>NC_032020.1:4492646-4572907 GCF_001865875.1 Lupinus angustifolius
GTTCTGAATCTGAGTCTTCTTGAGTTGTAAAGTGCCTCCTCTTTATGCCTTGAATGCTTGTTTTCTCATTGCCACATTCATAAGAGTAGTGACCTAGTTTGTGACAATTGAAGCATTCTACTTTGCTCTTATCAAACTTCTTTTGATTGTAGTTGAATTTTGATCTTCCTCTTTTATCAGAAGATTCAGACCAATCTTGACTTATTTTCCTTCTGTTAAGGCTTTGTTTCCCTTTCCACTTCTTATCTTTTCTTCTATCATCATCCTTGTGAATTGGTTTTAAGGCTTGTTCTGCTTTCTTCATTAGATTTCTCTCAATCAGCCTTAATTCATGTGCTTCCAAGGAGCGTTGCAATTCTTCTATCTTCATGAGAGTGACATCTTTTGATTCTTCAATGGCAACAACTATGAAGTCAAATCTTGGAAGCAAGAATCTCATTATCTTCTCAATAACCATTGTATCTGTTATTGCTTCACCATACCCCTTCATCTGGTTGGTTATTGTGAGGATCTTGGTGAAGTATTCACCAACCTTGTCACCCTCCTCCATGTGCAATAGCTCATATTGCTTCCTTAGTGATTGAAGTTTAACTTTCTTGATCTTGTCCCCTCCAGCATGACTTGTCACCAATATGTCCCATGCTTCTTTGGCTGTCATGGCATTTTGTATCTTCTCAAAGTGAACATCATCCACACATTGGTGGATCAGAAACAAAGCCTTGTTATCTTTCTTTTGTGCTTCTGATTGATCTAGTGACAAGACTCCATCTTGTACAACCTCAATGACTTCTTGATATCGAAACAAAACCTTCATCTGAGTTTGCCATCTATCCCAATTCTTATTGGTAAGAATAGGAAGCCCCATTGCTTGAAGATTATTGTTGTTTCCACTCATCCTTCAATTCTTTCACTGTTCTGCTTCTGTCAAGCTTTTCTTCTAACCAGTTGATTCACACACAGCTATCTCAACTCCCTTTCAACCAGATCAGCTTGAGCTTCTGCAATTCGACTCCCACAGGACCTTGATTTGCCTTTGCTCTGAATACCAAGTTTGTTGGAACGTTTGGCTTGCCACACAACACCAAACCAGAACCAGAAGAAAGAAAGAAAAATGATTCAGAAAAATGAAGAAATTAGAGTTAGAGAGAAGAAGAGAAAATTAACAATGAATATTCATCAATCTCATTCAAAGCAAATTGAAACTTTCCTTTTATAGTAAACCTGTCATAACTGATTTTCAAACAGATTTCCTAAAATAGTAAGTTTCAACTATCAACAACAAACAATTACAACTTGAATTAAAATATCTAATTTCAACAGGTGACACCTTAGATAGTAATCTATGAGTTTCTAATCATTGAAGAAAAAAGGTATATTTTAAAATTTTATTAAATACAGGCATTTCATAACAGAATATACATGTGTGGCAATTAGGGGAGGGGTAAAGATTTTTAAGCAAGGGGCCAAGACTAAGAAACATATAAGCTAATAGAAAATTGTAAGTATCACATGTACATTTTCTGTATAAAATAAATCTGATATGCAACTTGTACAATATAGTAAATCATCAGCATTGTCATGGAGTAGAAAATTAATGGAGTAGAAATCTATATGCAACTTCTATATTGTGCTAATAGTTTTCATAATGGGGTAGAAATTATAAATTATAATATCCATGGTAAATTGTTTACCAAACGTGCACTCAATAAATAGTCATGTAAACAGCTAGAAATTTGTTGTTTTTGTTATTTAAGTAAACAAATAATTGGCTAGATGAAGAGAAAGTGATGGAAAAAACAAGGGATAGTTTTTATGGGGTTTCTAATAGATAAAAGTTGGGTATTAAAATATATATAGGTAAAACAGAAGAACTGAGCATAATCATTATTGCTATTATGATTAAATACTTTGAGTATAATATCTATATATTTCTAGTGTAAAGATTTATATACAATTCATTATATCATCTACCATTCATTTGTATTACTTTTTTGAAAAATCAATAGTAATTGAAAATAAATGGTAGATAAGTTATTTCCTAATATGGAGAGACACTTTATTCTCTTTGAAAATATCTTAATTGCAATCATTATATTGTGATTGTTGTATTGGTATGGAAAATACATAAGTTGATTGTTGTATTGATATTGAAAGTACATAAGTTGATTGTTGTATTGATACGGAAAATGCATAAGTTGATTGCAATTGAGATATTTTCAAAGAGAATAAAGTGTGTCTCCATATTAGGAGATAACTTATCTCATTGAATCTACTCATTTTTTATGTGTCTTATTTTTTCTTTTTATAATATATTTTAAAATGAAAACTTGTAAAGGGAAAAGAAATAAGACACACGTCAAACAATAGATGGATCTAATCTATTAGCTAGACTCTTCGACTTTTGAGGGAATGAGAGAGTAGGACTTCAATGAAATACTCTAACAAACTAGATCTTTCATTATCTCCTTCTGCTTTAGAATCTCTTATCATACATATGCCAATAACAATCAATAATAAATCAATTTCTACTCTACCTAAAACTAACAATTAATCTATCATTGGTCAACAATTTTGTAAAAATAGAATATATATATATATATATAACTACTCCTATGAAAAGCACATGAAGTAGTCTATTTTATTATTCACTTACGATAGAATAAAAATATATACTTTTTAAACAAATATTACAACGATTTATCATAGGCCAACAACTCAAGAATAATCAAAATCACTTGATTTAAGATAGTTTAATTCCTTTTATAGGTAACTACGATTGTGAAAATGATTAAAACTTTTTGAAATTTATAAAAATTAAAATACTTTCATATATCATTAAAAATAGTGCTTCAACCTCAATCAAATGGAAAAGTTATTTCAATACTATAAACACATCAATTAACTTGAGTTTCAAAAGGATTATTATTTTTTGCAGATATTGGAGAACCACATCATACTTGACAAAAGAGAAACTTCACTTTTAAAAATGAAAGTGATTCATGTGGTTGAAGATTGCTGCACGCTAGGCTAACTAAAAACAAAGGAACAAAGTATGGATTTGACATATGCCTTCAAAAAAAATATATATTATAAGTTAAAAACATTAAATCTTGTGACCAGATCTAAAGTCGGACTAACTTATAGAGAAAGAAATTACCCGATGATGGTCCATATAAACACCACAAATTGTTGAAGTAAAATACCACACATGGAACTTTTGATTTAGAAGCCACTATTTATATTGAAACTAGATGACAAGATTTTAGAGAGAAAGGACCCATAAGAAGTGTATAATCAAAGAGGGGGTGCTACAAGGATTTGTGGATGGGATGGTAACGGTGGCACCAGAAGTTAAAGAAGTAGAAATTTATATGATGAAATATAGTAGGTCTTTATTATATAAATAAAGAAAAAGCTAAGATAAAACAAAGTAAGATAAGGTTGATTTATCAAAGCTAAAACAATTATCAGAGATATAAGTATATAATAATAAGTTTGATAATTAATTAACATGTCTATTATAAGTATGATAATTAATTAACATGTCTATTATAAGTATGGAGATAAATATAATTATTCAAATAAAAACTTAAAGGAAGATAATCTTACGATATAAATTTTATAGGATACATTATTTGTTAAATTATTATAAAAAGGATAAATACTCAATATTTAATGAAATTTGTCATGCAGATACTTCTAAGATTACGAATAATTCAATATAATGATAAAATAATACTTTTAATACAAATTACATTTTTAAATAACATTTTTCACAAAAACTCGGTACTAAATAATATATATTCACTTGAACGTGAGGTAACCGACAAAATAACTTCTTTTTCGATTAGAATAAACTTATAAACATATTAGATAAACATTAAAAGATTTACAACTAATCTAAAAATGATATTCATCTTTAGATATATCTACAAAATTAAATCAAGATTTTTCACTCACATATTAAAATAATAGAAAATTGTGGGCGTTACAATAATGAGAAGCATTATAAGAAAGTGATAGTTGATATAGTGAATAAAATTGAAAAGCAAAGAATTTCATTTTTGAATGTTTATTTTTTGATGGATTGGTTATTCATTGGATACAGTAGATGGTTTCAAATTCCTCAATTACTAAAGTTATCAATTGAATTTTATCCATTTAAATTTATTAATTCTAATGGGTGAATTTGTGTGAATTTAATTTTCTTAGATTTTAATGAAGTATAGATTATGGATATTTTTGTCAACTCCACCTAAAATTAATAAAACTTGTATTGAATTCTACTTGATACCCATAAATAAGTTAATAGGACAATTTCTATTTGACAAACCTATTAAGATATGAAAATAATAGAAATGATCATAAAAAAGATTTTAGGAAAACATGTGTAATATATGCATTGTTAATCCAAACATTTATATATAATCAATATATTATTCATCGTTCATTTATTTTACTTATCTTAAAATGTCAATAATGGTTAAATAAGTGATGGATGATAAGTAATATTATAAAATTTCTTACACTATCAACGCATATATATTTTTCTCTAAAAATGTGCTTATCACTTTAAAATATCTTAGCTCTCCTTTACCAACAAGACATTAGTTTAGTGGTGTAAGGCTCAGTGGATCCTCAAATGAACCAAAAGATTAAGAGTTCAATTTCTGTGAGCGATATTTTTTGGGAGGGACAACCACACACCCGAACGAGATTAATTCATTACCCATAAGGTGGAAATATCTTAGTTATAGGGTTGAGCATGGGCCGAGTAAGGCTTGTTCGATCCCGTACCCCATCCTAAATGTTGGTCATATTAAAAAAACTCGAACTCGACCCTAGCCCTAGCTCCAAATGGTAAATCGAGTCAGTCTTTAAAATCAACTCTGGTCCTAGACCCGATTAAATATAGCATACATATTTTAAAAATATTTCTCAAAATTACTTATTAGTATGGATATATAATTTGACATAAGAAATGATTTATATATAGATATTTTGTTATTCATGTATTTATGAGGGGGAAAAATTAGAGAACGAATGCTACTTTGAACCAAAGAAATATCATTACCATGTATACAATGGAATAGACATATATAAATATGATGAATGAATGACCATCTGTCGGGTCATGTTTCTCTCTTATCCGATCGTAAATATAGACTAAGTCTAATTTTTGAACTCGAACCTGTTTCTAGGCCGATGAAATCCACTCATATTCGGACCTGATCATGGACTAAACGGAGTGAGCGGGTAAGGTTGGATTCTATTCATCCCTTTTTAATTATATAAAAAATGTGTCATACAAGTATGACTTATAGAAATTAAATCACCACTTAAGTATTTACAATTATAGTTTTGAGTTGTAGAAATTTGATTCTTTGTATCTTAGTGGAATTGTATCAAAGCATGTATTATTCAAGTAGTGTTTTTCCTTTTGTTTAATCATATGTCGACTTACATGGACCACAATTTCCATTACTCTTATTTTTTTACTGACGCTCTCCCCTTTTAGCCGAAAACTATCAAAGCATTTAAAAATTAAGTTAGTGTCACTTTAGTAAGAAACAATAGAAGTTATTACATCATTTGACGTAGTAATCTCGAGGAAATAAAGTCTTACGTGTAACCCAAAAGGTATATCCATTTTTAAATAAAGAGAAGATAAGAAGAACATATTAAAGAAATTCCGTTAAAGAGTAAATTTCGTTAAAATTCATAAAAAAAAGTAGTTTGTTTCTTATTTTATCATTTAAAATTATTTTTCATCTTTCATTATTTACTCTCTTTAAAAGTGCTCTTGAAATATAATAATTTAACACTCTCTTGAAATTACAATTGAACTAAGATCCTAATATCTATGTACCAATAAAATATTTATACGCTATCAATACATCATTTATCATTTTATTTTATTATTATATGACTAAGCATGAATGATGAATGACAATATAAGAAACGAATAAATTACACTCAGACCTCTAAGTTTTAGTGAAATTACACAAATAATTCTTTCATTTTTTACACTTACACAAACCTCCTGACTTATATACATACTTTACACTGACTACCCAGGTAAAAAAGATAAGTGTAACATTTTAAAATAAGTGACAAATGTAATTAAGCTAAACAAAATATGACATACTATGGAGGCAATATATAATATAAGGGTTATTCAAACAATATAACCTTACAATTATTGATACATCTTATAAGAAGACATTGAGTCTTATAGTTTTGGATTTGTCTCCACAATATACTATATTTTGTTAACTTAATTACACTCATTACCATTTTTTGTTTAAGAGATCATACTTTTTTTTATGAAGAGGTAGTTAGTATAAAGTATAAATATAAGAGAATAATGTATCTCCTTATATAAGGAGATAATTTATCTCCTCTAGCCAATAAAAATGTGACATGTGTGCTATTTTGTTTATTTTTTAAAATATTTTTATTGAAAATGATAAAACATGACACATGTCATAATTTTACTAGCAGGATGAGATAACTTATCTCCTCATACAAGGAGATACTCCATTCCCTAAATATAAATAGAGGTGATGATTTGAGTAGGTATAAAAAAGAAAGATAATTTGTATATTTTTACTAAAACTAAGGGGATATTATTGTAATTTTCTCTATAAAAAACTATTATCTTATATCTCTTTCTCATATTTTAAAACAAATATTTATTAGGATTTAATATCTATACAATGATACTATAAGAGTTTTTTACACTGTCAGCAAATTATTCATATTAATTTGTTAACTAAAACAAATGAATGGTGGATAATAACAGTGTAACACAGATTTTAAACTCTATTTATTATCAAGCTTAACTATTATTTACCAACAGGCACCCACCAATGAGTCAATGTTAATATCAAAAGATGAGAGGATGTACAAAAATGAAGTATTGCCTAGGGCTCATTGAATTCATAAATAGACTAAAATATTAAAGTTCTATTCTTGGAAACAAATTAATTGAGAGAGTCACACAGAATAATTAATTCCTTTTCATCTATTCGAGTTAGACCAATAGAATAGATAAGGCTGAATTTCAAGAGGCTCTGGTTCCTCTTTTTCCACATAAATAAAAATAAGCATATGATACACTTTTTCTTTGTGTGGCTTCTTCTTTGTGTGGTTAATAATGTCATATAATGTATGTACAATATACACATATATGGTCTAACACATACTTGGTTCTTCTATGCATAATTGTTAAGAAGAATAATAATAATGTCTTTGAAGGTCTTTGTTCTCATAGTATTGGTTTTACTCCCTTTTGGTGATGCTTTGAGTAGAGATGATTTCCCACCTCACTTCTTGTTTGGTGCATCAGCATCAGCTTATCAGGTTCTCCTCTTCTTCTACATCTCTAGTTTTATATATGAACAATATACTAATAATTTCATGTGTGTATTACTATATACTTGTCGTTTTGGGTGTAACCAAGAGTATCATTTAACTTATGGATAAGAAACTAATTTCTTTCGAGGTCTGTAGTTATTTCTCTAACAAGTGTCACACTTAAGAGTTGAGTCATTGATATTTTGGTCTTTTACTAATAATTCTATTAAACCATGTAATTGGAATTATGTGAAAGGTTGAAGGAGCAGCAAAAGAAGATGGCAGGAAGCCAAGCATATGGGATACCTTCGCCCATGCTGGCAATGGTGCTCTTTCCTAATTTATTTACTCTCATCTATACCTTACTTCTTTCAATTGTGGCATTTTTAATTTTTGGTTTCCTTAATCTCAACTTAAGGATAATGGTTAAATAGTTTTATCAATCAGATTTTTTATTGGATGTTAATTTATATTAATTAATTCAATTAAAATTATTTGTTTCTTAGTTTATATTTCTCTTAAACAATAAAAGTCTATTTGCAAGTTAGGGTTTAGAGGAGAATAAAAAGGAAGATTATAAAATCATATTAGAAGTATATTTTAGACTTTTGAACATTTCTTATCCACAACTCAACTTGTAAACAAATTGTAGTGTTTGTGTATGATAGGAAAATTTTGTCTTCCAAGCATAATGTTGGAAGCATTATTGTTGGGGGGCCAGGAGAGGGTATTCCCACTAGTAGAATGAAATATCTATAAACATAAACAAATAACCATTACCTTTTTCCTGTAATATGTAAAAAATAATCTTTTTACTTTACCCAATAAAACAAATTAATTTATATTCAGCTTTCAGCTAATGTATCTAAACATAAACAGATTATAATCTCACAGTTTATAAACTAAAACTAAAAACTTAAACTATACTAAATGCACACTTAGTTATATTTTATATTTATATTATATCAATTTTTATAACTTAAATTATATGTAAAACCTGAATATAAAAAAAGCAATCTCGAAGGACGAAGGTCCCTGTTTATAGTTTTGTTTGTCTTGTGAAGATTAACTAACTATTACAGTTTTCAAAATATGACATTTCATTTCACCATAATCAAACTGAAATACTGCAAAGATAGCCAACAAATAAAAGGTTTCTAGAAAAGTTAAATACTCTTTCACTTTCATGATGAGAAAATAAATGCTTAGATCATACTTCCTATTATTGCAAAATATTATTTTCAGTAAAAACTGTGTGTTACAATGTTAAATTCTTGCTTTCTTACAGAAAGTTGTTTTATTTACCATAGAAATTTTAGAATAAGTGGTAGCAACATAGTCACACTATGATAGAGATGAGGCTCACATAGGACTAAGCAAATCCCCAATAACCAAGAATGTTTTGAAACAAGTATGTTGCTAAAATTCCTCTAGCTTATTACAAAGTAAAATGGGCATATTGAAAATTCCTCTTAATTACAACCCACTACTGAATTTCCCCATTTCAATTAAATTTTGCAGCAAACAGGTACACAGGCAATGCAGATATTGCATGCGATCAATATCACAAGTACAAGGTTAGTAGATGTGGTATATACATTCACAAGAAGAGTCTTTATATATGTATATACCATGACCCTGTGAATAGCAACTGTCTCATATTTAACATATTTATGAGAGTGGTTTTAACTGATCTGTACCTAAAAATCTTTCTAACATAAAGGTCTTCCTTGTATTTATTTGTATATTATTATTATATAAATATGTATATACATTCATTTCTTGCAGGAAGATGTCCAACTCATGGCCAAAATGGGATTAGATGCATACAGATTTTCCATATCATGGTCAAGACTCATTCCAGGTACAATGCACAAATTTTACAAATGATAAATTCTTCTATGTGAGCATGGACATATAGGGAAATGATTATTCTAGGATAAGAACTAGTCTCTAAAATAATGCCATCATACACTATCTAAAACTTTAGTTTCATGTATAAACTGTCATGTTATTTTGTAGTTGACTTTGATTTGAATGTGTTTACAGATGGTAAAGGGTCAATCAACCCAAAGGGATTACAATATTATAACAAACTTATCAATGAACTAATAAGCCAAGGTTCTTTTGCAAGCTACATTTACCTTTTAACGTTTAATTAACACCTAAGAGAAATTCTTGCAAGTTTCATGCTGATACATATTTATTCTTGTCTATTTTTCTGCACCTTGTAGGAATCCAAGCTCATGTTACATTAGTACACTGGGACCTACCACAAGCACTTGAGGATGAATATGAAGGATGGATGAGCCGAAGAATTGTGTATGGTTCCTAAACTTCAAGTATTTGATTGCATCACCTTATTATGCTAGATATGAGTTCAAACAAATTGCGTCTACCACAAAAGAGAAAAACATTATTTATGTGATTAACATATTACATATTACAGAAAAGACTTCATAGCATATGCAGATGTATGCTTCAGAGAGTTTGGTGATAGAGTTAAATATTGGACCACAGTTAACGAAGGAAATGTGTTTGCAATTGGGGGCTATGATGCTGGATTCGTACCACCTCAACGGTGTTCTCCTTTCTCTACACAATCCTTAATATATAACTGCTCTGGGGGCAATTCCTCAACTGAGCCCTATTTGGTAGCCCATCATATGTTGCTAGCACATGCATCAACAACAAAATTGTATAGAAAAAAGTACCATGTAACACCATTTTTAATTATTAACAATGGAGATTTACAAATAATGTATCAATCAACACGTATGAACCCAATAATGTCCATCCACAAAAAAATGATACTAATTGTTGGGATTAGAGTCCACTATAGGACTGTTGGAGATTTACACATAACAATCTAATAAGCAAGCTTACCATAATATCTTGACTCAAAACCTTAACTCGTTAGACCTAATGGGTCCATCTACCGATAAGGTCTTCAAATTATCCATTCTTAAACGATGTAACAAATTCACACTTTCACTCCAAAACTAGTAAGTCTATCAACATAATTATGAGAATATTATATATGGTGATAATTATGATATTGACCACTTTCACTCCAAAACTAGTAAGTCTATCAACATAATTATGAGAATATTATATATGGTGATAATTATGATATTGACGAGGATAATAATCATTTTATTATTTTGTTTTGAAAACAATCTCTGGTACATGCAGGACAGGCAACATGGATTTATTGGGTTTAATCTCCTTACTTATGGCTTTTTTCCACTAACAAATACTAGTGAAGATATAAGTGCTGCTAAAAGGGCCCAAGACTTCTATCTTGGATGGTAAGTGAGATTTTGGTAGTGATACATGTCTCTAATACATATGTTATGATTATCCTAGTGAAGTATAACTAAACATCCAACATTATATTTTTATTTAATCAACTAAAAACCATATCTCTTTAGGCATTAACTTCTAGACATGATTTCATCTATGCTTTGCTGTTGCAGGTTTCTGAATCCCTTTACTTTTGGAGAGTACCCTGACATAATGAAAAAGAATGTTGGTTCAAGGCTTCCTTTATTTAGCAAAAGTGAATCCAATTTGGTTAAGGACTCAATTGACTTCCTAGGAATAAATTATTACGTCTCATTTTATGTTAAGGACAACCCTGGCAGCCTGCAGATAAAGGATAGAGATTACATGGTAGATATGGGTGTGGAACTTCAACGTATGTGTATGTTATAAGCCAACCATTTTTATTACATAATCAATTCTATATTGAGGTTTAACAAGTAACTTATATGTTAGTATCTCTTTATTCCATGAGATCTCCTCCTAAACACTATGAACTTGGCTTTTTTCTACATGGAATAATTTTCTCTTCATTTTATATGCTGCCATAGTAAGTTTCAGGGTTTTAGTTACACTTCACAACCTCAATATATTTCACAATATTATGGTTTCAGGTATCTCTGTAATGGCATTGAGAGCACACTTGTGGTCATATCAGTTGCTTTTTCTCTCAATTTTCAACAATTGTTGTAAACACAAGATAACCACAATTTATAATAGTGGTTTACTGAAATTTATTTTACATGAAAACATGTATAGACCCTACCCTAGTATACAAATGCAATATGCTCTTAATATTCAAATCCAAGATTGAGTTTCCTAAATGAGACAATCATTTTCATTTTCTTTCTTACGTCTATCTATTACATCTGTCTTTCCTAACATTATCAGTAGCGCTATTTGTTGATAACTCAAGTCTATACTTCTATCTTGACTCTTTTACACACTTGTTTTATCTTCAAGTTTTGAGGAACTGAGACAACTATTTATGTTGTTTCCGGTTGTAGCTGTCTTTGAAAATGGTACAACTACAGATCAGGTAAGAATAGAGTAGGAATATGGTGTTGTTCTTATTATTCTTTAAGGCATAGGGATGTTTACACTAACTACCTTGTTAGTTTAGTTTCCAATTGTACCCTGGACATTGCATGGCTTGCTTGACTCATTAAGGAACACTTACGGAAATATGCCAATTTACATTCATGAAAATGGTATGCATTTCTATCTCTCGTCTCCCTCAAAACAATATAATTTTACTTTTTTTTTTATTGATAACATATATCTATCTATCTTTGGATTTGGATATTAATAGATGGATGGAAAGTTATCCATCAATTCATATAAACTATTTAAACTATATTTTAAGTTATCAAATTCATCCATATTCAAACTTAATTGATGAATTTCAATCCATTCAATTCATCTATGACTTCATTTATATGGATTTGGATAGATGAATATCTAATCCATTTGATTGTTTTTATTGGAATTAAAAACACTATTAAAAAAAATCATTATTATAAAAACTAATATCTTGATAGAACATTTTTTTAAAAATTATCTTTTAAAAAAACACTTTTTATGAAAGCACTTTTAAGAATAATTTTTTTAAAAGTGATTTTTTTCATAAAAGGAAACCGATTTTTTGAATTTTTAAATATTTTTTTTTGCCATATTCTACAAGCATGCAACATTTAAAGTTCTATGTGTACATTTTAAAAAAAATACTTATAGAATTATGTATTGTTAATATAAAAATTTATATATAATTGCTATATTATCTACCATTCATTTGGATTACTTTTTTGAAAAATCAATGTTACTTAAATATAAATAGTGGACGATGCAGTGACAGTGTATAAAACTCATACACGGTTAGTGCCTACATCTTTTCTCATACTTATATATGTTGTGTAATTAAGAATAAACTTTTAATATTAACTATATACACATATCCTATAATTGATAATAATTTAATAAAATATTAAAAGTGAGAGTGACAATGATAAATGAATTTGCTTGAATTTAATTTTCTTGAATATTAAATGAAATTGAAAATTAAAGAATGTCATTTTTGAATTTTTGTTTTTTGGATGGACCGATATCTATTCAAATGAATATTATCTATGAGTGTCCATTGGATATAATAGATGGAAATGAATCCATCCATTACTATAGTTATCCGTCGAAATCATTCATTTAAATCCATAGCTCTAGTAGATGAATTTGAATGAATTTAATTTTCTTAGATTTAGATGAATTATAGATTGTGTTGGATATGATAATCCTTTAACTTCACAGGTCAACAAACACATTGGAATTCATCATTGGAAGATTGGTCAAGGGTGAAGTGCTTGCATGATTACATTGGGAGCATACCTAATATACTGAGGTACTTTTATTTTTCACTCTCAAGCACATTACATTGCAGTCATGGTTACATTGCGTTTAATGGAATTGTAGAAAATTGTGAATATATGCTGTTGATGGATCTATTATTTCAGTTGCAATGCCATTTTGGGAACTCCTAAACCACAATATTGTAACTATAATTGTGATATTGGGTGTAATTTAAAACACTGTTGTCTTAAAATGAGAGGGTGACACTTTAGATAGTAACTATGAGTTTATAATCAATTATGAGAAAATGTTTTTAAAATTTCATTAGATGCATGCATTTCATAACAAAGTATACATGTGTTCTAATGAGGGGAGGAGGCAAGATTTTTAAGCAAGACTAAGAAACATATAAGCTAATAGAAAATTGTAACTATCACATGTACATTGTATATATAATAAATCTGATATGCAACTTGTACAATATAGTAAATCATTAGCATTGTCATGGAGTAGAAATTGATGGAGTAGAAATCTGATATGCAAGTTCTATGTTGTGCTAATAATTTTTTTTAATGGAGTAGAAATTATAAATTATGATATTCATGGTAAAAATTTTACCAAACCTCCACTCAATAAATAATCATGTAATCAACTAGAAAATTGTTGTTTTTGTTATTTAAGTAAACAAATAATTGGCTAGATGAAGAGAAAGTCATGAAAAAAACAAGGGATAGTTTTTATGGGTTTTCTAATAGATAAAAGTTGGGTATTAAAATATAACTAGGTTAAAGATAAGATGTGAGCATAAACATTCTATACTTGCTACTATCACTCAATTTTCTCATCAATGGTTGTGATCCTGTACTTACATCAAAGGTGTACTCTCACTTTATTGAAGCCAAATACAACTTAACAAGATCTTCATTTTAGTATTTCCTTCTTCATATTTTCTATGCTGACCATCTTTTCCATTATTCTTGTCACATTGAAAGGAATGGAGTAAATGTAAGAGGTTATTTTGTATGGTCATTCTTGGATGTGTTCGAATTACTAGCAGGATATGAATCAAGTTTTGGGTTACATTACATAGATCTGAATGATCCAACATTGAGGAGACAACCTAAGCTCTCTGCTGTTTGGTACTCTAATTTTCTGAATGGAAGGATTATGGACCCAATGATCACCATGGAAGTTCAGAAGAAGAACCCATCTGTGGTTCTTTCAACTTTTGTTTCCAACAATCCCATACTGCAGAAGGTGCAACTTAAAGCAAACAATTCTTGTTAAAATTGATGTCTCTTTCAATATCTTTTATATCACCATTTGCTATTTTTATGTGCCAATATATGTTGTTTTCTATAGTTCATTCTTATAATGATAAAACATGTACAAGAAGACGTGTTTGATGAAATCTAGTGAAGTTAATTTAGAGTGCTCATTATTGCTCATTCTGCATCACTTTTGGTCTTCCTTGGTATGGCTTAGGACTTAAGAGGATATTAAAATAGAATAAAGATTGACTTTGTCGTGATATAACTAGTAGAGAAAAAAATGTATACAGTGTAGTATGAGTTTGGGGAATGTGAATCTAAGTAGCCTTGTCCAATATATACAAACATTGTTTCTATATTTTTTTTGGTACTACTAAGATTATCTCTCACTTTTTAGTTAAGAGATTAATCCATTTTGGGATTGTAACTATCTCTCCCAACAAATATTACTCATAGGAATCAACCTCCTCTCAATCTTGAGGATCTAGTGAGATCTTACAATTGTTTAAGTTAAATTAGTTTGGAGCTCAATTTTGCATTTATATTACAATTTGAAGACTAATTTGTTAATAACCTAAAATGGACTGAAACAATGGTTTATCCAATAGGAATATAATTCATATTTAAAAATGATATAGCATGATCTTATCATTAACTTCAATGAGCCTTTCCATTCAAAAGGTTTCAAAGACATAACCATTGATTCAGTTGCATAAAAGACAAAATGCAAGTGTCATTCAAGTCGATAATGGTATAAGTGTAATATGCGTGCCATTAGCAATAATAATTAAGGAATAGTAGTATCCTTCATTGAACTAATTTTTTCGTTTGCTAGCAGTATTGGAAATGGAAAATATATGTATTTATCCTTTAATTTATCTTTTATATATAGACTATCATGTTTAAAATACTACAGCTAAAATCAAACTAGAAATAAATCACTGTGAAATATAAATTAATCAAATGACGAAGCAAGAATTTCGAAGAAGAAGTGATAAGAAAGAAGAGGAAGAGAAGATGGCATGGATTTAGATTAGATTTATTATAGATATAGGTATTCTCTCATCTAATGCATGCATTTTGCCAAAATTTCTCTGCCCACTGTTTGGTTTATAAGGATATCATCAGAAAATGAAACAAAACTAAAAACAGTGGAGATGCGGGGTATCGATCCCCGTACCTCTCGCATGCTAAGCGAGCGCTCTACCATCTGAGCTACATCCCCAATTGTTGTTAAACGTTTTCCTTTTAATAATATATATATTAATGTAATATCACGTCAGCCCTGTCTCCACTCCTCCAAATTCAATTCATTTAGTCTCTAAAAAATTTCAAGTAACATTTTCATCATCAATAAATTCAACATCAAATTACATTAGTCTTTCTGTTATCTTAACTCCGTTAATGTAACATATTTATCTACTTGGCATATTAAGTGTTGACATGATATTTTTTAAATAGTCCTACGTATACAAGTTGTCATGTAATCAAACCGTAGTTTTTTTTTTTTTAATTTTCCTCTCACAAATTGTTTTTCTATAATAATATTTGTAAATAAAAAATATTTTTTAATAAAAAGTTTTAATAAATTTTTTAAAAAACAAATTTTGTTATAAATTTTTTAATAAAATAAAATACTTTTTTTAATAAAATAAACTTTTTTATAAACTTTTTAAAAATAAAATAACTTTTTTTATAAACTTTTTAAAAATAAAATATTCTCTTTATCTTCTCCACCACATCTTCTCCACCACATCTTCTCCATAATCTCATCCAAATCTTCCATCTTATCAACATCTTCACCTCTTTCTTTCCACATTATATTTATTTATTATTCATTTTGCAATCAATAGAGAAAAGGGTACAAGGAAGTGAATTGGGATGATAAGGAAGTGTATGGTTCCTACATGGTTAGCTTTTGCCCTCAGGAATCAGGATCTATTCGTCAACACGCCTAGTGATCCAAGTCCGTTTCATTATGATTATAGTTGAATCATGGACAATAGAACATAATGCATAACACTGTAGTGGCTAAAATTTATCCAGGTTCTACTTACTTGGAACATACATTGAACAAAATGTATATTCCCAATAAAAATATCAACTTTCAATGGCCCCAATTTTCTATCCCCTCTCTCTCTCTCTCATCACCAACTATTCTTTCACTCTCATCCATGTAATAATATATACATATCCTGGATCTTCTTCTTCCTCCTCGTAGATCTCATATTCTTACTCTTTTTTTCTAGTCTCCAACTTGGTTTTTTGTGTGCAGTTTTTGCCTATAATTTTATCAAAAGTTGTTTTCCCTTAATTCACTACGCAGATATTGTAATAAGCAGCGGCCATTCAACAACAGAATTTTGAACGAAGCTGTTGAAAATGAGGTGGAAGAACATCAATAGTGCATAATAAAACAATCACTGTCAATTTGTGTTAACTTCAACGGCGCATAATAAAACAATCGCTGTCAATTTGTGTAACTTCAACAGCACATTCTTGACAATGCGCTGTTGAACATCAGTAACGTTAGTCCTGACTTGAATGATTTATTTTTAACAGCGTATTTGATATAAAGCGTTGTTGATGAGACTATTTAAGGAAGTGTGGTTGAAGATTACATAGTAACCGCACTTGCTTAATTATGCGCAGTTGATTTTTTACGACTTTTTAAGCGTCCGAGAAATTAATGGTGGAGTAGTAATGCGTTTCGTCGTTTATTGAAATATTAATGGTTGAGTGGTTATGCATTTCTTGGTTGTTGAAATATTAATGGTTGAGTGATTATACCTCTCTTCGTTTGTTGAAATATTAATGGTTGTTCATCTATAAATATTGTGGTTCACTCAATATTCTAATTCATCATTTAGCTGCTTAGAGCCTAAGAGTACGTGTTTCTATAAGAGTATGTGAAGATAGGAGGAAGAAAACACAAAGTAGTAAAAAAAAAAGCAATACTTCAAAGAGTGAAAAAGGGAATAAACACCCTGATTTGTATAGAGGAGTCGAGGAAAAAATTGTGCTTCTGTTTCAGAATCATATCAAAGAGGTTTTTAACTAAGTTTTGATTTCAGAAGGAAGCTGACTGTTATACAAGATTTGCGTGAGATGAAACAATTGAAAGCAAATAAAAGGAAAAAGGGAAATGAATTATTTAATTCATTGAGTTCTTTCAATTTTTATTTATCTCTTTCAATTATTTTCCTTCATCACCTACACCAATTCTTAAAGTTCATTGATTTCTCTCATTCGATTTTCATGGGAAAAAGACATAGATTTTAAAAGGAAATCAATGAACTGTTGTACAATATTTGTGTAGAGGAAAAAATTGTGGACAAAATTATTTTCTCATCTACCAAATTATTTAATTCAAAATATTCGTATGTAACAAATAATTTTGCCTCTCTGAATGAATAATAAAACAATTATTTTGGATGTTATTTTTTGTTAATTATTTGAATGATTATTCTCTTTAATATTTTTGCATTGTTCCATATTAATAAACACAATAAACAAATTATCAATACTTAATAAATACAAAAACAAATTAACAAAATGTAATGTTTAATATTTTATCTAGTTTCGTATTAATAAACACAATTATATAGTAATAATCTACTTCATCACAACTTCATGTTAATTTAAGTAAATTCATGTTCTATAAATATTTTCCAATTATGTAAAATGTTAATTTAATCGCGCATAAATACGAATACACTGTTAATTCAAAAAATGAGTTCAGTTTAACAGCGTATTAATTCAGACGCCAAAAAGGATGTCTATTACTTATGAGAGTTTGAAGTTTTTTGCTCTCAATTTTGCCAGTTTAGAAACACTTGCACTTCTCAGTTGTGATGTATTTAACACTGATTTTATTCTTATGATTATAAATTATATGGTGGTGATTTTAATTTCAGTTTCTATTAATCTGGTGATGTTACTGTTTGATATGAAATCAGTTTTTCTTTTAACTTTCGGATGATGTAATAACTTAATTGGTAATTTTAAGTGTTTAACTATTCAATAATTTTAACATGATTCTCTACTTTAAGTTACATGTTATAATCAAGTTCAGTAGTAGGCTATGGTATTAGAGCTATTTACTTCCGGTTTTGCTTGCCCTTTTTACGAGCTTTGCTCTGATACAAATTGCATATTGGTGTTATGTTAACGAAACAAGTTGGCAGTTGAAATGAGGGATTAATAGTTTGATGTTGGGTTTGTAAATGAGGGATGATGAGTTAGTGTGAGAATGAAAGAGGTGAAGATGATGATAAGGTGGATGATTTGGATGAGATTATGGAGAAGAAGATGTGGGGGAGAAGATGAAAAGAAGAAATAAGAAAATAACTATAATAAAAAATTTAATTTTTTAATTAATATTTTTATTTTTATTTAAATATATTACTTTTAAAAACGAGTCGTTTTTTATGGGAAAAATAAAAAAATTTCTACTTAATAACATGACAACTTGTACACATAGAACCATTTAGTAGATATCACGTCAACACTTAATATGCCACAAATCTGTTATAGCCAATGAAACCAAGATGACGGAAGGACAAACGTGACTCGACGCTAAATTTGTGGGGACAAAAAGATCACTTACATTTTTTAGGGACTAAATTGATACCCACAAAAAAGATAACGGACCAAAATGGATAACTACCCATCATTTATGTGTTCTTTTTTAGCTTCCATTCCAACATCGTCTTTGTTCCACAAACATCTTTGGCTATCACAATGTAGTGAATATTGGACTAACATGTGTCTTTCTTTTAGTATTTTTGTAGTTGATTATTTTGTATTTGGTTTCCAGCTTTAAGTATTTCCTTTAGTATTTGTATGCCAATTTTCTATTGTGCATTCGTCTTAGCCAATAAGATAAGATAAAATTTTATTGTCCACATTATTCATGAATTCATATCTTTTCTATTTCCCTAATAATCATAGAGGATCTCATACCTTAAATAATTTATCTTCCCTCATCAGATGTTGTTATTAACCTCTCGGTTATTTATAATTTCATGTTTAAGTGGAGGTAACTCTAATAATGTTAGATATAAATTTTTGTATAACTAACATTATCCTTAATTGATGGTGACTCTGATAATATTAGATATAAATTTTTGTATAACTAATTATATCTCCTTATCTTTTCGACAAGTATGGGTCACACAAAGTGAACATTCGATAGTTGACATAGACTAACACATTGTTGATATTGTTAGATAGAGTGAAATAGAATCAAGTGAAGATTTATCCTCAATTATAAACTAGAGAAATGTAACTTGTCATGTTTCCATTAAAAGATGGAGCCATCTTTGAGTAGTATATATTTTTAATCGACATGACAAAATTATTCATAATCCACAATCCATTCAAATTTAATAAAATTAAATTCATCTTAATTCATTCATTAAAGCTATTAGATTAAAATGGATAAAATCTAATAGATAGTTTTAACAATGGATGAGTTCAAATTCAATGAATATCTATAAATACAACAATGTTTCATTGAATGTAAATTTGAATTATGAAATGAGTTGTTGGCAAATTTACGGAATAAGTGTACTTTGACTTTGTAATTACCATAGTAGTGTAACTTTTTTGTTTATTACTAAAGTAGTGTAAAATTGTAGAAATCGTCAACATCCAAGGCGTTTTCCTTGTTTTTGTCTCACCCTCACCTAAATCGTCACCCACATAAGAGGTTTATTTTTTTATTCAATTTGTACAGAAATAGTCTACCATGTAGGCGTTTTTGGTTTTTATTTATTTATTTCCAGGAGCAAAATCGTTGGTGATGTAGGAGTTTTATTTTTTTAATCAGAAAGTACATAAATCGTCGTTGGTCACGTTGGAGTTTTTGGTATTTTTTTAAATTTCCATAGCAAAGTCGTTGATGCCATTGGAGTTTTTGATATTTATTTTTTTGTAATTTCCATGGCAAAGTTAAATTTTTGGTAATTTACTACAATTTCTTTTAATAAAGTCGGTATTGATAGTATTATAATAATAATAACATTAAATAAAGAAATATTAAAGAATGAATTTAATGTATAATTTAAATAAATAACCTTGGTATTAGTAGTATTTATAATAGAATCAATAACATTAAATAAATAATTTAATGTATAATTTGAAATAATAACATTAAATAAAGAATTTACCATATTTGATATTAGTTCATCCTAAATCAACTCTTATATACTAAACAGGAGACTCCAACAATCTCACAATATAACATTCTCTCATTCACTGTCAAGAAATGATTTCCTCTTTTTACGTTCCAATCAAATAAATTTTAAAATTTGTAAATCTACAATTTAAATTATAATAACTGTACTAAATTTAAATCATGCAAATGTAGCCTAACCATAAATCGTCAACAACATTGACGATGTGTAAACGATCTACTATTTTTTTAAACAACCTAAAAAGAAAGGAAAATCGTCATTGACAAAGACGATTCTTATGGCACCAACGATTTTGCCATGGAAATTAAAAAAAAATAATCAAAAACTCCAATGGCACCAACGACTTTGCCATGGAAATTAAAAAAAAAATACCAAAAACTCCAATGTGACCAACGATTTATGTACTTTCTGATTAAAAAAATAAAACTCCTACATCACCAACGATTTTGCTCCTGGAAATAAAAAAAAAAACCAAAAACACCTACATGGTAGACGATTTCTGTACAAAATGAATAAAAAAATAAACCTCCTATGTGGGTGACGATTTAGGTGAGGGTGAGACAAAAAAGTAAAGGGAAAACGCCTTGGCTGTTGACGATTTCTACAATTTTACACTACTTTGGTAATGAACAAAAAAGTTACACTACTATGGTAATTACAAAGTCAAAGTACACTATTCCATAAATTTGCCATGAGTTGTTTGTTGCTTTACTTAACATTTAATATGACGTGATCGTGGACTATGGTTTGGACATAGTCAATAATGTCTAGATTTTCAACTAATTTCCAGATTTAAAAAATATTAAAATTAATTATTTGTAAAAATGTTTTATTACAATAATAATCATTGAAATGATTATTATTTTAAATAATACTTTGTTAAACATGCTTTTATTTCAAATTAAAAAACAAATGGATTGGATATACATTCATCAAATCTATTGAAATGAATTCATGGATAGATTAGATGAATTGAAATATATCTATTTAGTTTGGATATCAATGGATTGATTAATTTAAAAATATGTTTTAATGGTTTTAAATGGATTGATTAATTTAAAAATATGTTTTAATGGATTTAAATGGATTGATGAATGACTTTTCATCCATTCATTAGGATCGAAATCTAAATTCATCCAAATTTATCCATTTGTCACTGCTAACCGACAAATAGGAGTAAAAATCCTACCCTGGTGTCACAAGCAAGTGTAGAGTTAAGGGTTGTCGTATTCACAAAGACTTGCTAAATCTAGCCTTTCAACAATTAAATTACTATTCTAAATTGGTTTTTAAATGGGTTTTCAAAGTTGATTTGATGACACAAAATAATTCAAATGTAATACAAGGATAAAGGGAGCTGGGATTGAGGTTTATTCTCGCTATCCATATACACATGATTTAGTATACAACTTCAATTCGTAATGATAACTCCATACAAATAACCTCAATAATACAAAAAGCTAATGCATTGGTCAACTTAGCAACTTATGCAATAAAGCTCCAAGTCTAACAACTTAATTCCATAAGATTATGAAATATGACTTGCAAAATCATACCTCTTTGTCTAGTAATCCATGCATAAAAATTGAGTTAAAAATGCAACACCTCAATTACATTAGTCACTAATGTCTTGAGTCTATGCTAATACTTTACTAAAGATAGTTTTATCTCTAGTAACTATAATAATAAAATTCTATTTTATGAACATTCAAACACACCTCTATATCTAGTAGTCTATACATTGTATGTCTAGTAATCTATGATAAAATATATCAATTGCTGAGTTACACAAGTTCAAAATTATGCATATATGATACTAATATTCTATTCTAAATTCATGCATTATGTTTGCGAAAACTAAAGCAAATATTATGCAGAACTCAAATATAACCAAAACTTCATGAACATTATATCAATAAATCAACAGTGCATATACATCAAGATTGTATTACATTCAATCCCTTAAAGAGAGTGCTTAGCTACTCATGTTCATATAATGCAAGCAAGATAAGGTCAATACACAACTCATAGGGTGGTAGAACCACTCACAAATGAGCATAGCGCTTACACTTAGTTCCCACAATCTAAGTTATCTAAACCCCCTAAAAAATCCAAAAATATGTATTAAAAATCAATATTATAAACCGTATATAATTTGGATCGAGTTGAAAGTCTTTAAATACTGTTTAGATGTTGTCTTTGGCGCTCAAAAAATCGGATGTGCGCTGGGCACACCTCCAACATGACGTTTCAGCACACCAACTTGCATTGGACGAACCTTTGTGCGCTCAACACACCACCCATTGCGCTGAGCGCAAGTAGGTGCACTAAGTGTAGACGAAACATTGGCAAAATGTTGATTTTCACTAGTATTTGCGCTCAGCACGAAAACCTACTCTAATGCATCGAGTTTTGCTTATTTCACTGATCCCACAGTTCATGTTAAAGATACATCAATTAGGAACAACATATCTAAAATTCAGCTGGATCCAACGGTTAGCGAATGAGTTAACGCGATGTTACTCTGACTAGTAATGGTTGAATTCTTATTTTGTCTGGAACTTATCTTTTTGCAATTCTTCTTCCAGATTAAGCCTACAAAACACTTCAAAGGTGAGACTTGATAATTTTAACAAGTTTTAATCATCTATTAGTATAATTTCATTCATTAGAGTTGGCTAAATAGTTAAAGTTTCGTAAAAAGAGTATATAAATTAAAATATGATCAATTTGGCATTTAACCACTATCCTCAACTTATAACCTTGTATGTGCTCAAACAATAGTCCAAGCTCGTATTTTTCGGAAATGTGCTTGGGTTTTGAAATAGGACTTACACATTAAGATTCATTGCATGCACTTAAGAACATGTTATTCACACAAGTAGACAAGTACACTAAGGAATTTAAAACTCAATCAAGGTATGATATCTAATTCGTGCAAGTCTTTCTTAGCTACATACTCATTTTGAAACTTCATTATTTTAAAAATTATTATGTCAATAAATCGGGAAGTATGAACTCTCAAGTGTTTACAGTGTTTGAAGTGTATATTTCTCACAAGCTTGCAATATTCAAGCAACAAAGTCAATTTTTAGTATTATCTTATGATTAATCAAGAATGATGGATGATATGAATCACTAAGGTCCTTCAAGGTTTCAATGTGGTTAGACTACAAAAGACATGTTTTTTTGGGTACAAAGATATTCTAATAGTCTAAGATAGCATATTCAAACTTTATGTATCACTTCTACTTATACTAAAAGCTATTTTTGTTTTCCCTTTTCTTTCATTTCTTCACCACTCATCTTTTTTTATTTTACTCTTTTGTAGAGTTTTTCTTTTTGACTCATAAGATGAGTGGTGGTTAAACCACTTATTTTTCCACTTTTTCCACTATCAACTTAGATTATTTAGAGATGCAAACAAAATCAACAATGCAAGATATTACACATTTTCAAAAGTTTCATATAAAGTGTATAGCTCAATACTCATAATCACTCAACTCACTCATACAACCTCCTAATTTAAGGCAACTTCATCTTATCATGTTGAAGTTCATAAGAGTTATAGTGACTAAGATGACTTAACACAATTAGTAGCATACATTTAATAAACATCGTATTCCTTAAGCACTCAACTCGTCAAGCAATATACAAGTTAATTCATGCAGACCAATCAATTAAGAAGCCAAATTTCAGAACATAAGGACAACCCACGCATGTTAATGAACAACAAATAAATTGAAAAAGATACTATATAAATTTGCTAAGCTTTCCATTTTAGGCCAAACTCACTTCCTCCATGGAGTTTGGACTGTCCTTAGTCCATGAAAAGTAAGCTCTGATATGCACAATAACACACAACAAACTACAAAATACAAAAAACAGAAGCAAAGTAAAATAGTAAACATTGGGTTGCCTCACAGGAAGCGATTCTTTAACATCACTAGCTTGACGTTAGTTCTTGATGTTAGTGATCACGAAGCTGAATCAACCATTGCAGTAGACATTAACATGTCAATATCATTGTTTTATAGTGTTAAATCATTTTCAGAAGGAGTCACTAGTCTTGATTGGTTTAATCATTATATTTATGCCCCTACGACTCATATATAGTTACCAACTCTTGTAAAAGATGGTGAATGGTAATGAAGTGATCATTGACATTAACTTTATGTTCTAAGTAACTATGAAAAAAACATGGACTAATCAACTTAGTAGTGTCAACTAACTTTATCTCCACACTTTTACCTTTTGAGTCTACAACCTTCGGGATGGGAGGTTGGTACTTAATATTAACTAGTGTTGTAAGCGGTTCCTCTAGTTGAGAAACTTGAGATTGACTCAAGTGCATGGTTATTACACCTACTTGAGTTATCAAGTTCCTCAACAAAACACCAGTTCTCCTTTGATTCTCCATGGTTAGCTCTATGAATTGTTGGAGGGTGTCTTCGAGTTTGTGTGTTCTGTCTAGGTAAGAATCCTCCATGTAATGCATCTCTCTCGTAAAGGATATTGGGAAATACATGGTTGAATGTTCACCATAGCAGACTTCACAAGTCACCCTCGGTTAGAATATGGTCATTTGTCAATTGAGTATTTTCAACTGCTTTGAGAGAGCCCATTTTTGGGTTAAAAGCTCAGCATGAGCTAATGAGTCTTGAACAAACATCTGATAATCCATGTTGAACCACAACTTTTAGACAAATAGAAAATATTTGCACAAACTAGTAACTGAAATAGCAGTAAAATAGAAAAAATGCAGAAATTAAAATTGCTTAAAACAATAATTTAATTATGCAATGCTACGATTTAAATGCAGGTCCCTAGCAGCAGCACTATTTTGCTAACCGTTAAATAAGATTAAAAATACTACCTCATTGTCATAAACAAGTATAGAGTTAAGAGGTTGTCATATTCATAAGGACTTACTAAATCTAGCCTTTCAACAATTAAATTACTATTCTAAGTTGGTTACTAAATGGGATTTTGAAGTTGATTTGATGTCACAAAATAATTCAAATGTAATACAAGGATAAAGGGAGTTTATATTGAGGTTCATATTTACTATCTATATACACATGATTTAGTACACAACTTCAATTTTTAATGATTACTCCATACAAATGATCTTAATATTACTAAAAGTTAATGTCTTAGTCAATTTAATAACTTATATAACAAAGCTCTATGTCTAGAAACTTAATTCCATAAAATTAAGAAATATGACTTGCAAAATCATGCCTCTATGTTTAGTAATTTGTGCATGCAAGTTGAGTTAAAAATGCAATACCTCAATTGTATTAGTTGCCAATGTCTTGAGTCAATACTAATACTTTACCAAAGGTAGCTCTATGTCTATGTCTAGTAACTATAACTATAAAATTCTATTTTATGACCCTTCAAGCATATCTTTATGTCTAGTAATCTATGTCGTTAAGTTTGAGAGTTATAAAATTACAAAATTAGTTCCATGTCTAGATGCTAATAAGTAACTCGCATCAGATGACAATTTGATACAAGTCTATGCCTAGAAAATGTATCAATTGTTGAGTTATACAAGTATGATGCTGACATACTATTTTAAATTCATGCAATAAGTTTGTCAAAATTATAGCAAGCATTATGCACATACAAGAACTCAAATATAATCAAAACTTCAAGAGCTTTATATAAATAAATCAATGTGTATACGTCAAGCTTGTATTACACTTAATCCCAACAAGGGAGTACTTATCTACTTATGTTCAAGATAGAGTTAATACACAACTCATAGGGTGGTAGAACCACTCACAATGAGCATAAATTAACTGCTATAGTGCTTACACTTAGTTCCCATGATCTAAGTGAACTAAACTCCCTAAAAACTTCTAAAATATGTGTTACAAATCAATATGACAAATTGTATTTCATTTGGGTTGAGTTGGAAATCCTTAAATAATGTTCAAATGTTGTCTTCGGTGCTCAATGCAACGCCTGTGCGCTGAACACACCTCCAACGTGATGTTTCAGAGCAACAACTTGTGTTGGGAACACCTTGGTATGCTTAGCGTACCACCCATTGCACTAAACACAAGTAGGTGTGCTGAGCGCAGACGAAACAGTGGCAAAATGCTTATTTTCGCTAGTATTTCTATTCAGTGTGGAAACATGCGCTCAGTGTATCAAGTTTTTATTATTTCGTCTATCTGACCGTTCACATGGAAGATCCATCAGTTAGGAATAACTTATCCAAAATTCAGCTTGATCCAACATTTAACGAATGCCTTATCGTGTTTTTACTAGGACTAGTGATGGTTGAGTTCTTGTTTTTGTTCAGATCTTATCTTTTCACAATTATTCCACTGTATCAAGCCTATGAAACACTTCAAATGTGAGACTTGATCAGTTAAACAAGTTTTAACCATATATTAGTATAATTTCATTTATTTGAGCATTAAGTATTTAAAGTGCTATAAAAGAGTGTATAAATTATGATAAATTTGGCATTTAACATCCACCCATAATTTTTAAGAGTGGTGATCATCACACAAATACTATCTTTCATAAAACTGTACAAGTGACTCCATCTCTCCACTCAAGTGGCTACATGAGCTTTTTCCTTTTAAACTCAGCTGGAACCATGAGTTCAGTTTGCTCCTCTTTGTGAATAAAGGAACAATGTAAGTATCATTAATCTTCTAATCAAGAACATGTTTAGGAATAATGATATGCATGCTAAGTGCTAACCTTTCCTTTAGAAACTTGAACAAGTTTTCGTAGCATTTCAACTTAAGCAACCTCACATGAACCTTTTCCTTTAAACTAAGTTGGAACCACATGCTTGATTTCTTCTTGTTTATCAATACAAGAATAGAGCATACATGTATTGTTATCATTCATTACTTATTTTCAAACTATTATGCATATGGTCCATATTTGATTTTAATCTTAGTACGTTTCCCTTTATTATATAGTGCTATTTGATTTTTATTTACTGCCTCTTCATAATAGTCATGGGGACTGAATTTAGAACTTTCCATCAACTGGAAGAATTGCTGAGTGCAGCTGGGAATAGCATTGGAGAAAAGAATCTTCAACAATAATAATAATCAATATAACATTCCTTTTATCCTTTATTTCCTTGACTGTTATAAATTTATAATCAGGCTTAAAAATTCATTGAAGTTTAAATTATCTCAAACTTGTATGTTTTTATTGTCATATCAGTTTTAGTCTTTAAAAGTAATGACACTTGACAAGTAGGGTTAAAACAAATATACTATAAAACATGGGAGCACATTTGAAATCTAAAAAATGTCATTTTTAACGTTGAAAAAAATATTTAAGTTAAATTTTAATAATTATGTCTTTTTTCTCCAATTTTAACAAATAACACAAACAATGGCTACTTCCTCAAACAAAAGATGTGCTCCCATAAAGCATGAGTTTAATGATTTTATTCATATAGGATAATGGTTCTATAATATAAATCTTGATATAGTATATCAACTTAGATAATTAAATATGATAGTTCATTCATATTATAATATTTAATCTACATGTATACCAAAAGATGGTCTATATTAGTGTACATTAGACTCTACATTAGAATAGTTTCTCTACTTCAGATAGTGTTGATTTTTACACCTTCAATATATGACGAGGAAATTACATTCATACCTCTTAAGTTTTAATGAAGTTACATAAATTAAGATCTTTTTTCTAAACCTATACAAATCACTTTTCCCCTTCTACAATTACACAAAACCCTAATATATATATATATACGTTACACTCATTATCCCTATAGGCGAGATAAATATAAATTTTTAAACAAAAAAAGTGATAAGTATAATTAATTTAAACAAAATATGATATATTATGGAGACATGTCTAAATAGTATACAAGTCTATATTTCTTCATTATTTTTGGTTCGTTACAATATAGTATAAAAATGATTTAAACAATATCTCGTTAGGATTATTGATACATTTTGTACCGTACCAAAAATAATGAAGTGACATTGACTCTTATACTATTTAGATTTGTCTTCACAATGTATCATATCTTCTTTAACTTAACTACACTCATCATCCATTTTTGTTGAAAATATCACTAAAAAATAGGGATGATTTGTTTAATTTAACTAAAACTCAGAACATGTCAGTGTGATATATCATTATCATTTACATATATGACTTTTATAAATCAATTAATAATCATTAATATATAAATAATGTATGGTATCTAAAAAAATTAGGAATGCAAAATCTATTTTATCATTTAACTAATGCAAGCATTTTTTTTAAAAACTTAACCTTCCACTTTATTTATGGGTAAGTGTGTATTTTCAACACTTTTCTTATATTACATTCCCCGATGAAAATGTAAATTTCATTAATCATCAAGAACAACACGAAATTAACATAAACATACTTCAAATCAAATAATCATTTAAAAAGGCATCTTCATTATGTTTTGTTGGGTGGAAAGAGGAAGAAAAATGGGTAAAAGAGGGGGAAATAAGTAAGGGTGGAAACAGGTCAGGCCAAGTCAGGCCAGGCCAAGTCAGGCCAGGCTTTGCCTTAAACAGGCCCAGCCTATATAGTATGTAGGAGTCTGGACCTGATCGGTTAGCCTGTTTAAAAAAAATTCCAAAGCCTAGGCCTGACCTGTTTAAAAGTCTGGTCTGACCTGTTAGTCTGTTTAAAAGCTTGTTTTACTCTATCATCTTGAAATAGGTCATCATATCTACATTTAGATAGGTTAATATTCATACTTTTAATTAGACTCTTCTAACCCTAACAATTAAATTATATTTTTTATATTAATATTACATATGTATAATAATATTACTTATATTAAAATTGTATAATATGAAAATATTACATAATATAATTAAATAGACCGGCCTGTTAGGCTTAATAGGCATTTTGGATGGCCTACAGCCTGACCTATTTAACTAAATAGGCTTTTCAAAAAGCCTGTGTCTGGCCTATTTACGAAGAAAGCCTGGCTTGGCCTGGCCTATTATAGGCCAGGTAATAGGCCCCTGGTAGGCGGCCTGGCCTGTTTCCACCCTTAGCTATACTCAAGAAATATGGGGTTGTTCATAGAGTTTCCACACCTTATCACCCCCAATGTAATGGTAAAGCTGAGATTTCAAACAGAGAGATAAAGAGGATTTTGGAGAAGATGGTGCAGCCTAACAGAAAGGATTGGAGCAACAGACTTGAGGGTGCTCTTTGGGCACATAGGACTGCTTACAAGGCACCCATAGGGATGTGTCTATGTCTAGTAACTATAACTATAAAATTCTATTTTATGACCCTTCAAGCATATCTTTATGTCTAGTAATCTATGTCGTTAAGTTTGAGAGTTATAAAATTACAAAATTAGTTCCATGTCTAGATGCTAATAAGTAACTCGCATCAGATGACAATTTGATACAAGTCTATGCCTAGAAAATGTATCAATTGTTGAGTTATACAAGTATGATGCTGACATACTATTTTAAATTCATGCAATAAGTTTGTCAAAATTATAGCAAGCATTATGCACATACAAGAACTCAAATATAATCAAAACTTCAAGAGCTTTATATAAATAAATCAATGTGTATACGTCAAGCTTGTATTACACTTAATCCCAACAAGGGAGTACTTATCTACTTATGTTCAAGATAGAGTTAATACACAACTCATAGGGTGGTAGAACCACTCACAATGAGCATAAATTAACTGCTATAGTGCTTACACTTAGTTCCCATGATCTAAGTGAACTAAACTCCCTAAAAACTTCTAAAATATGTGTTACAAATCAATATGACAAATTGTATTTCATTTGGGTTGAGTTGGAAATCCTTAAATAATGTTCAAATGTTGTCTTCGGTGCTCAATGCAACGCCTGTGCGCTGAACACACCTCCAACGTGATGTTTCAGAGCAACAACTTGTGTTGGGAACACCTTGGTATGCTTAGCGTACCACCCATTGCACTAAACACAAGTAGGTGTGCTGAGCGCAGACGAAACAGTGGCAAAATGCTTATTTTCGCTAGTATTTCTATTCAGTGTGGAAACATGCGCTCAGTGTATCAAGTTTTTATTATTTCGTCTATCTGACCGTTCACATGGAAGATCCATCAGTTAGGAATAACTTATCCAAAATTCAGCTTGATCCAACATTTAACGAATGCCTTATCGTGTTTTTACTAGGACTAGTGATGGTTGAGTTCTTGTTTTTGTTCAGATCTTATCTTTTCACAATTATTCCACTGTATCAAGCCTATGAAACACTTCAAATGTGAGACTTGATCAGTTAAACAAGTTTTAACCATATATTAGTATAATTTCATTTATTTGAGCATTAAGTATTTAAAGTGCTATAAAAGAGTGTATAAATTATGATAAATTTGGCATTTAACATCCACCCATAATTTTTAAGAGTGGTGATCATCACACAAATACTATCTTTCATAAAACTGTACAAGTGACTCCATCTCTCCACTCAAGTGGCTACATGAGCTTTTTCCTTTTAAACTCAGCTGGAACCATGAGTTCAGTTTGCTCCTCTTTGTGAATAAAGGAACAATGTAAGTATCATTAATCTTCTAATCAAGAACATGTTTAGGAATAATGATATGCATGCTAAGTGCTAACCTTTCCTTTAGAAACTTGAACAAGTTTTCGTAGCATTTCAACTTAAGCAACCTCACATGAACCTTTTCCTTTAAACTAAGTTGGAACCACATGCTTGATTTCTTCTTGTTTATCAATACAAGAATAGAGCATACATGTATTGTTATCATTCATTACTTATTTTCAAACTATTATGCATATGGTCCATATTTGATTTTAATCTTAGTACGTTTCCCTTTATTATATAGTGCTATTTGATTTTTATTTACTGCCTCTTCATAATAGTCATGGGGACTGAATTTAGAACTTTCCATCAACTGGAAGAATTGCTGAGTGCAGCTGGGAATAGCATTGGAGAAAAGAATCTTCAACAATAATAATAATCAATATAACATTCCTTTTATCCTTTATTTCCTTGACTGTTATAAATTTATAATCAGGCTTAAAAATTCATTGAAGTTTAAATTATCTCAAACTTGTATGTTTTTATTGTCATATCAGTTTTAGTCTTTAAAAGTAATGACACTTGACAAGTAGGGTTAAAACAAATATACTATAAAACATGGGAGCACATTTGAAATCTAAAAAATGTCATTTTTAACGTTGAAAAAAATATTTAAGTTAAATTTTAATAATTATGTCTTTTTTCTCCAATTTTAACAAATAACACAAACAATGGCTACTTCCTCAAACAAAAGATGTGCTCCCATAAAGCATGAGTTTAATGATTTTATTCATATAGGATAATGGTTCTATAATATAAATCTTGATATAGTATATCAACTTAGATAATTAAATATGATAGTTCATTCATATTATAATATTTAATCTACATGTATACCAAAAGATGGTCTATATTAGTGTACATTAGACTCTACATTAGAATAGTTTCTCTACTTCAGATAGTGTTGATTTTTACACCTTCAATATATGACGAGGAAATTACATTCATACCTCTTAAGTTTTAATGAAGTTACATAAATTAAGATCTTTTTTCTAAACCTATACAAATCACTTTTCCCCTTCTACAATTACACAAAACCCTAATATATATATATATACGTTACACTCATTATCCCTATAGGCGAGATAAATATAAATTTTTAAACAAAAAAAGTGATAAGTATAATTAATTTAAACAAAATATGATATATTATGGAGACATGTCTAAATAGTATACAAGTCTATATTTCTTCATTATTTTTGGTTCGTTACAATATAGTATAAAAATGATTTAAACAATATCTCGTTAGGATTATTGATACATTTTGTACCGTACCAAAAATAATGAAGTGACATTGACTCTTATACTATTTAGATTTGTCTTCACAATGTATCATATCTTCTTTAACTTAACTACACTCATCATCCATTTTTGTTGAAAATATCACTAAAAAATAGGGATGATTTGTTTAATTTAACTAAAACTCAGAACATGTCAGTGTGATATATCATTATCATTTACATATATGACTTTTATAAATCAATTAATAATCATTAATATATAAATAATGTATGGTATCTAAAAAAATTAGGAATGCAAAATCTATTTTATCATTTAACTAATGCAAGCATTTTTTTTAAAAACTTAACCTTCCACTTTATTTATGGGTAAGTGTGTATTTTCAACACTTTTCTTATATTACATTCCCCGATGAAAATGTAAATTTCATTAATCATCAAGAACAACACGAAATTAACATAAACATACTTCAAATCAAATAATCATTTAAAAAGGCATCTTCATTATGTTTTGTTGGGTGGAAAGAGGAAGAAAAATGGGTAAAAGAGGGGGAAATAAGTAAGGGTGGAAACAGGTCAGGCCAAGTCAGGCCAGGCCAAGTCAGGCCAGGCTTTGCCTTAAACAGGCCCAGCCTATATAGTATGTAGGAGTCTGGACCTGATCGGTTAGCCTGTTTAAAAAAAATTCCAAAGCCTAGGCCTGACCTGTTTAAAAGTCTGGTCTGACCTGTTAGTCTGTTTAAAAGCTTGTTTTACTCTATCATCTTGAAATAGGTCATCATATCTACATTTAGATAGGTTAATATTCATACTTTTAATTAGACTCTTCTAACCCTAACAATTAAATTATATTTTTTATATTAATATTACATATGTATAATAATATTACTTATATTAAAATTGTATAATATGAACATATTACATAATAACCGGCCTGTTAGGCTTAATAGGCATTTTGGATGGCCTACAGCCTGACCTATTTAACTAAATAGGCTTTTCAAAAAGCCTGTGTCTGGCCTGTTTACGAAGAAAGCCTGGCCTGACCTGTTATAGGCCAGGTAATAGGCCCCTGGTAGGCAACCTGGACTGTTTCTACCCTTAAAAATAAGGTGATGGGACACACCTTAAGCTTTCTTTCTATTGGGCCTTTTGGAACGATAAGAACTAGGAGTGATGATTGGAAACTAAATAGGTTTTAAAAAATAACTACACACAACATTATATGAGGATGGGTATTTAGATGGATAAATATCCACAAAACCAATGGGCTAGGGTATTATAGTATCCAACCTTGTGTTGATACTCTCATATCTTAATCGATTCTAGTAACACATTATCTGGACTCACTTTATTCATTGATTTTTTGGATTGAATCCTTAGGTATTTAAAAATTTATAAAATATTAAAATATAATTATGAGCAACTTCTGCATCTAATTCCTATAATCTTATATTAGACAATCAAAAGAAGAACAAAAATAAAACATTATTTAAATGCAATTTAATTTGTCAACTAAACAAAATTTATTTTAATCAAAAAACATAAAAAATAAAACTATTGCTTTAACATTATGATGAAAATTTATTTATGACATGACATTACATCACAGTTATGGATTTATAAAGCATCATAATTATGATTGAAAATTCAGATGTTTAGGATAGTATAAGCAATCAAGGGGTAGTAACTCATATGACAAGAGTAAATTTTGCACAGAGTTCCGTTACCATTAATGGGTAATATTTCATCACAATTATGAATTAAAAATATAATATCACATTTATGATTAACATGATATTATAGTTATGTTACTATATATACTAGCATGTTGACATGCACTGTCGTGCCTGTCAACCCGCTTTCCTATCGTTTGTAATGTATAGTTTGTATTTTATAAATTCAAATATAATTTTTTGCGCTAAATTTACGGTTGAATTTATTCAATTGGTCTAATATTCAATTTTTTAAATACACTTTTAAAATAAGAAGATAATAAGGATAAAATAAGAAAATAATATTATATGGTGTTTTGGTAGAAATAAAAAGATATTGAGGACAAAATAGGAAAACACAAATTACACCATGGTGGATGGTTATTTTGTGTTTTCCCTTTATTAATAGTATAGATATGTATATATATATATATATGTGTATATATATATATATATATATATATATATAGATTTAGGGATTGAAGCTTTAAAATTTCTGTAAACTTGACCAAATTAGGATATGACCCATGAGTACCCGCGAATCTAAGTACCCATGTCCCGAGTTACATGATATATCAATGCTTATGTCAACATGCCGTCCTATATAAGTCACCTCTAACATTATCTGACAAGCTTATAACTCCTTAAATTGCCCAGCAAACCCTTTTAGGTGCCTCCTTTATTTCTATAGCTTTTGTTTTATTTCATTTTCATTTTTGCTAGTTTGAAATAAAAAGGTTTGTGACAATAATATGTATTTTATAATATTACTATAAGTTCTTTTTAGTTTTATTCTTCATGCTCTTTATCATAATTATAATAATATGTATAATAAATAAATATATAATAAGATAAAATAATTTCTCTTTTTAAGAAATTAAATATTTAAATTGTTGGTTTAAATATATAATCTTTAGGGTTGATTGTATGGTAGGGGATTGAAGTTGGCACTAAAAAATAGAAGAAGCATGTGATTTTTTTGCTAAGTTTTTAGAAAATAATTATTTTATTAAGTTTCACAAACAATTATATATGAACAAGATTAGAAGTAAATTGAAAGATTAACTAACCCCATCTTCAATTCCCCACAATTAATATAATAAAAAACACTAAATATATAAGATATAGAAAAACATACAATGATTATCCTAATTCACTCCAAGAGCTATTGTTTTTCAAATATTTTTTCTCTATCAAACCTTTTTAGGCTCTATCACTCTCTCAGTATTCTTTTAATTAACAATTATCTCCAAGTGCTAAATTGAACTAAGTATTCTTTTAATATAAAGCCTCTATATGCTCTAAGTCTCAAACAAAGTTTCTAGTGGTCTTTTATAACTCACAGTGAGTGAAGATATGAAAGTTTGAGATAAATTGAGTACTAAACTCATTTAGAAAATATCATTAGATTTACAACAGAAGCTCTCGAGTATTTTTTTTTTCTATTTGCTTAGATGACTTCTATACAAGATATATGAAATCATATACTTAAACTTTTTGTTTTCCAAATTGTACAAGATCTTTCAAGATGGATAGTTTCAAACTCCAAAACACTCTTCATTTAAATATGATCTTCTATGTCTTCATAGAAGCTTCAATGATCTGTAATCACTATGCTAGATATCACAATAAACTATGGTCATTCAGTCGCGCTTGCTAGAACGATGTTGTTAAAAACAAGGTGGAAGAACATTGATATTGCACATTCAAGCAAACGCTGTCAATTTGGATACACAAATATAAGTTTAATAACGCATGCTTGAAAGAGCGATGTTGAACATCAGTGATGTTAGCGCTGACTTGAATGAGTTATGCTTAACAATGCACCTTTAAGTTAGTGCTGCTAATTTACATATATTCAACATTGTAGGTTAAAGGAGCACTATTGAAGATGACCTAGTAACAACACTTTTGTAAGTATTAGATGAATACTAAGAGGGGATATCAAAGTGTTTGTGCAGCGGAATGTTGATACAAAAATCAACCAAGTAAAACAATAATAAATACACAAAGAGAGTAGAAGAAGAGTACACAAAGAATTTTATACTAGTTCTCTTTTTTGTCAACGGAAGATTACATCCAGTATTCTTGTCACACAAGAGACTTTTCCACTAGATAATTTGAGTTAAAATTACAAATTCTCTCCCCGAGACCCTTGTAACTTACACACTCACAACTATCTACCCGTGGAAAACAATGTTTCTAAGTAAACTTTTCCCCCTTCTCAATAAACCCTTGTGATGAAAAGTTTACAACAAGATGTAGAATATATCAATGGCAGGATTGTCTTTACAAGTTTTGGCAATGTTATAACTTGTAATCATTTTTCTCACAGTGTATACTTAGTAAACAATGTTCTTATATCTTTGTAAGTTTAGAACATAAGCACTAAAGCAACTTCATAAAATCTGAAAGTTTGGGAACAAAGTTGCAAAATATCGCAGAAAATTGTTTCACTAAGTTAAGAAAGATTTTGTGTATTGATTGTATGTTGAATTTGTGTATTGATTGTGTGTGAATTGATGTCTCAATGCCTTTAAATAGACTTACAATCAGGCAAAGTAATCTTCCATGAAGAGGATACACGGTTGGAATGAACCCCATTCACTTTGGATGAAAATTGTTCATTCAAATTTGAAAATCTAGTTTCCAACATCTATGGGTAACCGATTGTCACGACGGTGTAATTCATTGCCAAAAGTTTCTATCTAAAGTGGTAATCGATTAATACATAGTAATAATCGGTTACTCAGTGTCAATTATGCTTTGTAACTATTTTCTTAGTCAGGTAACATGTTATGTAGTTCTAGTAACCTGTTACCAACTGCCACACAGTTTAGGTAACCTATTACCTAGATCTAGTAACTTATTACTCAGGTTAAGTAACTCATTACTTAGCATTATTGACATTGTTTCAAGACTTATTCAATTCTTTTGAAAATAGTTTTGATTCCTTTGAATTTCTTTGAGCATTGAAACTAATACATAAATTGAGTGCAAGGATAAAAAATACCAATTGAATACTTAAACTCTAATACTCTTGAAGCTTGGATCTTCTATATCTTCATACTCTTCTTCTTTTTTCTTCTTTTTGTGATCTTGGTGTCTTCATCAATACCGTGTCAAGGTCAGGAGCAGGATCTTCTTCACAACTTTCTTATATGAACACTATTGCTTGGATACAATATTTACATATCAGAAAAGTTAATGGTGGAATACGTTATGCGTCTCTTAATTTCTATGCAAATTAATGATTACACATCTGCCAAGGACGACAATAGTCATTCTCTTTCCATTTGAATCTATATATGTTTTGGTTCACACTAATGTCTCATTCATTGTATCTTTTTATAGTTAGTCATGGCACCCAAAGAGAAGAAGATAGGAGAAAGAAAAAACAAAAAAAACCAAAAGGAGAGCAATACAAGGTTCTGTTTGTAAAAGAAATAAGTATATTATTTTTATTTATGTTTCTATATTTTTTATATCATTTTTTATATCATTTTACATCATATACGACATGTATATTAACTATTTTATTAACATTTCTACCAATTTGAGTGGATGTCATATTACCAATTGTCTTTCCTACCAAACCACTCGGAGATAAGCCGATCACGTGTACCACTAATTTGTTTCGCAATAGTGGAATGACATATTATTGATTGGGTTATGAGGCAATTTGGTTTTGATCAACCAATTCCACAAGATCTAGTGAATTGTGAAATATGATTTTGAGTATATGCAGTTGTAGTTGAAAAGGACTAGAAGATACATATCTCGAGATAGAGCACACTCAGATGGAATTGTAACATTTTTAATAAATTAAACTTTGAATTTAATTATATTATTTACTCCTAATTTTCTCTAATTCTTTTTCAGTATACATTTGCAAAAAGAATTTGTGATCAGATCGTCATTCAGCTTCTTTAGTAAATCTCACACAATATTTATGTGATATCTTCTCGTCTGGCCATGAAATGATTGGAGCATTGGCTGAGTTATACCTCTATTCATATTCTACCCACATTGATGAAGCTCATCCTACTCATCATTATCATATGCCGAAAACTGAGTCTCCTCAACGAACTCAGTCGGATACTCAATCTCAAGCACATACTTCATCATTTACTCCTCAACAACAATAATCGTATGGGTTTGGAAATTTTAATTATTCATCCACCTATTTTTCATCAAGTTCTCAAATCTCATTATCATCAATATTTGCTACTACTTCAAGTACACTATTGTCGGCATACGATTCTCAACAGTATTATCGTCCTACTATATCGTCTGCAAACATTTCTAGTATACAACATATTGATGATGAAGTTGTGGTTGAGGATGTTGATGAAGATGATGAGGATAAGGCGGAGCCACAATTGAAGACACATGGTAGAGGAAGAATCTCACAGCGGAATGAACAACAATTAAGAGTTCAACCGGTAAGAAAGAAAAAACCACTTGCATATGGCACTTCATCACATAGACGTCATTAAAGTTTTCTAGGATTTAATAAATTAAAATTTTAATATTGTAATGTTTTTGTTTTTTAATAACATTTGTGTTGAAAAAAAATATATATTCATGAGGGTGTGCTGTCAGGGTTTAGTAAAAGGGGCAAAGGAAAAAAAATAGAACTCCTTCTGCAGTCGATTAACCTATGCCATAAATAAACTAACACTCACATAAGCATAGGTAAAACTCATATGTAAAAAAAAAAAAAAAACTCTCCCCCTCCCATAGCCGATTCAGGGGGGAGAGAGGAAAAAAAACTCCCCCCATAGCTAATTTAGGGGGAGAGAAAAAAAACAAAAAAAACATTTCCCCATATTGCCGATTTAGGGGGGAGAGAGAAAAATAATTTTATGAAATACTCCCTCTACATTGCCGATCTTGGGCGAGTAAGAATTAAAAAATAAAACTCCTTATTGGCAGCCGGTTTATGTATGGAGGAAAAGAAAAAAAGTAAATCGGCAATTGCATAAATGATTATAAAAAACTCCCTCCATAGCCAATTTAGGGGGAGAGGGAAAAAACATACTCCCCTCCCCCTATTGTCGATTTAGGTGGGAGAGAGAAAAATAATTTTATGAAATACTCCCTACAGATTGTCGATTTTGGGGGTAAGAATTAAAAAATAAAACTCCTCATTGATAGCCAATTTATGTATTGAGGAAAAGAAAAAAATTAAATCGACAATTGCATAAACGACTATAAAAAAAATACACCACTCTAGTAATTTTTAAAAAAAATACATCAAGACTGCAATTTTTCGATCAATGTGCACCATTCCAATGAAAAGGACCTCCATTTGGATAGGTGAGGGGCTTCACACCATCCAAGAAATCAAAGTCAAGAAAGTAATGCATCGGCTCTTCTAGAAATTTTAAGTGCTTCAATTCAAAGCCGACGTTTTGATGGTATATTCATGTTATTCTCATATATACAACAAAATTAAAATATAACGTGGAAAACAAACAAATATAAATCATATAACTTTAAAAAATATATTATATAATGTTCATACTATCACTCTTGGAATCAATAAAACATTTTGTATTCAATTCTATGCTATTATATATGTTAATGGGTTAATTATATTTTTTTTGTACCACCAATAGTATTCATTCATCTTGTGTGTAAGAAACTAATCTATTTTGAGCATGTGACTGCCTCTAATAAGTTTCATTTCTAGGAATCGAACCATTCATCATAGGATCTAACATAGTCTTATACCACTAGACAAGGTGTAATTTATTTTTCATAAACCTATTAAGATATGAAAATTTGAAATAATTATAAAAATGATTTTATTAGAAGAACAAGTGTAATATCTACATATTGTCAATGTAAATATATTCACACATATTTTTCCATATCTAAAAAACAATGATAATATAAAAAACTCTTATGATATCAATGTATACATATTTTTCTCTAAAAATGTTCTTATTACTGTAAAGTATCTTAAATATCTTTTACCAACAAGACATTGTTATAATCGTGTGAGATTCAATGAATTCTCATATAAACTAAAGGGTTAAAAAATTGATTCAAGTAAACGATATAATCGCAATCCAAAATAAATTAATTTCTCACAATACCTTTTGTTATAAAAAAAGGTGTAGTGTTAAATAAATATTACTTCTATAAATTAAACCTCCCCACTTAAGTATTTACGATTACACTTTTTTAAGTTTTGAATTTTGATTCTTGTATCTGTGTCTTATTCAATTAGTGTTTCTCTTTTCCTGAATCATGTCGACAGACATGAACCACTACTTGTCCATTTCCATGACTCTTATTCATGATTGTGACACTCTCCCCATTTAGTCTAAACTAGAAAGCATTTACACAATTAAGTTAGTGTCACTTTTGTAAGAAACAAACATAAATTATTACATCATTTGGGGTAATCTGGAGGAAATAAAGTCTTACACGTAAACCCAAAAAGAATCTCATTTGAGAAAAATATTTCACATCCATTTTAAAATAAAGAAAAGATTAAAATTCATAAAAAGTCATTGTTTCCTATATTATCATTTAAAATTATCTCTTATCTTTTGCAATCTAATCTCTTTAAAAAACATCGTTGATATTATATGACTAATATAAATAATGAATAATATAATGACAATATAAAAATTATAATAATAAATATTTTTCTCATATTTAAAAACAATTTTGTAACGTTTTACTGAATCTAAATTGTTAAAATTTGATTCTTTAGAACATACTTACTAGAGGTGGTCATACACGATAAGTTTATTAACAATAATAATACATTGGTTTACAAAAAGATGTACTTCTTAATTACTTTAAATATTGATTCTGTTTAGACCAATAGAATAGAGAAGGCGGAATTTGAAGAGGCTCTGGTTCCTCCTTTTTCTTTGTGTGGTTAATAAGGTCATATATATAATGTATGTATAGTACACACATATGTGATTAAATATTCTAACACGTACCTCCTTCTATGCATAATTGTCAAGAAGAATAATAATAATGTCAATGAAGGTCTTTGTTCTCCTAGTATTGGTTTTAGTCCCTTTTGGTGATGCTTTGAGTAGAGATGATTTCCCACCTCACTTCGTGTTTGGTGCATCAACATCAGCTTATCAGGTTCTCCTCCTCTTCTACATCTCTAGTTTTATATATGAACAATATATTTATAGTTTCATGTGTGTGTTACTATATACTTGTTGTGTAACCAATAGTATTTCTTACCCTATGAATAAGGAACTAATATGGTTCTCCTCCTCTTCTACATCTCTAGTTCTAACGAATGTCGTTCTCAGGAATCGAACCCTCTCTTTGGTCAATCTAGGGATATTTTTATTCTTTTACTAATACTATTAAATCATGTAATTGAAATTATGTGAAAGGTTGAAGGAGCAGCAATTGAAGATGGCAGGAAGCCAAGCATATGGGATACCTTCGCACATGCTGGCAATGGTGCTCTTTCCTAATTTATTTACTCTCATCTATCCTTTATTTCTTTCAATAGTGGCATTTTTAGTTTTTGGTTTTCTTAATCTCAACTTAGGTTAATGATTAAATAGTTTGTCCCTTTTTATCAGTTATCAATCAGATTTTTTTATTAAGTGTTCATTTATATTAATTTATTCAATTACAATGATTTGTTTTTAGTTCATATTTTTATTGTATTTTTACTTTGTTGGATTTGGAAAAGAAGAAAGGGAAATGAAAGATTTTAGTATTTTAAAATATGTATTTTAAAACATATTTTTATTATATTTAGAGTCTTTCTCTTATCTTTATTACCTTCCAACAACCAAATTGGAAATAAACCCAAGTGTGTTTGTGAGACCACTAGGATTGAAATAAGACATAATCCTTGTCTGATATCTGTTACCTAGCGTGTACTAGGTCATGTTATGGGGAATATATATATGTTGTCCCATTTTTTGTACCACTTTATGTATTATCATATGTGATTGGTTAAAAAAAATTATTTAAGTTAAAATTGCAACTGTTAAATATTTTTCTGGTCAACTTTCTGACACATGGAGGTGAGATAAAAAGTGGGACAGTATATTATAGGTTTCTAGAAAAACTAAGTACTCTTTCATGATGAAATAAATGCTTAGATCTTACTTCCTGTTATTGCCAAATATTCTTGCTGTCCTACTTTAAGTTGTTTTAGTTACCATAAAAAACAGTGCAAGAGGTTTTTCTTACAAAATATCTTATCTGATTTTCTGTCCATACATAAATTGAAAGTTAATTTGTACAAAAGAATAGGAACTACAACATTGGATTTTGATTGTAGTAAAGGAAAAATACTTATACCCTGAAAAGATAAGCATTGAATCTCTTGTCATATGTAATAACATACTGATAAAAGAAAAAAATGACAATGAACTTGAGAATTCCATGTACTCAATGGGTTTCTGTTGATAAAATATATTGATGATCAAAGATTTGTATCTGCATTAAGATAAAATTTTAGAATAAATTCATGCTATTGATAAGTGGTTGCAACACAGTAACACTATGATCGGGATGGGGCTCATATGTGACTAAGCGGATCACCTATAACCAAGAATGCTTTGAAACAATCATGTTGCTAAAATTCCTCTAGCTTTGTTACAAAGTAAAATGAGACATGTTGAAAATTCCTCTTAATTACAACCACTAATGAATTTCCCCATTTCAATTAAATTTTGCAGCAAACATGTACCCAGGTAATGCAGATACTGCATGCGATCAATATCACAAGTACAAGGTTAGTAGATGTGGTATATACATTCACAAGAAGAGTCTTTATATATGTATATACCATGACCCTGTGAATAGCAACTGTCTCATATTTAACATATTTATGAGAGTGGTTTTAACTGATCTGTACCTAAAAATCTTTCTAACATAAAGGTCTTCCTTGTATTTATTTGTATATTATTATTATATAAATATGTATATACATTCATTTCTTGCAGGAAGATGTCCAACTCATGGCCAAAATGGGATTAGATGCATACAGATTTTCCATATCATGGTCAAGACTCATTCCAGGTACAATCACACATATGTTACAAATGAGAGATTCTTCTATGTGACCAGGGACATATAGGTAGCTGATAATTCTAGGATAAGAACTAGTGTGTAAAATAATGTCACCATCCACTTTGTTTGATTCTGGTGCATTGCGCATAGCATCTAAAACTTTAGTTTCATGCAAGTTGTTATGTTATTTTGTAGCTTGACTTTGATTTTAATGTGTTTGCAGATGGTAGAGGGACAGTCAATCCTAAGGGATTACAATATTATAACAACCTTATCAATGAACTAATAAGCCAAGGTTCTTTTGCAAGCTACATTTACCTTTTAACGTTTAATTAACACCTAAGAGAAATTCTTGCAAGTTTCATGCTGATACATATTTATTCTTGTCTATTTTTCTGCACCTTGTAGGAATCCAAGCTCATGTTACATTAGTACACTGGGACCTACCACAAGCACTTGAAGATGAATATGAAGGATGGATTAGCCGAAGAATTGTGTATGGTTCCTAAACTTCAAGTATCTGACTCTGTATCACCTTATTATTTCAAATATGAGTTCAAACAAATTGCATCTAGCACAAAAGAGGAAAACATTCTTTCTGTAGTTAACATATTACATATTACAGAAAAGACTTCACAGCATATGCAGATGTATGCTTCAGAGAGTTTGGTGATAGAGTTAAATATTGGACCACAGTCAACGAAGGAAATGTGTTTGCAATTGGGGGCTATGATGTTGGATTCCTACCACCTCAACGTTGTTCTCCTTCCTCTGCACAATCCTTAATATATAACTGCTCTGGGGGCAATTCATCATCTGAGCCATATTTGGTAGCCCATCATATGTTGCTAGCACATGCATCAGCATCAAACTTGTATAGGAAAAAGTATCAGGTAACACCATTCTTATTTGTTTACAATGGAGATTTACACATAAGCATCCAATAAGCAGACCTCACACAACATCTTGACCCAAAACCTTAAACCATTAGGTCTATAGGTCCATATACTTATAAAGTCTTAAATTATCCATTCTTAACCAATCATGCTCCAACAAATTCACACTTTTACTCCAAAACTAACAAGTCTATCAAACACTAGTAACATAATTATGGAAGATATTATATAAGGTGATAATTATGATATGATATTAAAGAGGATAATAATCATTACATTATTTTGTTTTGAAAACAATCTCCGGTACATGCAATGCAGGACAGACAGCATGGATTTATTGGGTTTAATATCCTTACTTTTGGCTTTTTTCCTCTCACAAATAGTAGTGAAGATATAAGTGCTGCTAAAAGGGCCCAAGATTTCTATCTTGGATGGTAAGCGAGACTTTGGTAGTGATATCTCTTTATAGTTGGGCATTAGTTTCTAGACTTGTTTTCATCTATGCTTTGTTATTGCAGGTATCTGAGTCCTTTTACTTTTGGAGAATACCCTGATACAATGAAAAAGAATGTTGGTTCAAGGCTTCCTTTATTCAGCAAAAGTGAATCCAATCTGGTTAAGAGCTCAATTGACTACCTAGGAATAAATTATTACTTCTCATTTTATGTGAAGGACAGCCCTGACAGCCTGCAGATAAATGATAGAGATTACACAGCAGATGTGGGTGTGGAACTTCAACGTAAGTATATTTTCTAAGCCAACCATTTTTTGTCACAACCAATTCTATATGGAGGTTTAAAAAGTAACTTACATATTAATATCTCTTTATTCTATGAGATCTCATCCTAAACACTATGAACTTGCATTTTTTTTTATTTGGAATAATTTTCTCTAATTTATTTGCTGCCATAGTAAGTTCTTGATTTTAATTTCACTTCGTAACTGCAATTGCAATAACAATAATATGGTTTTGGGAATCTCCAAAAGACATCATGAGCACAATTGTTGTCGCATTAATTGTTTTTTCTCGCAATATTTAACAATTGCGATGAACACAACATAACCACAATTTAAAATGTTGATTTAGTGAGATTACATGTCAACATTTGTGATTTTAATTTCCACTAAGAACTTTACGATTTTTCCAATGTTGGTACTTGTTAATTTTATAGTTCTAATTCTTAGATCATCTTTGGCAATCCATGGACTCACTCACCCTGATGGAAATTTCTTTTACATGTAAACATGTCTCATATCTCATACACACATAGACCCTACCCTTGTATAAAAATGCAATATGCTTTTAATATTCAAATCCAAGATTGAGTTTCCTAAATGAGACAACCATTTTCTTTCTTTCATCTATCATATTACATCCATCTTTCCTAACATAATCATTAGCACTATTTGTTGATAACTCAAGGCTATACTTCTATGTTTACTCTTATAATCTTATATACACTTGTTTTATCTTCAAGTTTTGAGGAACTGAGACAACTATTATTTGTTGTTTCGGGTTGTAGCTGTCTTTGGAAATAGTACATCTACAGACGAGGTAAGAATAGAGTAGGAATATGTTGTTGCTCTTATTATTCTTTAAAGCATGGGGATGTTTACACTAACTACCTTGTTAGTTTAGTTTCCAATTGTACCCTGGGCATTGCATGGCTTGCTTGACTCATTGAGGAACACTTATGGAAATATTCCAATTTACATTCATGAAAATGGTATGCATCTCTATCTCTTGTCTCCCTCAAAACAATGTAATTTTAATTTTTTATTGATAACATATATCTATCACCTTGTGCCCTGAATCAACATTTCAAAGGTTTCCCTCCTATCCCTATTATAAAAACAATCGTCCAAGTGGTATGATAGATCTTTTAACTTCACAGGTCAACAAACACATCGGAATTCATCATTGGAAGATTGGTCAAGGGTGAAGTCCATGCATGATTACATTGGGAGCATACCTGATACACTGAGGTACTTTTATTTTCACTTCCAATTAGGGATGTTTCGAAGATACAATGTTTTAAATTGCAGTTAGATCGCAATTACGTTGCGTTTACCGCAATTGCATAAAATCGCAAAAATATGTTGTTGATGCGGCTTTAATTTCAGCCGCGATGTTATTTTGGAGGACTACTAAGCTGCAAAACAACTTAACAAGATGTACTCTCACTTTACATCAAATATGTACTCTCACTTTATAAAAGCCAAATACAGCTTAACAAGATCTTCATTTTAGAATTTCCTTTAGCATATTTTCTTTGCTGACCATCTTTTCCATTATTCTTGTCACATTGAAAGGAATGGAGTAAATGTAAGAGGTTATTTTGTATGGTCATTCTTGGATGTGTTCGAGTTACTAGGAGGATATGAATCAAGTTATGGTCTACATTACATAGATCTGAATGATCCAACCTTCAGGAGACAACCTAAGCTCTCTGCTGTTTGGTACTCTAATTTTCTAAATGGAAGGACTATGGACCCAATGATCACCATGGAAATTCAGAAGAAGAACCCATCTGTGGTTCTTTCAACTGCTGTTTCCAATAATCCCTTATTGCAGAAGGTGCAATTTAAAGCAACCAGTTCTAGTTAAAATTGAAGTCTCTCTCAATGTCTTCTATGGTCACCATTTGCTACTTTTATGTGCCCATATTGTTGTTTTCCATAGTTCCTTCTTATATGAATAATAAAAACATGTATAAGAAGACGTGTTATTGAAGTTGATTTTCAGAGTGCTCATTATTGCTCATTCTGCATCACTTTTGGTCTTCCTTGCTATGGCTTAGAACTTAGCATGATTTCAAATTCGAATAAAGATGGACTTTGTCTTGATATAACTAGTATATACATTTGACTAATGAACGATTGAAAGGACATTAATCCTTGCCAATCCTACCATGTGAGAAAAGGGATGGTTATTGTTGTAGTACTACTATATATCGAAATCTCGACATTACAATTGAAATAAGTTCAAGTGTCAGTATTCTGTTCCATTCAAAGAACACATCAAAATCAGTATTCTGCATTTGTCTATATCTTGGATTCATCCCTCATCAAAGACTGGATGAGATGTTTGTTGCATTGACCAAACAAAGGGAAGATCTCCAAACAGTGCTTCATAATGTGAACATTGCAAGATAACAATATAAATGGTAAAATATCATTTTAATCACTGAAATTGTGAAAGCAAGAGACAGTTAGTATAAGTGCAGGAAATTATGCTATTAATCCTTCAAATGGTAAGTATTAGTCATGTTAGTCCTTGATGATAACTTGAAGGGACTGCCAAAATGCTCAAAGCTTCTACCTATCGTGTCCACATATACATATGTTGTTTCCATGATTTAAATCTATGAACTCTTACTTCATCACCTAAAATCACGGACTAATACAATTTGCACTTAAACTTCATGGACGGAAACTATGGTTTATCCAATTTGAATATAATTCATATTAAAAAATAACAGAGCATAAGAGTACATGACTCATTAAAGTGGGTAATGGTAGAAGTGTAATATTCGTGCAAACATTAGCAATAATGATTAAGGAACATTATTCTATTACTATCCTTATTGAATTTACTGATGAAGAGAAATGTGACGCATTTATCTTTTAGTTTACACAATTAAAATTAGATCCAATGTTAATTATTCTTATTTTCTCATGATAACCTTCATTTCTCACGTCAGTTACTTTCTATGTATATACATTACTATGTTTAGAATATTAGATCCTAAAATCAAACTAGAAATGAATCCATGTGAAATTGAAATTAGGACGACATAATAAAACCAAGTAAAGAAGCAGAAAAAAACGCAGGAAAAGAAAATCAAATGAACTAAGAAGACCTAGAATCAAAGAAAAAAGGATTGTCAAGATTGGAGAGAGAGAGAAAGTGACAAGAGAAGGGATAAGAAAAAAGAGTAAGAGAAGGTGACATGGATTTAGATTAGATTTATTATAGAAATGTATTGACATGGATATAGGTATTCTCTCATTCATGCATTTTGCCAAAATTTCTCTGCCCACTGTTTGGTTTATAAGGATATCATCAGAAAATGAAACAAAACTAAAAACAGTGGAGATGCGGGGTATCGATCCCCGTACCTCTCGCATGCTAAGCGAGCGCTCTACCATCTGAGCTACATCCCCATTTTTTGTTATGTTATTGTAGTTTAGATATCTATAATATAGTATATATCAATAGATCAAAAAGCTCAAGTAAATACTGTCTCCTCCAACATTATTTTATTTCTTTATGCTCATTTTGGGCTTCCATTCCAACATGGTCTTTTTCCAAAATCATCATTGGCTTTCATAGTGTAGTGAACATTGGACTACATATGTTTCTTTTTCTATTTTTTTATTTTGTATTTGGCTTTCAGCTTTTAGTTTTTATTTTTGTAGTATTTTCTTGATAGTCTAGTATTTAATATTTATAGTGGTGAGACTCAAATTCTCAACCTTCTTATTACTCCATTTTTTAAATCTCCACCCTAAGCATCTCATGTTAGTATTTTTTGTAGTATGCCAAATTTCTATTGCACATTGTTCTTAGCCAATCAAATAAGATAAGACTTTATTGTCCATTATTCATGATTCTATACTTTCTTTTTTTCCTTAATAACTCGAGAGAATCTCAAACCTTAAATTATTTATCTTCTTTCATCCGATATTGGCGTTATCCTCTCTATTATTCATAGATTCACTTAACTGAATGCGTGACTACTCCTCTTAATAAATGTTCTCTCATAAATTAAACATTTGGTTTACTATAAAACCTAATGATCCAATAAGACCTTACACCATTAGACCTTCATCTCGTTGGTAATGTTAGATAGAATGAAATAAAATCAAGTGGAAAATTGTCCTCAATTATAAACAGGAGAAATGTAATCTGTCTTGTTTCATGAAAGTATGTAGCCATCTTTGTGTAGTACATATTGTTAAGAGTGATGATAATTACACAAATCCTACCCTTCATAAAACTGTACAAATGACTCCATCTCCACTCAAGTGGCTACATGAGCTTTTCCCTTTTAAACTCAGTTGGAACCACCAATTTAGTTTGTTCCCCTTTGTGAATAAAGGAACAATACAAGTATCACTAATCTTCTAATCAAGAACATGTTTAGGAATAATGATATGTACTGAAACCTTTCCTTTAGAAACTTGAACAAGTTTTCCTAGCATTTCAACTTAAGCAACCTCACATGAGCCTTTTCCTCTTAAACCAAGTTGGAACCAATGTTTAGTTTCTTGTTTATCAATACAAGAAAAGAGCATACATATATTGTTACCATTCATTACTTTATCTCAAACTATTATGTAATCTTGATATTTTCTTCTTCTTCTAAATGAAAAGCAAGTGGCTTCAAAAGTGAGAACTGCAGAGAAAAGGACAACGTAAAACCAATGCTTGCTCAATCACTTACTATCTAACAGTGTGTATAACATATTAAGCAAGTAGTAAATATTTATCTGAATTCTATATCATCCCAAATTGTGTCTTGCATTATCGTCAGAATCTAATCTCCGATTAGCATTCGGTATCTCTGGCAATAAACTATTGTTGGACGAATCTAGGGCCAGACAACACCTTCAATACCATTGCCATATCTAGTATTACCTAATCTTCTGCTAACAAGTTCCTTCAACTCAATTTCACCAGGGAATCTGTTCTCCTTCAGCTTGGAAAATATCTACAATGTCCAAAGAAGCAATATGATATAAGAGTTATGAAAATATCAAATGTTAAAGGATCACACATGTGAACTGGATGGTATAGAAAATTCACACATATGCTTCAAATTGTTAGTTCATATCTGCAATATGCTTCCATATAACTTAACAAATTTCAGAGTTTCCTCCTAGCAGTTAAGGACATACACCCCATCGTCGGCATAAGACACTCAATTAAATGCCTGCACTAACCAGGGACTTACCAAGTCACCATTGCAATATACTTCGAAAGCACCCGAACTTTGTAGGAAGGATTGAAGGAAATTTCCAAGAAGCCAAGTGCTTGCGATGCTTCTAAACCTATTGGCACGCAAGGAATAGTAGAATGCCGGTGGTGTCATTCCCAGTCTAGGGAAGATCTGTTCACCTGCTGCTATAATTGCAACAATTCCAAATTGCGCCACTGGTACTACTTTGCTAAGAATGCGCTTTGGAAGTGGAGGTGGATAGTTAGCCAAAATAACAGTAATCCCTGGAAACACAGATTCCAGCATGTTTTTAACCGTTACTGCAGTTCCCCTGCAACAAAAGTCATGGAAATTACGCAAGATAGATTGAGAATTGTTCTTCTCGAAAATATATGGATTCTACAAATTAAACAAATTAAGGATGAATTTAGCAACTTTTTTGGAAATTAGCTATTTACAGCTCTAGTTTAACTCTCATACTTCTGTTGAAAGATAAATATTATTACCAATATAAATATCTAGCATTATAATTTCGATATAAAAACTTTTGAACAGGATCAATGGAGGAATTGACAAATTCTCAGTTTTGTATCAAGCACAAACACAATGCCACTAAAATGAAACGTAAGAATTTAAATATACTTCAAACATATTAATAAGAAAACATGTTCTCCATATATCAGTATAATAATCATTGAACAAATAGATCTAACTGAGAGAGATACCAAGAGATAATTAAATGGTAATAGATGGTGTGCTTTAAACAACAATAACACAAGATAGTATTTATACATGAATCATGAGTTTGCTTAGTTTAGCAGCCACACACACACAAATAATTTATTAAATTATCCGATTTTGCATTTGTTTACATTCATTTCTTCATCATCTCCTTTTCAGTATCAAGAATTGGCCAAAAATAAATAAATCAGTGCATTATCTTTTTCGATGAACCAATATATATTACTAAAAAACTTGGTATAACAATGAATATACATCTTATCTTTTTATTGAATATTTAATATACATGTTAAGTTCATGTTGAAAATGGCAATCTGAAGTAGATAAAGAAATGCTTCTAAATTTTGTCATATATGTTATATAGAACCCAATAACTGCGAGCCTCGTGCCCTAGGCCACTAATTTTATATCATTTTGGTAATATCAAGGGTATCATTCACCTATGGCAAATGAACTAATCCCTTTCGGGATGTGTGACTATTCATCTCAACAAGTGTAGCTAACTCTTGACCTTTTAGTCTTCCTGAGCATTTAGCTATATCTTATATTAAATGAGAACCACTCAACGTAATAAAACAATTAGATCAAAGTTAAACATAAGAAATTAAACAAACTTATAAGAACATGAAGTGCAGAAGTCAATGTTGACAGTGACGCCAACTCCATTCAGGCCAATGCCACTTTGTTTCTGCAATGAAACAAAACATATTAGAAATTCTATAAAGAATATAACAAAATGAGAAAAATAAAAACATAATTTTGAATAGAAAAATTAAGGGATCTAAAAATAAAAAATAAAAAATAAAAAAATAAACCTGTAATGGGAATTCAAGGGGTTGTTGAAAATGTGATCGAGACTGAGGCTGAGGTATGGGGTGGATTGAAGGGTGATGGGTTGGTTTGGGAGGTGGTGATGGAATAGTGAAAAGGTTAAAAATGTCAGAACAGAAAAGGAAGATTGGTAACCCAATAAGAAGTATTTGAGTTCGATCCATTGGAAGAAGAAGATGGAAAGAGGGAGCTTTGGATTAATCTGATGTATTATATTTTTGGCTTTTGGGGAGATTATGGGAAATTTGATATCAAAGGTAAAATGTTGTTTTGGAATTTTATGTTGTCCATGAATTTGGAGCCGTGTTTCAATGCTTTGTGATGATGCTATTCCAAAAATAGAGAAGTAGAAGACTTTTTGGTTCATATTTTTTTTAATAAATTAAAGTTGTCACAGTTAATTTATTAGAAACAACATTATAATCTCACATACATATTTACAAAATTATTCATAATACATAATCTATCCAAATCAATTCATTAGAGTTAATAAATTTAAATGAATATAATCCAATGTATAATATTAATAATGTATTAATTTAAATTCATTCATTATATCCAATGAATATTTTGTTGGGAATTCTTCCTAATTGATGTGAAAGCAAGACCAATGAATCTTAATAGATGAACCATCCATTGAATCATTCAATGATGGCTATTCCAAAGTCTTTGAATTATTCATTGACTCTTGAGAAATATGAAGTCCAACTTAGAAAGTTGGAGTAGCACTTTTCAAAGTGTCTTGAAAAGTATGACAACAATTAATCATCCACTATGTCTTTATGATGAAGCATTCTCCCCTTCACAATATATAAGGACTTGTGAGGAAGAGATACAATAAGCAAGTGAGAAACAACATCAGAGAGAAAGTGAGAGAGTTTATCCACATAGTGTGAGATTTGTATTCATAGTGAAATACTAGAGAGAGTTTGTATTTTCATCCTTTTGAGTGAGATTGAGTGTTATCCTTTTTGTAAGAGAGAATCAAATATTGTAATCCTACTTTCTATAGTGGAGATATTTTCTAGACTATGTCCCATGGTTGTTTCCTTATCACATTGAGGGGGTTTTCCATGTTAAAATTTTTGGTGTTACTCTTCTCTATTTTCTTTATCCGCTTGCCGCTTCCGCAAGTGCTCATTTTGCATCACACAGAGGAGGGAAATTGGTTCTGAATTTCCCAACAGTGGTATCAGAGCTCCCAGGTTCATTTGGGGAGCTTAGCCAGTGTAGTCCAAGATGGAATGAGCCGCTAATATCTCATTTGATGGAGATATGTTCAAGTTGACAGCTGACAACTATTCCTATTGGAAGCCCATGATGGAGGATCATTTATACTGTAAGAATATGCATGAGCCTATTTCTTGCAAATATAAGCTAGATGATAAGGGTGACAGAGATTGGGAGGTTTCGAATCGAAAAGTTGTTGCAATGATTTGGAAGTATATTGATAAAACTTTGTTTGAGCATGTTTCCACATATACAAATGCTTATGAGTTGTGGTTGAAACTTGAATCTATGATTCAAAAGAAAACTCCTAGAAATAAAGCATCTCTTGTTAGAAGACTGGTGAAACTCGACTACAGAGATGGTCAGAGCATGATAGAGCACTTGAATTCATTAAAGGGTCTTGTTAATCAATTGACAAAGATAGACATGAAGATAGATGATGAGCTACAAGCACTTTTGCTACTGAGTTTGTTGCCTGAAAGCTGGGATACACTGGTGGTCACGCTCAGCAACTCAGTCCCCGATGAGAAGGTCTCAATGGACACTGTGTCAGACAGTCTATTGAATTAAGAATCCAGAAGGAAAAAACGAAGTACATCATTCCATTCTGAAGCAAATGTTGTGGAGAGACGTGGAAGAAGTGAAAATCATAGGTGGAATGGATCTCGTGGAAGAAGCAAAAGCAAATTCAGAGGTCGCTCTCAATCTCGCATGAGGTCAATAACATGCTATTATTGTAGTAAAGAAGGACATAAAAGATCTGAATGCAGGTCCCTGAAGAGAGACCATAAAGCTGAAAATGTCCATGAAGATTTAGTTGTTCCAAGGAAAAATGGTCATAAATCTACCACAGCCGTCGCTGCAGATGATGATGTTCTCCTCATTGGAGAAGACAATTACCTAAATGTTGCATACGGTGATTGTGCTTGGATCGTTGACTCTAGTGCTTCTTTCCATGTAAGTCTACATGAATGTTTCTTCTCAAACTACAAGAAAGGTGATTATGGTAATTTGAAAATGGGAAACCATGTTACTAGCAAGATTGCAGGAATTGGTGATATTGTGTTGCTAACAGACACAGGAGAAAAGCTTATAATGAAGGAGGTGAGACATGTCTCAGATATGCGTCTCAACCTTATCTCAATGGGTAAGTTGGATGATGCTGGTTTTGTAAGCCACTTTGGTGCTGGAAAGTGGAAACTAGCAAAAGGCAACCTAGTCATTGCTAGAGGCTCAAAAGAAAGATCTTGTACATTATGCAAGGAGGAATTTATTCTAGAGAAGCAAATGTTGCTACTGACTCCAAAGATCTTTGGCATAGGCGATTGGAGCAAATGAGTGAGAAGGCACTTCAGGTGCTTGCCAAAGACCATCTTCTATGTCAGATTTTAGATTCTTGTACTGATTGTCTTTATGGTAAACAACATAGAGTCAATTTTCAAAGAACAAACAATCCTTCATGGAGAGATGAAGTATTTGAATTGGTGCATTTAGATGTTTGTGCACCATCTGAAAGATCTCTTGGAGGAGCCTACTACTTTGTTACATTCATAGACGATCACTCGAGAAGAGTATGGGTGTACTTGTTGAAAAGCAAATATCAAGTACTATCAGCATTCAAAGAGTTCCATGCACTAGTAGAACGTGAGACTGGGAAAAAGTTGAAGTGTCTGAAAGCAGACAATGGTGGAGAGTATTGTGGTCCATTTGAAGCCTACTATAAGGCTTTTGGTATCAAACTGGAGAAGACACCACCAAAGACTCCTCAGTTGAATGGAGTAGTTGAGAGGATGAACCGCACAATTGAAGAGAAGATCAGATGCATGTTTCAAGATGTCAATCTCCCCAAGTCTTTCTAGGGTGAAGCAGTGAAGATTGCAGTGGATCTCATAAATCGAACACCTTCAAGACCGCTGAACGAAGAAATTCCAGAAGAAGTATGGTACAAGAAGAAGGCATCCTTCAACCATCTGAGAGTATTCAGATGTAGAGCCTTCGTTCACATTCCAAAAGATGAGAGAAAGAAGTTGGATGTTAAGACCAAGGAGTGCATTTACCTTGGGTCTCCAAAAGATGATTTTGGGTACAAACTATGGGATCCAATAAACAAGAAAATTGTGAGAAGCATAGATGTTGTGTTCTTTGAGCATCAAATGATCAAAGATGTTCAGAAGAAAAGCTAGTGCAAGTCCAAAGTTCGCATTGATTCAGGGGGAGAGATTCCTCAACAGACAGATCTTGATCATCAGATAAATCTAGAACAGATAGACCAACAGTCAGATCTTGCTCACACAGAACTTGACCAAATTAATGAAGAGTCAGATCATGATGAAGTGGTGGTAGACACACAAATGCATCAAGAACCCAAGCTAGTAGAGCATCATATGCGAGTTGAACTGAGGCGCTCCGGAAGAGGCAGAATACCTTATTCAAAGTATCCTGAAGAAGATTATATCATTCTGACAGATAATGGTGAACTTGAAGACTTCTCAGAAGCTATGCAGACATCTGATAAAGAAGAGTGGATTAAAGCCATGGAAGATGAGATGAACTCGTTACATGAGAACCACACTTATGATCCGGTGGAGTTTCCCAAAGGAAGAAAAGCCTTGGAAAAAAATGGGTTTATAGGCTTAAAGTTGAAGAAGGAAGCTCAAAACCAAGGTACAAAGCTCAGATTGTTGTGAAAGGATGCAATTAGAAGAAATGAGTTGATTTTGATGAGATATTCTCACCAGTGGTGAAGTATTCCTTCATAAGAGTAGCATTGGGTCTAGCAGTTAGCCTAGACTTAGAAGTTGAACAACTTGATGTCAAAACAACTTTCTTACATTGAGACATCAAAGAAGAAATCTATATGGAGCAACCAGAAGGTTATGAAGAATCAGGCAAGCAACACTTAGTGTGTCGTCTGAATAAGAGTTTATATGGTCTAAAGCAAGCCCCGAGACAATGGTACAAGAAGTTTGAATCATTCATGACCAAATAAAGTTTCAAGAAGACAACTGGTGATCATTGTGTATTCATTAAAAGGTATGAAGATGGAAACTTAATTATTCTCCTCTTATATGTTGATGATATGTTAATCATTGGGCATGACAAGACTATGATTGATGGTTTGAAGAATGCTTTAAGCAAGTCTTTTGCTATGAAAGACTTGGGTCCTACAAAGCAGATCCTTGGAATAAGGATAATCAGAGATTGTTCCAAGAAGTTGTTATGTCTATCACAAGAGAAGTGCATTGAGAAAGTTCTCAAGAGATTCAACATGGATAAGGCAAAGCCTGTCAGTGTTCCACTTGCTGAATATTTCAAGTTAACAGCAATGCAATGTCCAACTAGTGATGAAGAAAGGAAAGAAATAAGCAGAATGCCTTATTCCTCTGTGGTAGGAAGCCTAATGTATGCTATGATTTGTACAAGACCAAATATTGCCCACACAGTTGGAGTTGTGAGTCGGTTCTTGTCCAATCCCGGCAAAGAGCATCAGAATGCAGTAAAGTGGATATTGAGATATCTGAGGGGAACTACCAAAAGATGTTTATGTTTTGGTAATGAAGATCCTATATTAGTAGGATAAACAAATGCTAACATGGCTAGAGACGTAGATTCCAGAAAATCAACATCAGCTTATCTAACTACCTTTGCAGGGGAGCTGTATCTTGGCAATCCAAGTTACAAAGATGTGTTGCATTATCAACAACTGAAGGGAAATATATTGCAGCATCTGAAGCTGGCAAGAAGATAAAATATATGAAAAACATCTTGCATGAGTTGGGTCATGTCCAAGATAGATATGTTTTGCACTGTGACAACCAAAGTGGAATCATACGTTTCATTCTCGAACAAAGCACATTGATTATCGTTACCATTGGACACGAAATGCTTTGGAGGATGGTGAGTTGCACCTAGAGAAAATTCATACAGATGACAACTGGTCCGACATGATGACCAAGACAGTTTCACTCAAGAAGCTAACAGACTGTTGCAGAGGTGCAGGACTGGTGATACCCATCAATTAATTCAGGAAGGGGGAGATTTATTGGGAATCCTTCCTAATTGATGTGGAAGCAAAACCAATGAATCTTGGTAGATGAACCATTGAATCATTCAATGATGGCTATTCCAAAGTCTTGGAATTATTCCTTGACTCTTGAGAATTATGAAGTCCAACTTAGAAAGTTGGAATAGCACTTTTCAAAGTGTCTTGAAAAGTATGACAACAATTAATCATCCATTATGTCTTAACGATGAAGCCCTCCTCCCCTTCACAATATATAGGAGACTTGTGAGGAAGATATACAACAAGCAGGTGAGAAACAACATCATAGAGAGAAAGTAAGAGAGTTTATCCACATAGTGTGAGATTTGTATTCCTAGTGAGATACTAGAGAGAGTTTGTATTTTCATCCTTTTGGGTGAGATTGAGTGTTATCCTTTTTGTAAGAGATAATCAAATATTGTAATCTTACTTTCTATGGTGGAGATATTTTCTGGACTAGGTCCCGTGGTTGTTTCCTTCTCACATTGAGGGGGTTTTTCCACGTTAAAATTCTTGGTGTTATTCTTCTACTCTTCTCTATTTTCTTTATCCACTTGTCGTTTTCGTAAGTGCCCATTTTGCATCACACAGATGAGGGAAATTGGTTCCCAACATATCTATGAGTATATCCACTACTTGTTAAAAATGTATCTTGTAGACCATGTTTTAGATGTATAAAAAATACAGTAGTTATGTGGTTGATCATCCATATCAATATTTTGGTAAAAAAAAATATTTCATTAAAAAAATAATTTTAAATGAAACTAGTGGATATGACCAGTACGGTTGAATTGAAAACTAGTCGGTGTGACTGGTTTTTACTGGTATAATTACATGACCGATATAAATGTTGTAATAGCGGTATTAAGACTGGTTCACCGGTTAGACTGGTCGACACGAACCAGTTTTGATACCAGTGACATAAAATACTCTCTTTCTAACAAAAAGATTCCTTGAACAATATTATCCTTTTTATAAAGCATTCTTTAATAAAGTTTCAATAAGGATTCTATAATTTTCTTGTGTCATGATTGAGCACAAGAAAAACGCATGATTGCACAATACATTAAAATGTTTTTAAATTCAAATTTTAAATGTTTTCAATAAGGATTGATATAATTTTCTTGTGTCATGATTGAGCACAAGAAAAATGCATGATTATCCAATACATTATCTCTGACCTCACCTATACTGTTGCATTTTATAGCTTTCACAAGTAAATTTAAACATTGAGATTTTTTTGATTTTAAAAAAAAAAAACTTTATTAAATAATAATTTTTAAAAAGATTTTTCTTTAAAAAATGCTTTAGTGCAAAAAAAAAAATGATTGGATATTTATCTATCCAATCCATTAAAATGGATATATGAGTGGAATGGATGGATTAAATATGGATGGATTGGATAGTTTAAAAATGTGATTTCATGGATTCATGTGGATTAGCGAATAGCTTTCTTTCTATCCATTATGATTCAAATCCATCCAATTGTTACCCTTACTCACATCTTATAATTATGGATAAATATAAATATAATGGAAAAGCCTCATTCTATACCAATTAAATGATGAAAATTGAAGGGAAGGAAACGTAGAAGCTTGAACCAAAGGGTTATGGAAGATACAAGGAAGTGTTAAAGATATATGGGAGAAGATGTTCAAACGAGTTAGGAAGATAGCAAAGGACATGGTCGTGGGACAAATATTGAAACTTGAAAAAATAGAATGTTATAATTCATGGTCGTGGGACAAATATAGAATGTTATAATTCATGGTCATTGTTTAAAAATATTGAAAGTTGAAAAATATAAGGTGTCTAAGAAAGAGAGCAATAAAACAGTAAGTGAAACTAAAGATAAAACATATGATGAGTTATACAAATCTCTAGTTGCAAGGGAGAGGAAAGAAATGTCTACATAGTTGCAAAGGATATGAAAAGAAAGACAAGAGACTTAAACCAAGTGAAATGCATTAAAGACGAAATAGAAAAAAGTTGGGGAATGACAAAGATGTAGAAGAAAGATAAACACGATTCATTGCTTTCTGATATAGCACATAAGAAAGAGGAGTATCAAAATTATATTTTATCGTAGAATTAAAGAGTTGGAAGCAATGTTGTGTGGACCAGGCGGTCCGATAGTTGGCCGTACTTGAATACGATTTGCAATCTTAACCGAATGACGACTTGAACCGCTTTGAATTGGGGAAATTCTAGTTCGATCATGTTAAATCTGGTTAAACTGTAATAACCCGAAAAGTGAATCAGACAGTTCACTTAAAATTTTAAAAAAAGGAACACTACACTAATATTTTATTTTACTTTAGTACAAAAAGAATGGAGAGGTGTTACTTTAATATAAATATTAATTATATAAAACTTTATATTTATATACTATTATATATTTATAGATAATTATTAATTATATATAAAATCATCTAGTCCAACCAGACGATTTAATCGTTTAAATTGATTAAATCTAGTCCAATTTTGGTTTAATGTTCAGCTCGAGTTTCACAATATTGGTTGGAAGTGAAAGAAGCTTTGGAAATGATAGAGAATGACAAAGTGGTTGGACCATATAATATACATATTGAGGCCTATAAGATTCTAGGAGTGCAAAACATAAGATGTCTCACATAGTTGTTTAATGAGATCATGGTATCTTAGAAAATGGTAGGCGAGTGAAGGAGAAGCATCTTCATCCCTATTTATAAGACTAAAGGCGACATACAAAATTGTGTAAACTAGAGAGGATTAAATTAATGAATATTAATAAATATCATTAAAAATCATTTTGGTTTTATGCTTGGGAGGTCACCATGGAGGCTATATACTTGCTAAAATAATTGATGGAAAAATATTAATTGGAGGAAAATGACTTGAACATGATCTTCATTGATTTGGAGAAGACGTATAATAAGGTGCCTAGAGAGGTTTTGTGGAATGCTCTAGAGAAGAAAAATGTTCAAATTTCCTATATTCGAGCCATCAAGGATATGTATGATGAGGTAAAGACTAACTAGAGAACACAAGATATGGTCTTAGATAATTTTTATCAACATTAGACCCCTACTTATTTACATTAGTTTTGGATGTACTCACTCAATATATCTAAGAACCAATACCATAATACATGCTCTTTGCAAATAATATTGTATGTTTACAAAATATTAGTAATATTTATTTATTAACACATGACCTAACTACGTAAATGTGTGGAAAAAGTTCCAATATACAAGAGTTAAAAAACATTTAAAATATAAATAACTTTTTAATGCTATCGAGAGTATACAACTCCGCATGAGGAATTTGGGTTTCAATTTAACATTCATAAATTGTAACAAGATTTTTTTTTAGCCCAAACCAATTTTATAGCACACTTGTATCCTTGTATTAGGAGTGAGTTTGGGTGGGAGATGATTTGTCTTTATCTGACTCTAAATGTTGATTAAGCTATTTTTTGAATCTAAACTCAACGCTAAATCTAAAGGCTGATCCGACCCCAACATTTGACCATATTAAATATAATGCATAATCGTTTTAAATATAGTCTTTTCAACTTATTATTATGAATATGTAATTTAACATATAAAATGATATATATATATATATTGATAATCATTTATATATATATATATATATATGATAAAAAAAATTAAAGAATAAATGATAATTTGGTGTAGAGATATGTTATTAGTTTGTATATCATTGAATAACACATACAAATATGATGAATAAGTAGACACTACATTTGTTGAAATCCAACCATTTTCCAGTCCAATCATGATCTAGTGGGTATCGGGTCAGCCAGACCTTGTATATTTAAAGATAATCTTCAAGGCCTCCAGTAGAACGAGTGATCCTTTATTTCCCCGAGCCCCATATTATTATATTGTTTGAGCGAAGAACACAAACGTGCGGCTCTGGTTGAAACACAAGTACATGCACACACCCAGTCTGTTATTATACCTTAAACATACCAATCTATTTTATCTTTTGCATCTTTCTAATTTGGTTCACATATCTCTCTCTCACGCGTTGTGCGATTTTACCTTTTTGGTAGGAACTAATCAAGTAATCCAACCTGGCTACTTTCCTAGCCTAAGAGCTTCATCTGAGTCTTCTTCAATGGCAACTTGGCTTTTATCAGAATGTGGCTTAAAGCCTCTTCAACCATTGTTTCCTAGACCCAGAACAGGAGCCATTTCATGCAACAACCCATCAAAGATTAGATTTTCAAACACAAACAGTGGGTTGGGAGATCTAAACTCTAAAAAAAGAAGCTTTTTACAATGTTGTGGTGTTAAAGATAGAAGTTGGGAATTGAGAGTGGGTGCCCCTTTAAGGGTTGGTACCATTGAAGGAGAGATAATAAATGGAGTTGAAGAGAAATTACCTGAATTTGACCCAGGTGCACCACCTCCTTTCAAATTGGCTGATATTAGAGCAGCCATTCCTAATCATTGTTGGGTGAAGGATCCATGGAAGTCCATGAGCTATGTAGTGAGGGATGTGGCTGTGGTTCTTGGATTGGCTGCTGCTGCTGCTTATCTCAACCACTGGTTGGTTTGGCCTCTATATTGGGCTGCTCAAGGGACCATGTTCTGGGGTCTCTTTGTTCTTGGTCATGATTGGTAATGCACAATTTCATCTTTCTAATTATTATTGAGAAAAAAATGTATGACCAATTTATGGTTTATACATTGTCACTGCATCATCCATTTGATTAGTGCCTAGATATTACACTTATTGTTATTTGTTTCTAACTCAGATCGATGCAAGTAAAATATGTCCATATCATAGTTTGTTGCAAATCTTTACGTACTCAGTCGATTCCAAGTCCGGAAAAAACAATATCATTGTGTTATGCGGTCGACAACTAACTTATCATTTGTCTAATCTCAAATGGCATTGACAAAATCTAGATGCAATGATTAGTTTTTTAGTTGGTAAAATTTGATTCCAAATGTTTGTCTTCATAACTATAGTTGCTGCTTCTTTTGGTTCTTTCAGTGGCCATGGAAGCTTTTCAAACAACCCCAAGCTGAACAGTGTTGTTGGGCATTTGCTGCATTCTTCAATTCTAGTACCATATCATGGATGGTATGCTTCTGAAGTTCTTTTAGTTCTTTTTTACCTTCTCTACTTTACTTATCCTAATTTGTAATGTTTTAACTCTAAGCTTTGGAACTTATAGTATCCTGAATTTTACAGGAGAATTAGTCATAGAACTCATCATCAAAACCATGGCCATGTTGAAAATGATGAATCTTGGCACCCGGTGAGCCGATAATCTTTGTTATGGCTTTTAGGAGAATCTTTTTGTCTCTATTTTCTCTATATCATAAAGTAATTTTTGATCGATGTGTCAAAACATAAGATTAGTTTTTTATTAGTTGTTATATGTATGATATGCTTTATAAATAGAACAAAATAGTACAGGACATGAGATTCAAAAGTAGAATTTTGGTTCCACTGAAATGGGCGAATAAGGAGAACATCAAACACTACCAAAAATTTACTAATCTATGAAGTTTAATATGAATCTTGCAGTTGCCTGAGAAAATCTACAAGAGCTTGGAAACTGCGACAAGTATTTTAAGATTTACAGTTCCTTTTCCAATGCTTGCATATCCTTTCTACCTTGTAAGTTGTTATCCCTAACAGTTTTTACCATAACATGGACAAATATTGTGATTAGTTCTAGTCGAAGAATTGACATCGATTATCATTTTCTTCGAATTTAGTGGAATAGGAGTCCTGGAAAGACTGGTTCTCACTTTCACCCAGACAGTGACTTGTTTGTCCCCAACGAAAGAAAATATGTCATAACGTCAACAATTTGTTGGACAGCAATGGCTGCTTTGCTCGTGGGTTTAGGATTTGTAATGGGTCCGATTCAATTGCTTAAGCTTTACGTCGTTCCTTACTGGGTAAATTCCAACTCTTTTTCTAATGCCATTAGACACTTAACTTGACCTGCTCTTCTTTTTAATCAAAATAGACCCCTAATTTAATTTTGCTTGGAATTGAAGATTTTTGTTATGTGGTTGGATTTGGTTACATACTTGCATCACCATGGCCATGAAGACAAACTACCTTGGTATCGTGGACAGGTACCCCTTCTTACATTATTTTGTTTTCGTCGAAACAGTTTTCTCCTAAACATGGTATTCCCACCTTTTGAATTAATTTAAGAAGAGGAAGTTTAATTTTCTTTAACTAGTTGCTTTCTTGATTATGGAAACTGTCAATTTTTCAGAACATAATCTTCCTTCACGATTTTATTTTCGTTATGTTGTGCAGGAATGGAGCTACCTTCGAGGTGGTCTTACAACACTTGATCGCGACTATGGTTGGATTAATAATATCCACCATGATATTGGAACCCATGTTATTCATCACCTCTTTCCTCAAATCCCTCACTATCATTTAATTGAAGCTGTTAGTTCTCCTCTACTCCACTCTTTATGAATAAAAAGATAGTAATTTTCATGAGTTACATAATTTGAATTTATGTTTTTGTTGCATCTATAGACTGAGGCAGCTAAGCCAGTACTCGGAAAATATTACCGGGAGCCGAAGAAGTCTAGCCCTATACCATTTCACCTCATTGGAGATTTGATAAGAAGCATGAAGAAAGACCATTTTGTTAGTGACATTGGAGATGTTGTATACTATCAAACAGACCCTAACATTAGTGGCTCTTCTACATCAAAGTAGAGCTTAAATTTTTTTATAAGACAAATGGCAGAGAGGTATATGGCATATTACAAAAATCCTTAATTGCCTGCTATTGAAGCATGAGCAGGGTATATGTATTTTTTTGGTGCTAGCATGTTGAGAGTATTGTGTTCTTTGAAGAGCAAGCATTGAGTTTGTAAATTGTTTATTCTTGATGAAGTGATATCTATTATCTTCATCAAATTAATTCCCTCTTCACACAAACTCAAACACCAAACTTGAATGATGATTGGATTGAATTGAAGCAACTGATGTCATTTTATTCTGTTTGTCAAATATTTCTGGATTCATTTGAAATGGTGATTTGATGTTCGTAAGATCTTGGGTCACTTATAGGCTTCTCAGTCATGTGCTCTAATGAAGATTGAAATTATAGTGCTTTCACTTCCTTGCCTTTTTAAGAGTATGGTCAGTAGGCCCACTTATGCATATTGTTTCCAAAATCTAACTTATCAATAGTCTTTTTTATATAGGTATACAGATATCAACTAATGTTTAATTTTGAAATCATTTGGAGATCACTCAAATCAAGTTGAATTTGGCTCACCTTCTCTTGTTAAGAATTGAGTTGAGTTTAGGTTCAAGTTGTGTTCAATGTTAAACTATTTTTCAGCTCAAACTCAACTCAATTAAAGTTTGCAAAATTTTTAGTGGGTTTATGAGCTCAAATTCATGATGCTTATCAACATAAATGTAAAGACCTACAAAGTATTGGTGGATTATACATGTATTAGAAAGTTTGTGCATTTTAAATTAAAGTTTATGTAGTAAAGATCATTTACATGTATATGTATGAATAGAAAGTGACTCAAATGAGAACAATTGTTAATGTGAGAAATGAGAACTTAATGTTACAATTGTAACTTATTTGCATTGTCAAGATTAAAAAGATAAGTGAATGTGATTTTTTAAGTGATCATTGTTAATAAAATTTTAATCTTAACAATTCATTAATATTTGTATGACATTTAATTTATTGTTATAAAATTTTTATATGAGAATTGTTATATATAATCGAGTCAACTCATGACCCTAATAAGTTGAACTATATTTAGCTGAAGTTCGATTTGTTTATATGACAAGCTTAATTTTTAACTCAAGTTCAATTTGTTTGGTTCACAAACCAATTTATTGAGATTGTTCCATCCTGGTCATCCGCTAATCTCATCTGCTAGGATCGAGGAGGCAGAACTTGAGCTCCAACGTCTGAGGGCCAAGCTGGAGAAGTCGGAGGAGAGGGGGCAGGTCGCCCAAGGAGAAGTTGACCGCCTTTTAGGCTCGGGCGGAGGTGCTTGAGGGGAAATGGCTACTCTGGCTCAATAGAAGGCCGAATAGGCTACTGAACTGGAAGAGATGGTCGACTTGACAAGGGAAGCCGCCCATCTGGTCTAGGACAACGCCATGAGCTAGGTCTGCTTGGTCCACCCTGACAAGGACTTCTCTTGGATGGATATCCAGACCCTCATTGTTGAGGGGGAGCTGGTATTAGAGGGGCTAGATGGCACTGTTAAGCTACTGGTCCTGGGTAAGAGTGGTAGTAAAGGGTAGTTTTATTTACTACAAAGTACTTGTATCCGATTACCATTTAAATGAAGCTTTTATTTAATTACTTGTCTCCCTTTAATATTTCTACCAAGTATTTTTCTTCATGTTATCTGTTTGGTCATAGTAATTGTGATGACTGAATCTTGAATTTTGACAAGGTAACCTTTGTCGGAAATAACCCAAGGATTTTGAATATAAACATGACGCTCTTAATGGGGATACCAATAAGTCGGATTTTTCAACTCGGATATGAGCAAGTTGAGTCCCTTTGCTAGAAATAACTTTGATAACTGAAGATGATTTAACCAGTATTAACCCTCCAATCTTAAGTTGTCTCGAGCTTAATACTGACTGAACTTGGCCTTTGTGTGATATGCCATTTTAACACTAATCAAAACTGGAATCTGAATAAGATAAGCCTAGTCGGAAGTAACTCAGAGTGGTTTGCACTTGAACTTGAACAAGCGTAACTTGGTCGGTGTTCAAACCGTAGTAGCCAGGATAATTGAGATTAGATAACTGACATTGACCAAACAATCCTAGTCATGTATTATATAACGAAAACAATTGAATCCTGAACTTGCCCCAAGGTTGCCTTAGTTGGGAATAACTGCAACTGGACATGGTCATTTAGACATTTAACTTGAGCTTGGACGAGTTGAGCTACATATACGACCGTCATCAAAGGGGGTCATGGGTCACACCTTTGAGGGGTATTGATATTGGACCACCAGTCAAGGGGGCTTGGCCCATGCCTTGGGTGATTTATTTGACCACCATCTAAGGGGGGCATGGACTGCTCCTTTGAGGGGTATTGATTATTGGACCACCGATCAAGGGGGCTTGGCCCATGCCCTGGGTGATTTATTTGACCGCAATCAAAGGGGACCATGGGTCACGCCTTTGAGGGGTATAAGTTATTGGACCATCGATCAAGGGGGCTTGGCCCATGCCTTGAGTGATTTATTTGACTGCCATCAAAGGGGATCATGGGTCACGCTATTGAGGGGTATTGATTATTAGACCACCGGTCAAGGGGGCTTAGCCCATGCCTTGGGTGATTTATTTGACCACCATCAAAGGGGCCATGGGTCGCGCCTTTGAGGGGTATTGAGTATTGGACCACCGGTCAAGAGGGGCTTGAACCACGCCTTGGGTGATTTTTTTGACCGCCATAAAGGGGGTCATGGGCCGTGCCTTTGAGGGTATTGATTATTGGACTAGTAGTCAAGGAGGCTTGGCCCACGCCTTGGGTGATTTATTTGACCGCCATCAAAGGGGGTCATGGACCACACCTTTGAGAGGTATTTATTATTGGACCACCCTTCAAGGGGGCTTAGCCCACGCCTAGGGTGATTTACTTATCTGCCATCGAAAGGGGCCATGAGTCGCTCCTTTGAGGGGTATTGACTATGTTAGGTATAAGTGACATAATACCTAGAAGGAGGTCGCGGTTCCCACTTACCGTTATTTGCATCAAAGTCCTATTCTGGAAAATCACCCAGTTAATCAATTAAAACTATGACTTAATCAATTAAGTCGTAGAGAATTAACAGTTGCTGAATGGCTCAATTACATAGCCAATTACATATTATACAGAAATGATATAGTAGATATATTTGAATATAAATTATCTTTATTTGGTAGTAATACTATATTCAAAATATCAGCTACAATAGGCAATTAAAAGCTGCTAAAACAGTAAAGAGATAAGGGAAAGAAACAGTCTGCAACAAGGTTTTTATATTGGTTCGTATTACGGTCCACTGCAAAACTACATCTAGTCCTCCCCTATGATCTGGGAGATTTTCTTCACTAAAATTGAAGTCAATGTATCTTACATACACACTTCCAATTACAAGATCTTGAATACCTTCTTGAATTCCCAGAACCTCTACCTTAGTTTGACCTTACCCAATCGCCTAAGAAAACCTTTCGTACGATCTAGCCCCAACCAAGAGTATGTTCTAAACTCAAGACCTCCAAGTCTTGGTGAAGACTCTCTGATCTCGTTGGTGGTACGATATCAAGAGACAACTTCTAATTACTCATAAGGAGGAGAATCATAAGATGAAGTAGTCCTCATTATACAAGTCCGCATTATACCTCGCTATTTACCTCTTTTGAATTAGAGCAACAAGCATCATTTGTTCTCGTCATTAAGCATAGCTTTGATGTCTCCTCTTCATCTGAGGTGCTAGATGTCGTGTCCTCCTTTGGACATCCCATACTATATAAGCTTTCTTCGATTTGAAGTCCCGAGGAGTGCTCTTATCTGAGTCAACCTTCTTGAGGTAAGTAGGACATTGGAACCTCATATGTCCTGGCTTACCACATTCATGGCAAGTGACGCACTCTTTACTCTTGCCTTTTTTGGTCGACTCCCGCGCTTCTTTTTTCTGGAAACGTTTGAAGCCTAATTTCTTTAAAAATGTCCCGAATTTGTGTACGAGAAGGCTCAAAGTTTCTTCGTCTACATCTGAATCAGATTCATCTTCTTCTCTCTCTTTTGTGGATTCAGATGTTGTTGCCTTGAGAAATATACTTTACTTTTTGCAATCTGATTCTTCGTGCATAATTAAGCGTCCAAGCTCCATTTCGCGCTCTTGAAGTTTTCCGAACAATGTCACCAAAGGCATGGAGTCAAGATCCTTTGATTCCATAATAGCTATTACTTTTGGTTGCCATCTCCTGTCAAGACAGCGTAAAACTTTGTTAGTAAGCTCTCCTTTGTTAAACAATTTATCCAAAGCAACTAAATGGTTAACTATATGAGTAAAATGTTTTTGCATATCACCAATAGATTCATTTGGTAACATACGAAATAACTCATATTCATTTGTTATGGCATTCAGCATGGCACGCTTGACTTTGCTAGTGCCTTCGTGAGTCACTTGTAAAGTGTCACACATTTCTTTAGCACTTTGGCACTGCGAAACCCGAAAGAAATCATCATAGGATATGGCCAATGTGATGATATTTTGGCATGCAGGTTATACTGAATCATTTTGCATTCATCATCGGTCCATAGACTTTTCGGTTTATCTTTCAGTTCATCATCCATTAAATATTGTGGAATGAAGGACACGTTGACTACAGATTCACAAATATCCGAGCCGATGGCCTCTATAAAGATTTTCATGCGAAATTTCCAGTAGGCATATCCTTTGCCACTGAAAACGGGAGGGCAGTTAATCGATGCGCCATCACCTCCAAAAGGGTTGGTGGAACCCATTTAATTTCCCTAATGGATCATGCTGATATGGTTGAGCTAGCACGACGTACTAGCTCTGATACCACTTGTAAGATATCAGTGATATAATACACCTAGAACGAGGGGGGGGTTGAATAGGTGTCGCGGTTCCCACTTACCGCTATTTGCACCAAAGCCCTATTCTGGATAAACACCAAGTTAATCGATTAAAGCTATGATTTAATCGATTAAGTCGCACAAAATTAACAGTTGCTGAAGGGCTCAATTACATAGCCAATTAAAGATTATAATCAATTAACTTGTTATGCAAATAATCGACTAACTAAAGAACCTAATTGATTATTCAGTTCTTTTTCTTTGAAAAATAATTTTCTTTGATCTCCAAGATTATCAAGATTCAACGAAACTTATATGCACTCTTACAAATGGTTAAGAACAATAATTGCACAAAACAAAATATGCAAATAACTCAGAATAATATACACGTCAAGTTAAGTAAATCAAGTAATATGAAAATGTAAAGAGTTAAGAAGAATGAGAGACAAATTTTATCCTAGTTCGTTTGCTTGTCCACATGCAAACTACATCCAGGTCTCCCCTTATAATCTTGGGATATTTTTCGTCATTATGAAATTGAAACCAATATATATACAAACACACTTTCCAATTCTACACTTCTACAAGCGTTCATTTATTGAACTCTAAGCCAAGGAATGCAACTTAACATCTCTCGCCTCTTTTGGATACCTCACCTACTCACGATTTTCTCAAACCAATCCTCTATCAATGGTGATACTAAAAACACCAAAAGAATATGTTTATTCCAATGTCTAAAATTTACAAGTTGTTGCACCTAGATATGCTGAATGTACACTCTTCCAGAATCTAAGAACCCTCATATAAGTCTCACAAACTTAGAATATTGAAATGTAAGATGCAAGGTTTCTTTGCAATATTTGACAATTATGCTTCTTTGAAAATCTTTCTAAAGATTCGTAAAGATTATCCTTTTTTTTTCTCTTTTTCAAAAAAACACTTTTAAAATCTATCTTTTGTTATGAAAATGTAAGAACAATGTGATTTTTGGAATTATGTGTAATAAATGTATTCTTCGTTGTGTATCGTTACGAAGCAAAACGAAAAAACTTGGGTTAATATACAATTCTGTTTTCTGATGTAGATATCGATTATCACTCAATCTAATTGATTATCACTTAATCTAATCGATTCTTTAAAATTCAAGAAACCATAAATTTTAAATATCCTTAATCAATTAAACCCATACTTAATCAATTAACGGGTTCCCAAATTTTTATTGCTTAATCGATTCAAATAATTCTTAATTAATTAACGAGTTTTCTGATGTAGTCTGGCTATGCAACCTTCATACTCGGCCTGGTTATTGGAAGTTACGAAGGTGAAAGTTAGAGAATGCTTGATGGTCATCCCGTGGTTATTTTCAACAAAATCTCGGCTCTAGTTCCCTTAGGGTTGGAGGATCCGTTGACAAAAAACGTTCAGGTCCGCCCTAGATTGTCCGGTTGTGTTGTCAATTTGACGACAAAGTCTAAAAAGACTTGGTTTCTATAGCTGTTTGGGGTTCATGTCGAATATCAAAATGCGAGAGTTCAATGGACCACAATATCATTTGATCGACCAACTATGAATTGTGTAAGATTTGTCGGATAAACTGGTTGGTTCTCACCACCATAGGGTGAGATTGAAAGTACTATCATAGCCTAGACCTATAAAAATGGGTCGGGTATACCAGGATAACCCGCCAAAGCCCTAAAAGGCATAGGGCTTGGGTACTAAATTTTTAACATTTTGCTTAAACCGGGCGAAAATAAATTGGGTCCGGGCCGAGCTCACGCGTCCGGGTCCATGCCAACATATAACTTTGGTCTAATGGAGTTTTGGATTAGAGGATATCCTATTAGGCTATTATGATTGGCCACTCATATTTTTTCGCATATCTTTTGGCTTTCCAGTTTCTAATTCCTCATCCTATTCTAATTCTAAAATTTTGAACGTTACACTACCACAACTCAACCTCTGAGGCTCTCAACCACACAACATCTGAACATCTCAGCCACTCAACACTACCCACTCAACATATCTGCCACACTAGTCACCACTCAACGTCTCGACCGTCCTTCCTCACTACCCATTTACATAGCAATGTTTCAGGCACTATATTGTGTGAATTTTTACAGCTTTTGGATACTATTCCATTTCTTAGTTGTATACAATGTTTCATTCCCATTTTTACAGCTTTCATACTCAAACACCAACTCATTCTTTATTTCTAGCAATAACATTTCCCCAAAAGAACAATAAAAATGGAATTGTGGCATAATCGACTATTTATTGACGTTATTCCATTTTTTCCTTTCCATGGTTTGGTGTCCAAAAGATATTAATGGGGTTTAGATGTGATTCAATGATATTTCAATAGGGTTTATAGTTATAATTTAGTGTAGGGGGTTCTTTTTTTTTTAACCTTTCTATTATTCATGTTCCATTTTCTTTCCCTCGTTATTTGATTTGTTGTTATTACTTAGTGCCTTATTCATTTTGGTATTAATTATTTTATTTTCCATTTTATTAATACTTATTTTATTTTTCATGTTTTGTTGCCCTGGATGAATGTTGTTGTTGTTTTACTATTTTTAATTTTTTTACATATGCATATGCACTTTGTATAATACTACAAAATGGAACAATATCCAATTTCCACGTCAAAAGATTTAAAATTGTTACATATACACTTTGTTGTTGTAGTTACATATTTTATATTTTCATTTTGTATTAAAAATTGACTTCCATTGTTGTTTGTTTATTTCTTCATCTTTACAAGTTTGCATATTATGGATTCTAATGTTGGTGACTGTGAGATATTTGAAACCTCTATCAAAGTTACACAAAATACCAGTGGAAATATACAAGAGAAAGAAAGTACAAATGATTCCCAATCAGAACAAAAAAGGTGTATACCTCTAACCTCTCAACTAGAACCAAAAAGTGGTAAGACCTTAACCTCATATGCATGGAGGTACTTTGAAAGAGCTGGTATTGTAGATGGAAAAGAAAAGGCTAGGTGTTTAGGGTGTAAAAAATTATTGAATTGTTCAACTAAGAATGGAAATTCACATTTAATCTGTCATATTGACAATTGCAATAAGACCGCTAAAAATAATGATATAGGTGTTATGCTACTCGATCATGGTGGAGGGGGTTGAAAAAGAGAAAATTTGATCCTAAAGTTAATCGTGAGATGATATTTGAATTGATTATTCACATGGTCTCCCATTTAATATTGTTGAGTGGAGGGTTTTTAGAAAATACCATTTTTTAATGGTGATTGTAGATTTATTACTAGAAATACTGCTAAAAGTGACGTAATGAAGATGTATGATATTGAGAAATTAAAGTTAAAATCACAATTACTTGAAATTCTTGATAGAGTATGTTTGACTTCTGATTGTTGGACTGCATGAACGAATGATGACTTCATTTTTTTGATTGCTCATTATGTTTATACTGAATGGAAATTAAATAGTAATAATCTTGCATTTCTTCACAAGAAACCTCCACATACCGGAAAGAATTAGCATTGGAAGTGATGGAATTTTTAAGAGACTGGGGAATCGAAAAAAAGGTTTTTTCCCTCACTTTGGATAACATTACCTCAAATGACAATATGCAAAACCATTAGAAAGAACATTTAGGATTGTAAAACAATTTGTTGCTTTATGGAGAATTCTTTCATGTAAGATGTTGTACTCATATCGTGAACCTCATTGTTCAAGATGGTTTGAAGGTTGCTAGCAATGTATTGCAAAAAATTAGACAAAGTGTGAAATATATTAAGGTTAGTGAAAGTAGAACAAGACACTTTTTTGCTTTTGTTGCATTGATTGGTGGGATAGATACATCAATTTGATTGAGATCTGCTTGTGTCACTAGATGGAACTCTACTTTTATAATGCTTGAGAGTATTATTAATTATCGACATGCCTTTACTAGTTTTAGTTTGCATGATACATATTATATTTGGTGCCCATCAAAAGATGAATAGAGTAGAGCTGAAATAATATGTGACTTTTTTTAGACCATTTAACAATATTATAAAGTTGATATCTGGTTCTTCTTACCCCACATCAAATTTGTATTTTGGGGAAATATGGACTATAGAGTGTCTTTTGGATTCTATATTGAAAAATGAAGATTTGGTGATTCAACAAATGGCTCGCAATTTGAAAGCCAAATTTGAAAATTATCTATAGTATTGACATTTGATGTTATTCTTGATCCATCTAAAAAACTTGATTTTGTGCAATGTTTATATGAAGAAGTAGATCCATTTCATGTGGAGAAGATGAAACAAATAAAAATGAATTTGTATAGATTTTATGATGAGTATGTCAACAAGGATTGTCAATTTAATGAGAGTCTTTCACAAGTGCAAGCTTCATCTTCATTAGGAAGAGGAAAATGAATGGATTTTCAAGTACCCTTATACCAAGCCCATGTTAGTTATTTTTATAAATTTTGTATAACTATTTCATTTTCCATTCTTTATAGGCATGTATAATTTAATAAATTTAGCTATTTATTTTGTAGTTTGAACAACATAAGAACACGAAGAGAACGACCTCTCGTGGGAAAAGTGAACTTGATATTTATTTAGAAGCAGATCTTGAAAAATTCCACAAAATGTATGTTTTGATATTTTATCGTATTGGAAGGATCGAAGTCGTGCATGTCATACTCTTTCAAAGATGGCTTGTGATATATTAAGTATTCCAATAATTATAGTTGCATCAGAATCTACTGTTAGCATTGGCGCTCAAGTTTTGAACAAGTATAGAATTTCTTTAAATGATGAAACATTTCAATCTCTCTTGTGCATGCGTAGTTGGTTACATGGTTTTTTCGGTAAGTTATTTTTTAAGTTCAAGTTTTCCTATTCACTTGAAACTAATCATTCAATTTTATTAACATACTTAATTTTTATTGTAGAATATGATAATGAAGAAGATCATGATGAGCGAGATGCCATTGATATTAAAGACATAAAACTTTCTCATGGAGTTTTAGAATCAATTGTTCAATCTAATGAATAAGAGAAGAATGTTGATTTTGTTGAATCTGTATGTTTTCTATTTTCTAGTACTTTGTCATTACTATGAATTTAATATTTTGACTAGAGTATAAGGATTTAATATTTAACAATAATATTATTATGATTTAGTAATTCAAGACCTTTAAAGCATTTTAGTAGAAAATGCAATAAAAAAGTTACAATTGTTTACTTTATTATATTGTTTTTGTATAAATACTAAATTGGTTGTAAAATTTAAGTTATTTAACATTTTAAATATAAAATAATCTGGGTCGGCCCACCGCAACCCGCTTTGGGCGGGTTTGGGCCTCAACTTAAGAAACATAAAATGTAACTGGGCTTTTTAGCCCGACCTATTTTAGCCCGAATCAAAAGTGGGCTAGCCCGCTTTTTTGCTTTTGTTGCATTGATTGGTGGGATAGATACATCAATTTGATTGAGATCTGCTTGTGTCACTAGATGGAACTCTACTTTTATAATGCTTGAGAGTATTATTAATTATCGACATGCCTTTACTAGTTTTAGTTTGCATGATACATATTATATTTGGTGCCCATCAAAAGATGAATAGAGTAGAGCTGAAATAATATGTGACTTTTTTTAGACCATTTAACAATATTATAAAGTTGATATCTGGTTCTTCTTACCCCACATCAAATTTGTATTTTGGGGAAATATGGACTATAGAGTGTCTTTTGGATTCTATATTGAAAAATGAAGATTTGGTGATTCAACAAATGGCTCGCAATTTGAAAGCCAAATTTGAAAATTATCTATAGTATTGACATTTGATGTTATTCTTGATCCATCTAAAAAACTTGATTTTGTGCAATGTTTATATGAAGAAGTAGATCCATTTCATGTGGAGAAGATGAAACAAATAAAAATGAATTTGTATAGATTTTATGATGAGTATGTCAACAAGGATTGTCAATTTAATGAGAGTCTTTCACAAGTGCAAGCTTCATCTTCATTAGGAAGAGGAAAATGAATGGATTTTCAAGTACCCTTATACCAAGCCCATGTTAGTTATTTTTATAAATTTTGTATAACTATTTCATTTTCCATTCTTTATAGGCATGTATAATTTAATAAATTTAGCTATTTATTTTGTAGTTTGAACAACATAAGAACACGAAGAGAACGACCTCTCGTGGGAAAAGTGAACTTGATATTTATTTAGAAGCAGATCTTGAAAAATTCCACAAAATGTATGTTTTGATATTTTATCGTATTGGAAGGATCGAAGTCGTGCATGTCATACTCTTTCAAAGATGGCTTGTGATATATTAAGTATTCCAATAATTATAGTTGCATCAGAATCTACTGTTAGCATTGGCGCTCAAGTTTTGAACAAGTATAGAATTTCTTTAAATGATGAAACATTTCAATCTCTCTTGTGCATGCGTAGTTGGTTACATGGTTTTTTCGGTAAGTTATTTTTTAAGTTCAAGTTTTCCTATTCACTTGAAACTAATCATTCAATTTTATTAACATACTTAATTTTTATTGTAGAATATGATAATGAAGAAGATCATGATGAGCGAGATGCCATTGATATTAAAGACATAAAACTTTCTCATGGAGTTTTAGAATCAATTGTTCAATCTAATGAATAAGAGAAGAATGTTGATTTTGTTGAATCTGTATGTTTTCTATTTTCTAGTACTTTGTCATTACTATGAATTTAATATTTTGACTAGAGTATAAGGATTTAATATTTAACAATAATATTATTATGATTTAGTAATTCAAGACCTTTAAAGCATTTTAGTAGAAAATGCAATAAAAAAGTTACAATTGTTTACTTTATTATATTGTTTTTGTATAAATACTAAATTGGTTGTAAAATTTAAGTTATTTAACATTTTAAATATAAAATAATCTGGGTCGGCCCACCGCAACCCGCTTTGGGCGGGTTTGGGCCTCAACTTAAGAAACATAAAATGTAACTGGGCTTTTTAGCCCGACCTATTTTAGCCCGAATCAAAAGTGGGCTAGCCCGAACTGGTCCTGGTAGCTTGTTTTGACAGGTCCATCGTAGTCGCCTAGTCGCGACCAGAGGGCATATGCTACCTTCTCCAAGAGTTGATTTCTGATTTATGGACCTTGTAATGCCTTGCTTGTGAACTATATCGAGCTTTGTCCTTCTTCAGTTTCATGGATCAGAGTGACGGTCATGACTTCCTTGGCCACTACAAGGTAGACATATAACACCTCACTAGGTGTTGGCCTAGTTACTACTCACGGGATGGTCAGGTATTGTTTGAAGGTTTGAAAAATCTTATCGCAATCAACAAACCATTCAAATCTTTTACTCTTCTTTAGCAACTGGAATAATGGGAGAAAATGTTTGGCGGCTGATGGGAGAAATCTGGACAGAGCGGCCAACCGACCGTTTAGCTGTTGGACCTCTTTTAGTGAACAAGGGCTTCTCATGCCAACAACTGCCTGCCATTTAGTGGGATTGGCCTATATTCCCCAATTGGTTAGCAAAAAGTTGAGGAATTTCTGGCTTCAACGCCGAATGTACATTTATCTAGATTAAGTCTCATATTATACTTGCAGAGTTGTTCGCAAATATTCCACATGAAGAAGACATTATCTTCTTATGGAAGGCTTTTGGCGATCATGTCATCCATGTGCCGACCAATCTTCCCCCTAAATACCTTGTTCATCATTCTTTGATATGTTGCCCCTCCATTCTTCAGACTGAATGATATAGTAGTGTAACAATAGGTTGCTCGGTCAGTAATGAAGGTTGTCTTCTCCTGATCTGGTGGATACATTGGGATCTGGTTTTTGAAAGTGCAAATTGTCAAGTAGAGCACTATTGGATTTTGCCTATGTTTTGAAGAAGACAAGGACATAGTGAAAGCTTGAAGATGATTCAACAAATCAACATGTCGTGGACTCAAGGGTTTCATATCTAGACTAGGTTCTTTAATATAGTTATTTTTAGAAGTCTAAGATGAGTGCCTTAGATATTGAATCAGGGTTAGGTAAACCTAGATGCAATTGTCACAAGCTTTAAAAGTAACCATTTCATTTACATGAGACATTCCATCTAGATCATTACGTGTTCATGCATTAAACATACATGTTACTTGTACATCTTAGGCATAATATATTGGTAAAACATGTATAGTTGATAATCATAACATATATGTTATTTACCATTTAATCAATAAGCTGAAAATGCACCAGTTAATCGATTAAGAGATACGTTAATCGATTAAGGAGATTACAAATCCAACAGAAAACTGAAAACCAAAAAAATATTATTTCCAACAATCTGTTAATCGATTAAATGGGTACTTAATCGATTAACTGGGACTCATAATGGTTTTCTTTAAAGACCGTGAATTCAGAACGTGTACTAAATCATATCATTCATTTTTAGAAATTGCTAGGTGCATATTTTCATGCTTAATTGTGTCATATAGGTTGAGTGAAATGCATTGTGAGATAGAGAGAGATAATACTATGCTTAGGTTTTGATTGTCATCATATTTCATATGGTTTTATGTTAAACATTTCTATCTTTTCTTGCATTTCTTTAAGAGAATTTTTAGGGTAGAAATTCTGTGTTTCTGCATTTTCATAAACTCTGACATTTTCATATTATCTTGTGAGTTTTGTATATGGGTTTTTGTTGAGTTTTTCATTGTAATATTTTGAGCAAAAGTGTGCTTAATAAAACTCAGTTTTGTGTACTGTTTTGCATTAAGGGAATTTGTCTGTTGGTGTCTTATCACCTAAGAGATTCGGTGTGTGTTCACCAAGACTTAGAGGTCTTAAGTTTAGAACGCGTTCTTGGCTGGGGCTAGATAGCAAGAAAGGTTTTCTTTGGTGATTGAAAGAGAGTCAAACCAAGAGAGTGGGTTCTTGGATTTAATAAGGGAGCGTCTAAGTGTTGTATTAGAAGTTTGCATGTAACTATATATTCTGTTCAATACTAGTGAAGAAAAATCCCCCTAGATCAGAAGGGGAGGCCTGGATGTAGTTTATAAGTGGACCCGCAAACGAACCAGGATAAAATTTCCTTGTTGCAAACTTTTTCTATCCCTAATCTCTTTACATTTCAAGTCTTATTATTGCATGATATTGGCTGATATTTTGCATATTGTTAGGTTGTTGTATCTAGTTTAATTTTGTATAAAAATATATGCATTATCTGTTCTTGAACATCGGTGACTTGCTGTGCAAGAAGCCTGTCTACATCTTGCTGTATTTGTATGTGTTAATTGATTAAGGTTTGGAGTTAATCGATTAACTAGGGCTTTTTCCAGAATAGGGCTTTGGTGCAAAAAACAGTAATTGATAACCACTACACCTATTCAACCCCCTTCTAGGTGTATTTTGTCCACTGATACCTAACAATTGTAGCCAGAGTAAGAATCCACGAAGGATAAGCATTGATAGCTCGAGGGGTTATCTGCCAGATGATCAATGTTGGGAAGAGGATACAGGTCTTTTGGGCACCTTGTTCAGATAAGTGTAATTTATACACATCCATCATTTCTCTAAGGGCTTCTTGACCAACCCCACATTTGCCAACCAAGTGGTGTAGGTGATTTCTTGGATGAATCTAACCTCCATAAGCTCGACTGTTTTGTGAGAAATCCCAGTTTTTCTCTCAGCCCCCATTTTCCTGCACTTCTAAGCAACCAGTTTCGCCCCATTTTCCTGCATGTCGTCTGCATACCAGACAAAGAGGTTCTTATTGGCCTTCAAACATTTGACAACCTTCCTTCTTTGAGTTTCCGGGATGGTGTTGCCCATATACAGTAGGTTGGTTCCCAGGGGCCCAAGCTGTAGAGAGGTTTTTCCCCTTTCTAGCTGTGGGAAGAATTATCCTCTGTCATCTCGTGCATCAATTTCTACCATGTGCATGCCCTTATCTTTTTTACCGGGGGTGGCCTCTATTTTGCTGGATGGCTAGGGCGGAGGTTGATTTGGTAGTAAATTTGGGTGCTATGCAGGTCCCCCCAAATCGTGCATACTCGGAGATAAGAAGAAATAAATTTCATGCATAAATGTGATAAAATTGGGAAAAGGAATATTTTTGAAAAGAAATAAATCGATGCAAAAACTGTGATAAAATTTTTGAAAATGAATATTTTTACGCGTTTTGGCACACCAAGAGTATTAATAAGTGATGGGAGATCTCATTTTATAAATTCTCAATTGAAAAGAACCCTTGAATTGTATAATTTTAAACACAAGGTAGCATCACCATATCCCCCACAAACCAATGGCCAAGCAGAAGTATCAAACAGACAATTAAAAAGAATTTTAGAAAAAACAGTCTCTGCTTCAAGAAAAGACTAGTCACAAAAACTAGATGATACTCTCTGGACCTATAGAACTGTATTTAAATCACCAATAGGCAAAACTCCATATCAACTTGTTTATGGCAAAGCTTGTCATCTATTAGTTTAAGTTAAAAAAAAAATTTAAATAGCATCAAGTAAAGCCAAAAAATTTTAAGGCTTGAGGACAAGCCTTCATTTAAAAAGGGGGGACACGACTTGATGTAATTTAATAAATTTCTTTTTTTACTAGATTGTGTAAATATGTAAAAAGTAAATTTGTTTGTTCAAAAAACTCAAAAAATTTCAAAACCGAAAACAACATGGCTGAAACAAATTTTTTGAGCCATGATCACATGATTAGAAATGTTAAGCATACTTTAAATTAAGCTTTGATTGAGAAAAATGAGATGTATGCTAAAACTTTTGTGAAAAAATCTCATAATGTCATAACTTGAAAATATTTTACAAATTGAAAATCAATTTTATGTAACAAGATCTTTGCAAATATTTTTGTATTAAAAAGTGTGAATCCCAACCTTGTGAGGGAGTGTAAGCCAAACACAATAATTTTGTGAGCCTAGTGAGAAACTTTTTGATTTTGTACAATTGATGTTGTTTGAATCTTTCTTTACTTGGTTGCACACAATTTGATAGGATATGATCAAGGCAAGTTCTTTCAATTAGAATGAGCCACTTGACCAAAAATGACCAACCAAAAATAGGAATATCCTTTGTTAGCCCCTTTGAGCCTTAAAATAAAATTTATTTTCAAAATCAACCCTTGAGCCTAATAAGTAAAAAGAGAGCAATTTTCAAAAAGAAGGTTGATGGAAGAAATTAAGTTTGGGAGAATGGTTGGCCAAGTAACAAAGTGTTCAAGGAAAAATTCTCAATCTATTTACAATTCAAAAAGTAAAGAAAAATCCAAAAAAAAAAAAGTGAAAAGAGATTAACAATATTAAAGAGAAGTACACGAAAGGTCAAGAAAAAGAATGAGGGAAGGGAAAATGGAAAAAAGTTGAAAGGAGTATATGTTTTTAATGAAAAATTAATTTTTGCTCTCTTTTAAACTTTGAAAGTATCTTTGAATATCTTGAAAAACCAATTTCCTTTGATAGCCAAGTAGCCAAGCCTCATTACAACCTAAATAAGACCTTAGTGATTCTTGAAAATTTTGTGCAATCAAAGTAAGTGTTAAGATGAAAAACAAAATTAAAATTCTTGCAAATCAAACAAGTTGAGTTTGGAAACACTTACCCCATTTGGTTCCATTTTTGAACTTGTGTGCAAAGAAACAATTTTGTTAGAAAAATATTTGCTTAGGTCAATTGTCACACATTTTTTATAACAAAAAGCATCTATATTCTTGTTTGAAGCATTATGTGTCAAAATTCACAATTCATGAAAAATCTCATTGAAATCTATTTTTGACATGCTTATACATTTTGAAATCATGTTGATCATCATCATCACTTTTTAGCCAAATTGATTTTTCGGATAAATTTCACCTTTTGTTTGAGGACAAACAAAG
>NC_032020.1:4573007-4632411 GCF_001865875.1 Lupinus angustifolius
ACAATATTTTTTGTATAAAATATCACAATTTTTGGTATATGTGTTTGTATTGCCTTTTTATGTATTTTGTAGGAAATAAAATGAAGAAAATAAGATAAAAGATTCATGGTCAAAAAGCAACAAAGGTCAAGAAAATCAAGGTGCTCAACCAGGCCGCTGAGCGTGGAACAAGCCCCGCTGAGCTGACCTGACCTGGCCACCTGCCTAACCTGGACCAAACTGCTCAACCAGGCAGTTGAGCGGACCTGCTTAGCCGCTCATCCTAGCACCAGACTAGGCATGGCACGGTCAGAAATATGCTTGACACAGTCAGACACGAGCTTGGCACAAGACCAAACTGTTTAACAAGCTGCTCAATGATCCAACCAAGCTGCTCAGCGGAGAACCAGACTCCTGGCCAGATCAGCAAGCACCAAGCCACGTCCTAGTCAACACGGTCAAAAGCTGCTGAACAAGCAGCTCTACGGTGAAGCAGGTGCGCTGGGCGATGCTTACCATACTTGACTTAAGCATCAAGCAAACCATGAAGTCATCCATGACCTCACCTCAAGTAGCCCACCATAGGCTTTTCAGAAGTAGCTCACAATAGCTAGTCTCATAGCCCACAACTAGCTTTGGGGAGTCATGCACAAAGGTGACTAAGCTACTTGGTCAAGGGACCAAACCCATGCTGAAGGGTTTGGCCAGTTGCTTAGCAGCCCAACTAAGCAGCTCAGCGGTCTGGCATGGGGCCTATAAATAGAGGCCAATTCCTTCGAGCAAAACAGATTGTAATACACCATTTCTTCATAAAATCCTCTCAAAAACACTTGAAGGCCAAAATTCTCTCATCTAGGAGTTCTTTCTTCATTTCTTAGTTTATAATTTTCATTTTCAAGTAAGTTTTTGTAATTTTTAGTTAGAATTCAAGAGGAGAAAAGGAGAAGGCAAAGGAGATGCAAAAATCAATTTTGTACTCTCATTTGGAACTCAAAAGTATCCAATCCTTGGATGGATAGCTCATGCTCCTAAACATTTTCTTTTGAACAAGGTTATGTAATTTTCTACTTCTTATATGGGTTGATGAATGTGTATCCTAGAATTTTTAAATGTATGGATACTTTCATTTTGAAAGATTATTTTCTTTTGGACACTTGGTTTCTTGAAACCGTGGCCTTTTGAATAGCCAAGACCTCTTCGGTCTGTTGAGTGTCTTTGATCATTGATAATCTTTTCTAGGCTTTTGCCACTTTTGTTTAGTTTATTAAGTTCAAGGCTTAATGTTAATACTTTATTTTCAAGAGTGACGCAGTTCTGACAAGAGGATGAAGAAGATTTGTTTCTAAATGCCTCTTTTTCAGATTTTTGTTGTAGAAACATTTTTTATAATTTAACATATGCATCATGTAAATCATTAAATGCAGATTGAAGTTCGGAAGAAGAAAATAGATTAGAGTCTTTTACCTCTTCATCATTAGAATGATGAGATGCCATAAGTGATAGATGTGCTTGCTCTTCGTTTTCTATTTCAGATGCAGAACTTGTATCATTGTCTTCCCAAGCAATGTATGTTCTTCGTCCAGTCTTTATACCATTCTTTCCATTGAAAGAACCCTTTTTAAAATTTGGACAATCCATCTTTATGTGATCGGGTTTGCCACATTCAAAACATGTAAAGTTTTGGCTTGAGGTGGAAAATAATTATTAATAACTGGAAATGTATAAACAATTGTTTTTGCTCCAATCAAATAACTTCTAAATTTTATAGGTAAAGCAGAATTCATGTCAAACATATATATATTATTTATTCTCTTACCAATAAGTTTAGAATTATCCTTACTTTCAATGATGCATTTATCTAGGTAGAATGGCACATGAAATCCTTTGTCGCATAATTGACTTATGCTTAGAAGATTATGTTTGAGTCCTTCAACATATAGTACGCCTTCTATAGTTGTTGATGACATCATCTTTTTATGATTCATCTCTAGATGAGTCATATCTATCTACTTTTGCTTTTAGAGAAATATTTTTTTCTTCTTTTCTTGCTCCTCGTGTTGATCAAGTTGGCTTAGTTCTAGTTCGTATTCCTGCAATTTGCCAAACAAAGCAGCCAAAGACATGTTGGATAAACTTTTCTTTTCAGAAATTGCAGTTACCTTTGGTTGCCATTGTCCCTTGGAGTGAGGACAGAGAATTTACTTTTATCACCCGTCATGTGTTCTGAGCAGCCACTATCCAGGTACCATAAATTGCAGGCGACTCTCATGAGTGATCTAGCAACTTTTAAGTTTAAGTCACTATTTGATAGAAATTTCCAAGTGCAAGAAGGTGATTGGTAAGATGAGTAAATCTCTTTTGTAAATCAAGAATTTTCTCTCTAGGCTTCATGCGAAACATTTCGTATTCCTGAGAAAGAGTGTTGAGTCTTGACCTTTTTACTTCTGGGTTGATGAATGTGTATCCTAGAATTTTTAAATGTATGGATACTTTCATTTTGAAAGATTATTTTCTTTTGGACACTTGGTTTCTTGAAACCGTGGCCTTTTGAATAGCCAAGACCTCTTCGGTCTGTTGAGTGTCTTTGATCATTGATAATCTTTTCTAGGCTTTTGCCACTTTTGTTTAGTTTATTAAGTTCAAGGCTTAATGTTAATACTTTATTTTCAAGAGTGACGCAGTTCTGACAAGAGGATGAAGAAGATTTGTTTCTAAATGCCTCTTTTTCAGATTTTTGTTGTAGAAACATTTTTTATAATTTAACATATGCATCATGTAAATCATTAAATGCAGATTGAAGTTCGGAAGAAGAAAATAGATTAGAGTCTTTTACCTCTTCATCATTAGAATGATGAGATGCCATAAGTGATAGATGTGCTTGCTCTTCGTTTTCTATTTCAGATGCAGAACTTGTATCATTGTCTTTAATAAATTAAATAGGTAAGGGAAAAGAGAGTACACAAATATTTTATACTGGTCCACCTTCTTGTCCACCGAAGGCTACGTCCATTACTCTTGCAACACAAGAGATTTTCTACTAAATATTATGAGTAGTAATTACAATATCTCACACCGAGATCTCTAAGTATCTTACACACTCACTATAATTTATATCCTTGGAAAACACCTTTCCAAGTAACTCTATCCCCTTTCTATTCACACCCTGTGAAAGAAAGTTTATTGCAATGAATGAAGAATTTGAATGATGGCTTTGGATTGCCTTTACAAGTATGAAATATTATAACACTTGCAATCCAATCAACTCTCTTTGTATACTTAGTAATAATGCTCAGTAGATTTTTAAAACGTTGAAACAGTTACTTCAAGTAACTTAGAAAAATTCTCTTTTGAAAGTTTAAGAACTTAGTGCAAAAGTGCAGAAAAATAGTGAGAGAATTTTTCAAAGTCGTATGAGAGTTGTATAAAAGTTGTGTGTTTATGTTGTGAGAGTTAGAGTCTTTATATAGACTTTCCAAACACCCATGGTTTCTTTCTGAAAGTGTAGGAGTTGTTTGAAGTGAAGAGATTTCATTTGGAGTGAAAACATTTCATTTTGAAATCTGAAATCTCATGCAATAGTCTTCAGTAATCGATTACTGATAGTGGGTAATCGATTACCTAAACTCACTGTCCACTGTTTATTTAAAAACGAATTAGAGTAATTGATTACTCTATTTGGGTAATCGATTACTCAACTTTTTTAAAACTAGTAATCTGCTACTCAAAGACAGTAATGGATTACTCTGAACAGTCTAAAGTTGGATAACTCTTTTTCTCTCACATGTAACTTGTTACTTGAATGGAGTAACCCGTTACACATCATTTCAAAAAATGTTTTAAGCATTTTTAAAGTTTTTCATTATTCTTTAAAAATAGTTTGAGCATTACTACTTTGTACTTGTAAAGAGTTTTAGGATAGAAGTACCTATACAAACTTAATCTAATTTTCTTGAAGCTTTAATCTTCTTTGTCTTCTTAAGTATTCTTCCTTTTCTTCTTTTTGGTGATTTTGGTGTCTTCATCAAAACCTTGCCAAGTTCAGGAGCAAAGATATTCTTCACAGGATGTAGACATTAATCTGCGTCCGAGACCAATCAACGTCTGAATGAACCAAGCCGACCTGAGGGAATAAGTTGTCCCAGGAAATATAGGCATCATCTGTCGTAAGCTTGGAGATAGTATCCTAATCCGCCACCAACCCATCCCTCTCTAGTCGAAGAGTAGCCACTTCCTCGGTCAGTCGAGCTATTTCCTTAGCCTCCTAAATGCAGACCATCATGCTAGCAAGCTCATCTTGAGAACCGAACGACTCCCTTTGGATGGTTAGGACAACCTGATGGATCTCTTCATGAATGTGAGTCAAACTAGACAATTGTTGATTAGCCGCTAATACCTGACCCTCCAAACCTTTTAACTCCGCCTCATGGCATCCTCCATCTTCTAGAGGTCGACGGCATGACGATCCTTCATGGACCATAGGGAATTATCTCCTATTTGTTCAATCAACACTCTCTCACCCTCCAAATAGCAAGTGATGGATGCTGCCAAGATTAAGGACGATCTAACTTGCCTCATCATGTCACGGATTGGGGTCGCCTCTAATACTCCCCTCACATCATCAGTCACTCAATTCATCTCAACCGCCTCAAGAATAACATAAGTTGTCAATGGCTGGCTAGAGGCCATCCCCTTTCCATCAGAATGGCAAATAGAAGAATGTGGGACGATCATCTCTGGTTCAGACGACATTTCAAGAGGGGCGGATTGAACAATCCTGGAGTCTGCCGCTACTTGGCTTGTAAAGGCGAACTGGACCTGTTGGCTTTGTTCAGAACAAAGAGGGGAATGAGGAGGGAAGTCTACCCCTCATGCTGAAGAAGGAGCTTGCCTAACAATCAGCTTTTCTCTAGACGGTCAAACATCTTATCTACAAAAAAACAAAAAACGAGAAAAGGAAAACATTAGCAACCGCAAGAAGAAAAATAGAAAAATACTAAAATGCCTAAGCGAGAAGTAGCATACGGTAACGCGGTACCTAACGACTTTACGCTCAAAGATCGGATCACCTTGGGATAGGTTGGCACAGGCCAGCACAACGCCATTCTCAACCCTTGCTAACATTACTTTGGTTGCCTCTCTCTTGGCCGACAACACTCTCGAAGTCATAATTGAACCTATTGGCAGGTTTCTAGTGGAGGTCATCGTTCCAGGAAAATTGGGAAAGATGCTCCCCTAGGGGGCCATACGCCCACTGTTGGGTCGATCCTTGGATCTCAACCCGATAGAAACCCCTTTCTAGTTCTTCACCAAGGAGTCGAATGTATGGAACAAGGTGTGCTTGTTCATCGACTGAAGGTCGGTCCACACATGACAGTCGAGCTTCTCTTCATCCGGGTTGGTGTTGTCGGTCATGCAGAACCTCCAGAAAAATACACGAACCATGCAAGGGAACATCACCTCTTTGCAAAAAAGACTAAACGCGCAGACGAACCCTAAAGCATTCAGGTGGATTTGAGAAGGAGGGACTTGAAGGTGAAGCAACACTTCCACGTACCATGTTTCTAGAGGAATGTGCAACCGAATCTTTCGGGTATAATAGTCATACAATTAGAAACTATACTTGTCTCCCCGATCCACCTAAAGATCATGGAAGACCCTCTCTTCGGAAGAAGGAGCGTATAGCTAGAGGTGCCCAACACCTCTCGGTCAACCCATCAGTAGCGGTAGTTAGGACCATCTAGCCCTCAGAGATCGAAAAGCGGTCTACCCTTGCTGAGTCAGTTCTCGCCATTGTTAACCTGTTAGTAGAAGATGCGTTAGATTCCGAATCGAATTTCACATCCAAGATTGGCCAGCAGGGACGGAGTGCCACGTCACTCAATGTTCTCTTGACGGCTCGAGCCCGACATGTTAAGAAGAAGGTCCTACTTGCCGACCACATTGGGGCGGCTGAGTAATGAAGATGGGCGGAGGTTCGGACAAGACCTCCACCTCATTAGAGCTAGACCTATGCTCGACGTGTGACATTTGAACTATATGAAAAAGATAGAGATAGAGAGATTACCTAAAAGAATGCTTGGAAAGTTGAAAGAAGACGAGAGAGATAGTCGGCAAGAGAGCATGCTCAATAACAGAAGAATTTTGAAAAACAGGATGGAAGGAATGAAGGAAGGTTCCCCCTATTTATAGGAAAAGATGGACCAGGGCCTCCTCACGAGCTCATCCTACCTATCCAAAAAATCCTTTAGTGCAATCCAATGGAGACCTAAGAACCAAGACAAAAGGTGACAACAAATGAATTGATGAGCTGCACTTCAATACCTCCGTCAAAACACCTCAATGACAAGACCGACGTCGACCAGCCACGTGTCAACCAATTCAGAACCATAATAATTACCTAGAGTCTACCAGCACGCCCTGTAGCCGAGTATCTTACTAGACTAGGGGCAATTATTCCATCCCGATCATCCGAGTATCCCATCTGCCCGCATATCTCTCTTTCCTAACCGGTCAAGATCCAAACATACCAATCAAGGGACCTCATATGCCCATTAACAAGCCTTGGTAGGTTGGTTCTAGGACCACTCCCTGTCTGAGACACCAACAACAATGCACTGCCACACCGCCTATGATCCCATTTATCCCCTACCAACATGACAAAGATAGACTACCCTAGACCTACCATAGGTTATAAGCCAACTATGCATAGAGTACGGTCCTGCCAAAGCCACCTGACATGGGGAAATTAGCCCACGATAGGACATAACGATTGACCATGCCAGCAGCACCCCCTAGAGCCATATCATCCACTATAAATAGTGATATCCCCCAACAGGAAGTATCATTATTCCCTCATCACTTAGAACTTATCATTTGTCATTATTATTATCTACTTACTTCTCATTTATTGCTTCTGAGTATTATCTCTCTAGTCTTAGTGACTTGATCGTTAGAGAACTTTTTCAAGTACCTCCACCAGCAGGTCCAAATCAACCTCCATCCAGATTTCAGATCTCTTACTCGGACCTCCATTCCAACCAAACTATTCATCCACAAAAGAAAAAAGATTATCAATGAGTGAAATATGAAACTAATGTCTGAGTTATTTCAATTCTATCTCTATTTCTAATATTTGAAACTTATAAGTCCCCTATTAAAAATTCAAACATTTATATTCAACATTAGAGATCATTCTTGAAAGTTGGGTGATGATATTATAACTATCCTATTTACCTTTTAAAATCCAAAGCCAAACTTAACTTAATTTTGTTAGCATAAATAAATATATTTTATATATTTCATTATACATTTAAAGTTCAAGCAATAATTTAATTAAAATTGAAGGATCGTTCTAATAAATGAAAAATCTAATATAAATCCATCATTCATTAAATTTGAGTGGTGATATTATAACAAATGTAGTTTTTTTAAAATCCAAACTTTGCTCAAAATTGAAAGTATAATTCTAACAGATTAAAAATAAAATAAAAAAATAGATTTACAGTTTTTCAATTTTATGTACACAGCTTAAAATTTAAAAAGTTATTAAATTTAAAATATAAACTGAATTAAATTCACACATTTTTTTCCCAGATTCACATTTTTAAATTTGGAAACTTATTGTAATTCTATTTTCTATTTATTTTATGATATGTTTCTTTAATTTTTTTCTTCATATTTATCTTTTACTTTTTTTTAGAATCATTCAAAGAATCGTACACATTGAAAGCATCCTTGACCTTTTCACTTTCAGATTCACGGTTTAAAATTTAAAAATTTCTTCAATTTTTTTTATATAAAAAACTGAATCAGATTAACTTAATTTTTTGGAAAGTTTTTTAATTATTATATTTTTATTTATTTATTTTATCATATGTATCCTTTAAGCATTATCACATTATCCTCTGGTCGAGGTTGTGACTGTTTAGGAAGATATGATGAAAGTGAAAAATGTCTAAGTCCATTTGTTAAATTCCTTGAAAAGGTGTGGCATATGTCACAATTCATAATGTAAGGTACACTGTAACATAATAATGTATTAGAAAAACACAATAGAATGTTGTTGAATATGGTTAGGAGAAGTATGTTGAGTAATTCATTTTTACCCATTTCATTGTAGATATATGTTTTCAAGACTGTCATCTATTTATTAAATAGGGTTTCTAGTAAGGAAGTTCCGAAGACTGCTTTTGAACTATGAACAAGAAGGAAACCTAGTTTAAGCATCTACATGTTTGGGGATGTCCGACAAAATTAGAACTTTTAATCTACAGGAAAAGAAACTAGATGCTATAACAATTAGTGGTTATTTCATTGATTATCCAAAAAAGTCAAAGAGTATAGATTTTATTGTCCAGACCATACTACAAGAATTATTGAAACTAAGAATACTAGGTTTATTGAGAATGATGAAGTTACTAGAAGTGAAACACAACATAGAATGAAAATTCAAGAAATGAGGATGCAAAATCCATTTAGTTGTGTGTCTAATAAAACAGTTCCTCAAGTTATTGAAACTGGTTAGAAATAATGAATAACAACAAAATAATCTCATTACTTATAATGAAGTTGAAGTTGATGAACCTATAATAGAAAAATCATAGAAGATGGCATTAAGAAGATCCCAAAGATGATGACGATCTATTGTTCCTCACTAAGTTGATATATGAATTGAGAATTATCCATTGTTGTTACCGTAGCTTGCAATAATCATAAATGACACGAAATAATAGTTATTGACTGAGTCACGACTAGGTCACTCTTTTTAAGACATTTCATGGCACTGCCCAAAACGTGCAAACAGACTATCAACCACGTCATCCCTAGGATAAAATAACTCAGATCTATGTAATCGATTTCTTACTACACTATAAGAACCAATCTCGAATACACCCACCACAATATGGCGACTAATGCCAATTCTCGAAATACCCAAAATACGACTACCAATATCAATTCTCGATATACCCACAATATGCCTACCCGTGCCAATTCTTTTCCCTCAATCTGACTACCAATATCAGTTCTAAAAATTCCCAAAATTTGGCTATTTTTGCCAATTCTTTTCCCTCAATCTAACTACTAGTGTCAGATCTCAAAATTCTCACAATTTGGCTGTATGTGCCAATTTTTAGTGTTATAGAAAGAAAGGAGGAAAAGTTTGCCAGAAATGCTTTGGGAAATATATGAGGGAGAAATAAAAAGTTGAATGAAAACGCATTCAATTCGGGGCAAGAAAATATGATGGGAGGAAACTTCTATTTATAACATGAGATTTTTTCCAAGTTCCTCATCTCTTCTATGTGGGACTTGTGAGTTATTTTTTCAAAACTCTTCTATGTGGGACTTGGAAGTTTTTTAGATTTCAAACCCAAAAGTTCTCACTAATGGCTTCCAATGAACCAAGTTTCAATAATCCCCCACTTGAAATTAAAAAATGATTTCGAAAATTATAAACAAAGGTGCCGACTTGAACCTTTTCATAGTGAGTAAGATCCAGATTTTACGAGAGGAACTCGTAGTCTTGAACTCTATTTTCTACATTAAACCATACACAAACTTTTCAAAGGTGTATTCTCTAAAGCCTGTGCGTTAAAGGTCATGCACGTCTATCCCAATATAGTGAATGCTCTAGGAAGCGGCCCCTACTTCCACATTCACATAGGTGAATCTATCAAGAGTACTCTTGTAGTCTAGGTACTCCATTCCAATTGAATTATAGATCTCATTAAGAGTTTAACTCATCCTTACATATAATGCAGGAATCATGCTTCTCATAATTTTATAGCATGTTCATTCTCATATCACTTCACAACTTGTTATTACTCATTGAACCTATTTCTTGGGATCTCTAGTCAGTTAGGTTAGGTTACCATCATGAGTGACCCTCGTTCTAAAGGCAATAGTCTCATACTCTTAGCAGTATTATGAACTTTCTCTCTAGCTAATCCTTTCGTTAAAAGACCTATTAAGTTCTTCTCAGTATATACATGATCCACTTTAACTGCTCCTATAGAGAGTAACTTTCTAATAGTGTTGTGCTTATGACGAATTTGTCGTTTATAACTGTTATAAAAGCGATGCTCAATTTTTTTAATAGTTGTGGTACTATCATAATGGATAAACACAGCTGGTATCAGTTTTTCTCATAGGAGAATTTCTACAAGCAAGCTTCTCAACCAACTTGCTTCTTTACTAGTTATTGCTATTTCATCTCAACTTCCATGGTGAATTGAGAGAAAATAGTCTGTTTATTGATAGACTCTAGATAGTCTATCTCATCATTTATGGTTTCTTGTCAAAAATCAGCATCCAAAGAAATCAAATCTTCTTGGAGAGTTGATGGATTCTCCTCCAATATATAGACCATATAATCAGGTCTATACTCTCTAGCAATTCTTCATCTCTTACTTCTTTTAGATTCTATTTTAAACCTTTCATTTTTTAATCATCATCTCTAATCACATGTATGTGACTAGTTGATATGCCCTCACTATTCTTCAATTTAAAAGGGAATTTTGTTTCATTGAAGTCAACATCGTTAGACTTAATGATCACTTTTGCCTTATGTTCATAAAACTTGTAAGCCTTGTTGTTTACAATATACCCAATGAATAAACATTCATAGGCTCTACTTTTGAGTTTAATTCTCTAGGGGCATACCATCAAGAATGATTTCAAGAGCAATTCTATGTATCTCATATGACTGAGACTCTACTGATTTATTATCAGACATATGATACTTGATCAAGTAGTGGCTAACATCATTTTTTTCCAGCTTCCCCAGTATTATAATTCTTTCTTTCTCAAGTGCATAACAAATTAATTTGACAGACTTGTATTAGCTCTAGTAATCATAGAGATTATCAGACAACTCATTCAGAATGAAACTCTTACACAAGTAACCACTTTCATTCCAAAGAGCTATTTAGATAGTCAGTTTATCCCTTTCCTTTTTTCAGCTTTTTTCGGCACCAATGGGATATCAGTTTTCAGAACATGGACAACTTTTCTTATAGTAAGGAAAAATTCCATCTTATGTTGCTATTGTTTGAAATTTGTCCCATCAAACTGAAATTGTTTGTTAAGGTCAAAACTATTCGATCCAGTAATATTATCTACGAGTGTCATTGCAGAAGAAATGTCTTAAAATTGTTGTTATCGTAGCTTGCAACAATTATAAATGAGACGAAATAATACTCACTGGCTGAGTCATGATCAGATTGCTCTCTTTAAGACGTTTCATGGTACTGCCCAAAATGTGCAAGCAGACTATCAACCACGCCGTCATCGGCATAAAACAACTCAGATCTCTTTTATCGAATTCTTACTACACTATAAGAATCAATCTTGAATACACCCACCACAATATGGCTACCAGTGCCAATTCTCGAAATACCCACAATATGACTATCAATATCAATTCTTGAAATACCCACAATATGGCTACTCGTGCCAATTCCTTTCCCTTAATATGACTACTAGTGTTAGTTCTCAAAATTATCACAATTTGGTTGCTTGTGCGAATTCTTTTACCTCAATCTGACTATTAGTGTCAGTTCTCGAAATTCCCACAATTTGACTGCTTGTGCCGATTCTTAGTGCCACGGAAAGAAAGAGGGAGAAATTTGCCAAAAATGTTTCGGCGAAAAATATGAGGAAGAAAGAAAAGGTTAAATGAAAGTGCATTCAACTTGGGCAAGAAAATATGAAAGGAGAAAGTTTCTATTTATAACATGAGATTTTTCCATGTTCCTCGTCTCTCATATGTGGGACTTGTGAGTTATTTTTTTTCAAAATTCTTCTATGTGGGACTTGTGAGTTATTTTTTTCAAAATTCTTCTATGTGGGACTTTAGAGTTTTTTAGATTTCACACGCAAAAACTCCCACTAATAGCTTTCAACAAACCAAGTTCCAACATCCAATTACGTTTTAACAAGCCATAAATAGTGATAACATTGATAAATGGTTAAATACCTTGAAAAGTAAGTTAAAATCTATGAAACAAAATGAGTTGAGTTACTAGAAGATTGAAAAATAGTTGGTTGTAAATGGATTTCCAAGATCAAATGTGACTCGTATGGTAACTTAGAACGTTATAAGGCCAGACTTGTTACAAAAGGCTAAACTCATAAAGATGACATTGACTATAAAGAGACATTTTCACCAGTCTCTAAGAAAGACTCTCTCATGACTATCATGGCATTAGTGTCTCATTATGATCTAGAGTTACACTAGATAGATGTGAAAACTACCTTTCTAAATGGAGATTTAGTAGAAAATGTGTATGTGGATCAACTAATGAGATTCATAGAGAAAGGAAAAGAACACATGATGTGCAAACTTAAGAAAGCAATATTTGGACTTAAACAAGCTTCTCAATAATGATACCTTAAGTTTAATGATACTATTGTATCCTTTCAATTTAAGAAAAATATTATTGATCGATATATATCTAAAGATCAGTGGAAGTAAGTTTATCTTTTTGGTTCTACATGTTGTTCATATCTTGCTAGCCATTAATGATCTTGGTCTTTTAAATGAGATGAGGAACTTTCTCTAGAGAAATTTAAAAATGAAATATATGAGTAATGCAAGTTACGTGATTGGAATAGAAATATTTTGGGATATATCATAACGATTATTAGGCTTGTCTGAGAAAACATATATTAACAAAATTTTAGAGAGATTTAGAATGAACAAATGTTCAGCATCTCTTGTTCCAATTTAGAAAGGAGACAAACTTAGTATCATGCAATTTCTAAAGAATGATTAGAACATAAGTAGATGGAAGAAATTCTTTATGCATCTATAGTTGAGAGTTTAATGTATGCTCAGACTTGTATGTAACCAGATATTAGTTTTGCAGTTGGAAAGTTAGGAAGGTACAAAGGATCACATACTTATTTATGACTAATGCCAATTCTCGAAATACCCAAAATACGACTACCAATATCAATTCTCGATATACCCACAATATGCCTACCCGTGCCAATTCTTTTCCCTCAATCTGACTACCAATATCAGTTCTAAAAATTCCCAAAATTTGGCTATTTTTGCCAATTCTTTTCCCTCAATCTAACTACTAGTGTCAGATCTCAAAATTCTCACAATTTGGCTGTATGTGCCAATTTTTAGTGTTATAGAAAGAAAGGAGGAAAAGTTTGCCAGAAATGCTTTGGGAAATATATGAGGGAGAAATAAAAAGTTGAATGAAAACGCATTCAATTCGGGGCAAGAAAATATGATGGGAGGAAACTTCTATTTATAACATGAGATTTTTTCCAAGTTCCTCATCTCTTCTATGTGGGACTTGTGAGTTATTTTTTCAAAACTCTTCTATGTGGGACTTGGAAGTTTTTTAGATTTCAAACCCAAAAGTTCTCACTAATGGCTTCCAATGAACCAAGTTTCAATAATCCCCCACTTGAAATTAAAAAATGATTTCGAAAATTATAAACAAAGGTGCCGACTTGAACCTTTTCATAGTGAGTAAGATCCAGATTTTACGAGAGGAACTCGTAGTCTTGAACTCTATTTTCTACATTAAACCATACACAAACTTTTCAAAGGTGTATTCTCTAAAGCCTGTGCGTTAAAGGTCATGCACGTCTATCCCAATATAGTGAATGCTCTAGGAAGCGGCCCCTACTTCCACATTCACATAGGTGAATCTATCAAGAGTACTCTTGTAGTCTAGGTACTCCATTCCAATTGAATTATAGATCTCATTAAGAGTTTAACTCATCCTTACATATAATGCAGGAATCATGCTTCTCATAATTTTATAGCATGTTCATTCTCATATCACTTCACAACTTGTTATTACTCATTGAACCTATTTCTTGGGATCTCTAGTCAGTTAGGTTAGGTTACCATCATGAGTGACCCTCGTTCTAAAGGCAATAGTCTCATACTCTTAGCAGTATTATGAACTTTCTCTCTAGCTAATCCTTTCGTTAAAAGACCTATTAAGTTCTTCTCAGTATATACATGATCCACTTTAACTGCTCCTATAGAGAGTAACTTTCTAATAGTGTTGTGCTTATGACGAATTTGTCGTTTATAACTGTTATAAAAGCGATGCTCAATTTTTTTAATAGTTGTGGTACTATCATAATGGATAAACACAGCTGGTATCAGTTTTTCTCATAGGAGAATTTCTACAAGCAAGCTTCTCAACCAACTTGCTTCTTTACTAGTTATTGCTATTTCATCTCAACTTCCATGGTGAATTGAGAGAAAATAGTCTGTTTATTGATAGACTCTAGATAGTCTATCTCATCATTTATGGTTTCTTGTCAAAAATCAGCATCCAAAGAAATCAAATCTTCTTGGAGAGTTGATGGATTCTCCTCCAATATATAGACCATATAATCAGGTCTATACTCTCTAGCAATTCTTCATCTCTTACTTCTTTTAGATTCTATTTTAAACCTTTCATTTTTTAATCATCATCTCTAATCACATGTATGTGACTAGTTGATATGCCCTCACTATTCTTCAATTTAAAAGGGAATTTTGTTTCATTGAAGTCAACATCGTTAGACTTAATGATCACTTTTGCCTTATGTTCATAAAACTTGTAAGCCTTGTTGTTTACAATATACCCAATGAATAAACATTCATAGGCTCTACTTTTGAGTTTAATTCTCTAGGGGCATACCATCAAGAATGATTTCAAGAGCAATTCTATGTATCTCATATGACTGAGACTCTACTGATTTATTATCAGACATATGATACTTGATCAAGTAGTGGCTAACATCATTTTTTTCCAGCTTCCCCAGTATTATAATTCTTTCTTTCTCAAGTGCATAACAAATTAATTTGACAGACTTGTATTAGCTCTAGTAATCATAGAGATTATCAGACAACTCATTCAGAATGAAACTCTTACACAAGTAACCACTTTCATTCCAAAGAGCTATTTAGATAGTCAGTTTATCCCTTTCCTTTTTTCAGCTTTTTTCGGCACCAATGGGATATCAGTTTTCAGAACATGGACAACTTTTCTTATAGTAAGGAAAAATTCCATCTTATGTTGCTATTGTTTGAAATTTGTCCCATCAAACTGAAATTGTTTGTTAAGGTCAAAACTATTCGATCCAGTAATATTATCTACGAGTGTCATTGCAGAAGAAATGTCTTAAAATTGTTGTTATCGTAGCTTGCAACAATTATAAATGAGACGAAATAATACTCACTGGCTGAGTCATGATCAGATTGCTCTCTTTAAGACGTTTCATGGTACTGCCCAAAATGTGCAAGCAGACTATCAACCACGCCGTCATCGGCATAAAACAACTCAGATCTCTTTTATCGAATTCTTACTACACTATAAGAATCAATCTTGAATACACCCACCACAATATGGCTACCAGTGCCAATTCTCGAAATACCCACAATATGACTATCAATATCAATTCTTGAAATACCCACAATATGGCTACTCGTGCCAATTCCTTTCCCTTAATATGACTACTAGTGTTAGTTCTCAAAATTATCACAATTTGGTTGCTTGTGCGAATTCTTTTACCTCAATCTGACTATTAGTGTCAGTTCTCGAAATTCCCACAATTTGACTGCTTGTGCCGATTCTTAGTGCCACGGAAAGAAAGAGGGAGAAATTTGCCAAAAATGTTTCGGCGAAAAATATGAGGAAGAAAGAAAAGGTTAAATGAAAGTGCATTCAACTTGGGCAAGAAAATATGAAAGGAGAAAGTTTCTATTTATAACATGAGATTTTTCCATGTTCCTCGTCTCTCATATGTGGGACTTGTGAGTTATTTTTTTTCAAAATTCTTCTATGTGGGACTTGTGAGTTATTTTTTTCAAAATTCTTCTATGTGGGACTTTAGAGTTTTTTAGATTTCACACGCAAAAACTCCCACTAATAGCTTTCAACAAACCAAGTTCCAACATCCAATTACGTTTTAACAAGCCATAAATAGTGATAACATTGATAAATGGTTAAATACCTTGAAAAGTAAGTTAAAATCTATGAAACAAAATGAGTTGAGTTACTAGAAGATTGAAAAATAGTTGGTTGTAAATGGATTTCCAAGATCAAATGTGACTCGTATGGTAACTTAGAACGTTATAAGGCCAGACTTGTTACAAAAGGCTAAACTCATAAAGATGACATTGACTATAAAGAGACATTTTCACCAGTCTCTAAGAAAGACTCTCTCATGACTATCATGGCATTAGTGTCTCATTATGATCTAGAGTTACACTAGATAGATGTGAAAACTACCTTTCTAAATGGAGATTTAGTAGAAAATGTGTATGTGGATCAACTAATGAGATTCATAGAGAAAGGAAAAGAACACATGATGTGCAAACTTAAGAAAGCAATATTTGGACTTAAACAAGCTTCTCAATAATGATACCTTAAGTTTAATGATACTATTGTATCCTTTCAATTTAAGAAAAATATTATTGATCGATATATATCTAAAGATCAGTGGAAGTAAGTTTATCTTTTTGGTTCTACATGTTGTTCATATCTTGCTAGCCATTAATGATCTTGGTCTTTTAAATGAGATGAGGAACTTTCTCTAGAGAAATTTAAAAATGAAATATATGAGTAATGCAAGTTACGTGATTGGAATAGAAATATTTTGGGATATATCATAACGATTATTAGGCTTGTCTGAGAAAACATATATTAACAAAATTTTAGAGAGATTTAGAATGAACAAATGTTCAGCATCTCTTGTTCCAATTTAGAAAGGAGACAAACTTAGTATCATGCAATTTCTAAAGAATGATTAGAACATAAGTAGATGGAAGAAATTCTTTATGCATCTATAGTTGAGAGTTTAATGTATGCTCAGACTTGTATGTAACCAGATATTAGTTTTGCAGTTGGAAAGTTAGGAAGGTACAAAGGATCACATACTTATTTATAGGAGTTTGAATCATATTGAGGTGGATGGATATTCATATTCCGACTTTGTCGGATGCATAGACACAAATAAATCTACTTTCAGTTATTTATATTTATTAGGTGGAGGAATTATCTCATGGGAAAGTGTGAAGTAGAGTGTCTATGATGCATCCACTATGAAAGCTGAATTTGTGGCTTGCTCTAAGGCCACGGTTCATACTAAGTGGCTATGAAACTTTATTTCAGGACTTGAGGAAGTCGACAGTATTGTTAGGCCGCTGAAAATTTATTGGAATAATTATGGAGTAGTCTTCTTTTCTAAAAATAACAAGTATTCCAAATGTGCTAAATATACGAAGTTGAAATAATTTGTCATTAAAAAAGAAGTTCAGAAACTTAGAGTGTCAATTGAACATATCAACACTAACCTTATGATCGCAGAACCTTTGACAAAAATGGTTAATGCACAAAATATTTATTGGTCATGTTAAAAATATGGGTATTGTGTCTAATAATAAATGTTAAATATTATTATTATTAATAAAATTTTAATGTTTGACACTCTAAGCTTATTAATATTTAAGTTTCTGATTGATATTTTATTTTCATACTTATGTACATATATGAGAAAAGAATGTTGAAAATAAAATTGTTCTATCTAACTGATATTATTATTAGATATATTATATGATCCTCATTAATAGGTTATGTTAGGAATATAGCTAGTATATTAATACATGAAAGAGACTATATTAGACAAATGATATACAACTATCATGATTCTTATTAGATGTCCTTCTTATTCAAGGCTTGTAATATAATAAATATATTAAACATATTATGATTATGCGTATTATGTTTGATGTTTGTAAAATCATATATTATATTGTCATATGAATCAAGTGGAAGAATGTAAGGGATGCCTCATATGAATGGATCTACTGCTTTAATGTTTAGAGGATGTAACTCTTGAATAAAAATTATGAATAAAATAAAATGACTCTAGGAAAAGAGTCTATACATAGTGTTTGGTGGAATCACTATAATAACTATAAAAATGATTTAAACATTGTTTTTATTTCTGCCCATAAATTGTATTTCTCTAACTACCATCAATTAAGGAAGAGCATAATAAAAAATGTGAATGGATTAGAAAAGTTTCTTTATTGTTGAACAATAACACATACCATGTCGAGAAAGATTAATCATCATGGAGTTAGTTATATGATATATTTTTCATCATTTAAAGAAGGACCCCAACTACAGTACAAATAATAAAAAATGGCATTTTTACTATTTGACCACCCCCTCATCCATTTCTTGCCCCATAATTCAGACCTCATTCTTCTTTCCTTACTCCTCTTTCACCCTTACCCACTTCCCACTCCTTATGAGTCATATCCTATTCAAACCTTGTTCATGTTTTTTCTTTCTCACTCTAGCTTTTACATTTTTTTTTCATCTATTTTTCCTCCATTTTCATTTTCTTATCTGCAAATGAGATTTTTTAATTTTGTTTTGTCGTATATGACCTTGCCTATATATGCGTGACCAAGATTAAGTACGTATTTTTTGGTCAAGTATATGTGATTTTATTGACAAAAACACATATACTGATCAAGGCTAAGTGGGATGCCAAAACACACATAAATCTAAAAAAACACAGAATCTTACATAAACAATGTCAAATTTATAACCAAACAACACTAAATAATAAGAATGTAACTAACCTTGTGGGTATATGTTGAGGAGAATGTGTTAGTGGGTAAATGAGAGAGGATGTATAAGTGGAGGAAGAGAATGACGTTTGAAAGATTGGAGAAATGAAAAACTGTGGAAAGTAAAATGATTTATTAGTTGTTTGGTGTGAAAGAAAAAGAGAGGGTAAAGAAAATATATGATGAAATAAAATGACATAAATATCTATAATTAAAGAGATACAAACATTATCATACAAATATTTACTTTTATTTTAGAATTATATAAACTAGCGTGTTGGCAGACATTGTCGTGTCTGTCAATCCACTTTCCTACCGTCTGTAATATATAGTCTATATGATATAAATGTCAAATATAGTAAATAAGTATGTCACAATATGTTTTCCTATTTCTTTCAAACTTTTTCTTTTACTTCAATAATTCAAACACATTCATTTAGATTATTCAACAATATTATGCAAATTATACATAGCATGAAGTTGTTATTCATATAACAACCCAATGTATAATTCAAACATTTTTCATTCACATTATAAAGTTTAAACACTATAGAAACAACTCAATGTATAATACTATTTATATAACAAACAGGGGAGGTAAAACATGTAAAAGGGAAGAAAAAAAGACATACCTAAAGGTTAGAAGAAGAGGATGAAGAATAAAAATGGAGAGGAAAAATTGTATGATGTATATTATTTTTAAAATGAGAAAAGTAGTTAACATGCGAAGTGGATTGGGAAAGGGGTTTAAGAATTATTCTGGAAGTTTAAATAAAAATATTAATTTATATTAACTTCATTATAATTTATATAAACATGAGATTAGAACTTATAAAGAATAAAATAGGAAAACATAAATTAGTAGTTATTTTATGTTTTCCCTTTATCTATTAGTATAGATGATGATGTATAAAAAATATATTTATATTAAAATTAATTAATTAAAATATTATTTTCATAAATTTTAAGGTCACTCAACCTATTGTCTTTGTTTACCCTACATCATAGTACATAATCCATGATTTTATGGATAAGATTGTAATTCTATATTGATGGTTGGTTTCTCATTACTTTCTCTCCACAATGGGGTGAAAAAGTATTTTGTGGGGACCATATAACATTTTTCTTTTCATCTTACTTTTTTTTTTTGTAAATCATAGGAGAGAAAACATATAAATTTATCTACTTTCTCTGCTCTTATTTTCTTTCTTTCCCTTTTCAATCCAACCAAACATAATCTTAGATGAGGGTGGTATTTTTGGGAACAAATACTTGTTTGCAATTTTAAATTGTCATTTAATTTTTGGATGAGTTTTATGAGGCACGTGCAGATAAAAAATAAAAATTGAAAAGTAATGACGGGAAAGATAATTGATTTGTTAAATGAGATGTTGTAGAATTTTAGTTGATCACATAACATTACTCTTTAGATTTTTTAAAATATGTGGGGTGTAAAATGGGGATAAACCTTCTCTTTTCTATTGCAATTAACCTTGGGCTTCCAATTTATCGGGCCCCTTTCAAATAAGACTTAAGCTTGCCATTACTCTACTAACAAACAGTTATGAACCAGAAAGGAAAGCAGTCAACAAAGTCGGTGCAGTTCTTCATAGAAACCATGGTTTAATTCCATGTTAGGATGGACCGACCACATTGGCATATCCGACCTCAATAGTCAGCAACTTCGGCAGCACGTTGTTTTAAAATGGCAAAACATCATTCACACGCGTTAGCGTCGTAGGACTTGGACTACAATTGCTAGCACCACTTTAATAACTACAAATTCTTTGGCACAATGCATAAATGTGAGTTAGGAAGATGTAATAAATTAGAGTCATTGCCTTTTCATTCCATTCTCTTAAATATTAAATATTGTACACCCTATCGTGCTAGATAGCATCTCAATCTAGTGTGAACTCAACGACCCTTTCTCGCCCCATCCTCCTTCATGCACATCATTTTTTAATCATTTTTATGCTCCTTTTATGTAAGAGAACATCCGCTAAAAGTTAAAAGTTTTATTCACTTTCAATTCATTATACATCCTCTATTTTCAAATATCATTAACTCTTCAACAAAAAATTAATATCAATAAATAATATATTAACTATACATAAATCTTTACACCAATAATAGATAGATATTATATTTTTTATATAGCACATAATTTTAATATTATTTAGTAAGAGTTTTTATAATATCAGTATATTATAGTATCATAATCACCATTAACACTTAAATTAAAGAAGCAATGCACATATATAATGGATGAAATACTAATTGTGTAAAAAAATTTACTAACATTACATACATATTAATTTTAAAATACATTTATTTTAGTTTTATATATTATAAATGGAAAAAAAAAAAGATGTTCTATAGATGTTAAATGCAATTGCAAAATATATTAGTGATGCGGGTCAAATATTGGGTTGTTATAAGAGTCAAATATTTTCTAAATTTATGGTGTATTATAAGTAAATCTTAAATCAATTATGTACCCAAAAACTAAATCATAATCAATTAGGAATTAATTGTTTATTACTTTCATTAATCACATGGTACTCTCTCCTAACATAAAACTTATATCTTGTCACCCACCACTCTACTATTTAATCATTGATAATCACCTTTTTCACTCACATTGAAACCTCATCACCTCAACTTTTTCTGCTCCTCTCTCTTTTCAACCATTGCAGTGACCATTGTCTTCTCTACATCACTACATTGCCACTTCTACCTCCTTAAATACTACAACTATCCATTAGTTCGTTATCCATAGGAATTAGTTTGATTCCTTTTGGTATAAGTCACTCATCCCGAAAGTGACTAGTTCCTTTACAATAGAGTGAGTATACCTTGATATACAAAAAAAAACACTACCACTATCCATTACAATTTAGAAGGTTAATTAATTAGTTATGGCTAAACCACAGAAAGCAAAATCAGGGTGTTTCTCTGGTTTCTTGCAAGTTCTGTGTGTTGGAAATAAAACTAGTCCTCCAGTGAATTCATCTAATCATGTTACAGAGCTAGAGAAACCAGAACTTATGCAACTTGTGCCATTAAACAAAGAAACCATTGTTGATAAATATGCAGCTACTCCTGGAGTTGTAGCAAGGTTAATGGGTTTGGATTCACTTCCAAACACTAAATTTATAACCAAAGGATCAACCCCAGATTCTGTTCCAAGAAGTAGGTCAGTGAATTTTGTTGATTACTTGGTAGAGTTTGATCTAAAACAAGCCAGCATGCACCGTAGAATGAAAACTTCTGCATCGTTTCGAGAGGTTCCTGCATTGGGTCGGAAGCAAAATCATGATCTTGTTGTGCTTTATTGGGGTGATGGTGAGAGTAGAGGTGAAGAAGATAAGTTGAAGAAAGAGGAAAAGGGTGTTAGAGAATTGAAACAGAAGAAGAAACAAGGGAGTAAGAACATGGAAATTTTGAAAGAGAAGGTTAGTAGTACTGTGAAGAAAGAATGGAACCAAGGGAAAAACAAGAAGATTTCTAAGTTGAAAAATGAACCAAGAAGGGTCCCTTCTTCTTCTTCTTCTTCTAAGCAAAGTAGAATGGTTAGAAAACATCACTGTGAAGTTAAAGATTTGTCGAATGTTTCCTCAAGCACAAATTCTTCATTGCCAAATAAGAAGAAAGGTTTTGTTGAACCAAAACTCATAGTCAACAAAAGAAACCAGAAGTCACATAAGAAGAAAATAGAGACTGAAAATAACGCAGAAAATCTCAGTCCGGTTTCTGTTCTAGATACCAATGACTACCCTTTCCTTTATGAAACCAATTTTATAGGTATGTTAATTACATTCTTAATTAATTTATTTATTATTATTTAAAGTTGTTTAGTTATGAACTTATGGTTGAGTTGAAGTTGAATCTATGCCTGTTATCCATTTTTACTACTTTGCTATGGAACTCTTGATTAGTTTAAAAATGCATTACATTAGAGTAAGTGTTTTAAATCATGGTTGTAGTGATGACGGCAGTTATTGTGGTTGTGGTTATTGTAGCTGATGAAATACGCATTGGGATTACTATCGTATAAATTATTTTGTAATTAAAAAAATATTTTTAAATTCAATACGGTCTAAATATAGTCCGATGCAGTTGCATCATTGTGATTCGGTCTCATAGGCTTAAGTAAACATTGGGTCACCAGGAGTCATTGATTCTATCAGTGTGGCAGCATCTAAGCACTATCATTCCTTCCAATCCTGTTACAGTGTTTTCAACTTAATACTTAGTTAAATATTTGATTATCATTATTGTTTATTGCAGATAATAGTCATAGCACAAGCCCCTTAGCTTCAAGGTCAAAGTTGAAATCTTCATCACTAGTGTCCTTAGGTGATGATGGTGTTGAAGAGAAGACAAACAATATTAAAGGTTGCGCATACACTGACCTCAACAGGGAAGCAGAGTATTACTCAGAAGTATTCATGAAGCTTCACACTTTGACAGAAAAGGATATTAGAGAGTCAAACATCACACCAAAAAATAATGAAGGTTTTGAAGAAATCTGTTTGTTGTTTGAGGACAAAATTTTGGACCTTTTACTACATGAGTTTGTTGATGAAGTTGTAGGAATTTCAAGTTGAGAATTTTGCCACCTTGATATGTAAACTGTGAAGTATAAATAAGCTGTTTAATTTTTTTGATATTTTTGTAGACTACAGTTCCTATTTGATACATGATAAGTAGAACTAAACTTCAGGTATATTGAATAAAGATTGTCATTTAGCTGAATTGTTCTTGAAGCTAAGAGAGCCTTTGGTGCCACTTGTGCTACTGTTGGATACTTTAATTTCTTTTTCTATCAGAAAGTATTATAAGACAGAAAAGAAGTATTGTGAGTTTATACTGACCCTATATAGTTATGTAACAACTCTGGCTTGTGAAATATTGGGTTGATTGGGCCAAATGTTCACCGGGTAAGGCCATTAGTTTGAGACAACTCATGTAATGAAAGGCCCAACCCGTACCAAGGCCCAATTATTTTAGGCTATTCTGAGTTTTTTTTTTGGTGCAGCATGTCATTGTAATTGTTGGGATGTTTGAAATATATTGTGTTAGTCCCATGTTATCTAGTAATAAAATAAAGTAGACTATCAGTGTTATATATTGGACTTAAGTCTATTGTTGCAATGTGCACCATATATAAGCACCAAATAGAAACACCACATGGGCAAGTGGGCCCATGAGTGTGTTAGGATTTGTAATCTTTATTTTCTAATAATATCTTGGTAGTCGTTCAGCGCTCCCAGGGGCGTAGGCAAAATTGGTCGAACCTCGTTAAAAAATTATCTTATCTTCTTCTCTTATATTTATTTTATGTCTTTTATTTGATTGTTTGTGGCTAACGCTGCACAAGATTACTTTCGCTACACCAACAATAACGTCTACAAAATGATATGGTAGATTGGAGTAGAGTTATTAAATTCAGATTGATCAATGACTCGGTAAGGATATTGGATCAAAAAGTTATTAGTTGGACTAGTAAATCAATGTTTGGACTGTTTGACTCGGTTTACATTAAAAATTCTAAAAAATTCGTAATAATCGCTAACATTATTTAATAACTCTATCCTTCAAATTTAAAAACATAATTATACCTAATTAAACCATCAATAAAGAAGATTTTAATACTGACAAATATCACAAATAAATTGAAAGCATCATCAATAAACATAGGTTATATGTTTTAATTGCAACAAAAATATATAAATAAGTTTAAAATTCAATTAAGCAGGTAAGATTTTGCTAGAAATAAAGATAACAAATGACAAACATAATTATAAATGAGTTGAAAGCATTTGATTTATTTTTGTATCTCAAAACGACGTCGTTTTGATTGTTATAAAAATACTTTTTGATTTACTTGGCCGATCCAACTGGTTCAACCATTTGATCCTCGAGTCGAATCAAGTTATTCTGATTTTGATACAAAAGATTAGAGGCTTGGACCAATTAGATATATGATTCATAGTTGAATTGGTCGAATCGGCCAGTCCAAACTAATTTTTATAACACTAGATTGAAGAATTTGGGTAGATATGGAGATAAAGAATTGGCCCCAACGAAGGAGATTGTTTTAGGGGAATTGAATAAGGGACAATGCACAAAAATATAACTAAATAAAAAGAATAACCTGAGTTAAGTGGGTTTGAGCCATATTGGCTTAAGAATAAGAGATTTCTTCAACAAAAAAAAAGGTAGAATACAACTTTAGGTGAAATAATATGCTCTCAAGGAAGGTAGAGAGGATGCTCTCAAGGAAGGTAGAGAGAATGTGAGATAAGGGACACCATTCTTTAAAATGAGTGGTGAGATCAGTCTACCTCATATGATGATGAAAAGCTGTATTGGGTGATATAATTAAAGGTGCAAGAAAACAATTGTGGATTAGAAAAATAAGCTTACACATTTTGTGAAGCATATATCTTGATAGAGGGAAGTTGCATGTGGACAAGTTACATGAAATTCAAAACAAACAAAATTTGGAAGTATGTGCCTTCCCAAACAGTTTTATTTGTTAGTGCAGCGGAATCAATTGTTACAACTATGAGCAACAAACAATCAAATAAAGGTTGAAGAATAAAACAAGAAAATCATTATGGGGTTCAATCAATTGTGTATATATTACCAGGAGCGTGAAACGACTATCAATATATTATTAGAGAATAAGATTACAAGCTTGAGTACACCCACCATGAGCACAAGGCTCTAATGTTTCTAACTTGTGCAATTTATAACAAGGGATTTGAGTCCAATATATAGCTTTGGTCTCTCTCCTCCAATTCAACCCTAGGTAAGGTGGAACCTCTCATAATAATATATTTCAAGTATTTTCGACAATCTCCATCTTGATAGAAATAGATAAATATCACGCTCCTTAGGAAATTTATGCAAAAACTTCCATACGGCGAATATCCTACCCCTTAGGAAATCTACGCAACAATTTCAACTTGATGAATATCATGCTCATTAGGAAATCTACCTTGCTCAATTTCTAACTCTCTTTAGTCAACTCCTCCATGAGACTTTCTCCACATGAGAGCCTACTCCCCTTTACTGTAATCATTTTTTAGTATCCTTGATGATTTTATTAATATTCCAACTTTCCATGCTTGTAGCGCAACTTCTCTAAACCTGTAGTGAAGCTTCATATACTTCCATCCAACGGAACATGTCGTTTAGTTCTTCATTGCTAGGAAGTCTTCCAATATTATGAAAATTCTACATAAAAGTTCACCAACACCCGCTCTCTTCAATACTTAGCCGAACTAAACTATGGAGCTTCATTAGAAAGCATCAACAACTACCACCATCGTCTATACATAATTACAATCACAGTTCAAAGAATTATCATACTCCATCTTAAGGAGTACACTCACCACCTTGCATCCATTGAAACAAATATTTGTGTCACGCCTTTGCATCCATGTCAATGTCCATGTTATACTCTGCATTTCTACCAATGCATGTGTTATATCTTACATCCAAACCAATACTTGTGCTACACCTTCATCGAAGTCACTTAAAGCTTATGTGCTATTGTGTATGTGCTAGCAATAAACATCCCTCTCCACTTTTCATCCCAAATAATATCATCTTATTCGATAATTAGAGATACTATCAGCATTTTCTCAGAGCTCGACGCTCCATGTAGATCCCTATCTCCACCTAGGTCCTAATTAAATAAACGATAGTGGCCTCCATCATGGCTGTGCCATGTTTCCTTCTCATTCAACTCATTTTATTTATCCTCGTGCAATACCTTTAATAAGCATTGTTCAACCAACACATCTTTCATGATTCTTTGTCACAATCAAAAGTTTTAGTTATATTGAACTTCTCCATCATGAATATGGCGCCTGGATTAAGAGTCATATGTGAAATGGACTCTAATACCAATTGTTGGTATAGAGGAAACAATTTTTTTACAACATTGGCCACAAGCAATCAAATAAACCAAACATATTTTTAGGGAGTAGGATTACACGCTCGAACACACCTATCATGGGCACATGACCCATATGGTGTTTCTAATTGGTATAGGTTATAATAAGAAATTTGATCCCAATATATAGCTTTGGTCTCTCTCCTCCACTATGATCTTATTTAATGTAGGACTTCTCATAATAGTATATTTTAAACATCCCTAACCCTATCATTTTTTAAGTCATGTAAAAAATAAAAATTAATTTTAAGGGTATTTGGATGAATTTAGTGATTATGGTGAATAGTAAAGTAGATTTTTTTATTACCTTGAATACACTAAGAACTACAGTCCATATTCAACAAATTATTTAGTGTTAAAGTAAGTTTGTTTAAATTTTTAGTAAACTATTCAATTGTTGTTTTGGTTAGAGTACACTTTACTCATATGTTTTTGTTGTGCAAATGGTTCACATTTGAACCATTTTTTCTCCCGAAAAGAAAAACCCGAGTTATGAGCTTGGATTGTTATAAAATGATTGGGGTAGATGACTATATATATGTGTTATGCAAACCTATTGATTTAAAGTAACCACAAACCTAAATCGTTATTCTCTAATACATATTGGTAGTTGCTCAATACGCTTAAGGATGTAGGCACAAATTGGTCGATCATCGTTAAAAAAAATCCTTATGTTTATCTATCTTCTATCTATTCTCTTTACTATTTGATTTTTTACTTGATCCCAACAATTGGTATTAGATGGTTCTTAACCCATGTGACAAATTCGGAGTGGAGAAGTTTGATGGAACTGGTAATTTCAAATTATAGTAAAGTTGGGTTAAGGAGGTGTTGGCTCAACAAGGTGTATCGAAAGCGTTGTGAGATAATAAACTAAATGATATGAAACAACTACTTTAGTAAGTTTTGAAGGAGAAAGCTTCATGAACCATACAACTTTGTCTATCAAATGAGGTAATGTATTATATTATGGGTTTGACATCACGAGTAGAAGTATGGGTGGGAAACATTTGAGAAATATTTCATGTCTAAGTCTCTAACAAAGAAGTTGTACTATAAAAATAGCCTCTATAGTATGAAGATGCAAGAGGTTAATGATATCCAAAAGTGCCTCAGCACTTTCAATTTAGTAATCAATGACTTGCATATACTTGATGTAGAATTTGACGAAGAGGATAAAGTAATAATTTTATTGTGTTATGCCCAATTCGTACGAATACTTGGTGACGAAATTAACGTACGAGAAATATTTAATCAAACTAGATAAAACCATGGATGTACTTTTTCCCCATAACCAAAGAAGATAGAATGTAGGGGAAGAGTGTCAAGCGTGTGGGAGAAAATAAGGCAGATGAGGTCCTGCCAAAGGGGCAAATTGAATTCTAGGGGCAAAACACCAACATAATGCTTTAAGTGTTGGAACAGATGTTGTTTAATGGATTGTTCCAAAAAAATGGAGTCCTAACAAGCTAGTGGGGAATGATGAAGCATATTCATTTGAAAACATTACACATGAAGATGATTTCAATCACAACAATGAAGGTGATATGTTATATGTATCACCAAATCAATTAATGTATAGATGAGTGAATATTTGATATTGGTCACTCCCACCACATTACACGAAACATAGAATGGTTCAAAATATATAGGTGAACAATTTTGGTTTCTTGTATCTGAGAAATGATAAAACATGTACAATTTTTGTATTGGGGTAAATTAGAACTATGATGGATGATGGTGTTTTAAAGATGTTATATGATGTTAGGCACATACTAGACTTGAAGAAGAATTTGATTTTTCAAGAACATTATATGCCAAAGGATTTAGCTATATAGTTGATAGGGACAATGACACTCTATGAGTATGCAAATATGGTCTAACTTTGATGAAGGGCAAGAGGACTACATGAAACACTTATAAGTCGTTAGGGAGTATATTTGCAGGTGAAGTTGCTAGAGTGGCTGAAGAGATTTCAATAGATTCAGATTATGACACCACCATATTATAGAACATACATTTAGGTCATATCAGCAGATGCGAGCTAGACTAGTGCAAGTATTATGTGCTTGAGAAACATACTCGGGTTAGTTTCAAGGTTGGCTAACATAGAACTCGAGGCATATACATTGTCTCCACACTAATGCATGAGGACCGAGTCAGGAACCATCTCTAAGAGATTCTCGAAATTTCATGACTTTCATTGATGATTTTTCTTACAAGATGCGTAAATATTTCCTCAAGTATAAGTTAGAAGTCTTTATCAAGTTTAAATTTTAGGACACCGATGAAAAGAACTAGATGAGTATAAAAATGAAGTACTTGGCGTTAGAAAATAGTATAGAGTACAAATACTCATAATTCCTGAAATTATGTGAGGAACATGGCTTTTAGAGGCACTTCTCGATGGAATGTTGTTGTAGAGATGATGAAGAAAAGTCTTACAAAGAAAGCCAAATGCGTAAGATCGAATTCTAGACTTTCTAAAGGTTTTTGGGCATAGACACTTAGATGGCAAATGTACCAAGTCAATTACAATAATTTGCACATGTTTGATTGTCCTACTTATGTACATGTACCTAGTCATGAATGTTCTAAACATGATCCTATGTCAAAGAGGTGTATCTTTATAGATTATACCAAAGGTGTGAAGAAATTCAATTTTGGGATCCAATTTTCTAAAAGGTGATGTTGAGCAAAGATGCATTGTTTGATGAAGATTTCATTCGAAAATATCTAATTTTGGTAGAGGTGTTCAGGCTAAATGAAAAGACTTTGAGATCAAATGTGATTCAGATGGATGAAACAATTCAAGTGAAGAAAGGCAAAAGATCATGCACTAGTTCAAGTCAATAACATGATAATTCTTAGGTAGAGAATCGAGGTGTATAGAAGTATCTACTTGCTAGAGGCAAGTATAGAAATCCTATCAAACCTCCATATTAGTTCAGGAGATCCTTGTAATTTTTAAGATGCTATAAGCATCCAAGAGAAATAATAATGAATGAGTGTCATGATAGAGGAAATAAAGTCTTTGCACAAGAACCAATCTTGGGAGCTTGTCTCATTTTCCTCACATAAACATATAGTTGGGTGCAAGTGAGTGCACAAGAGGAAGTGAACATTATAAGAAAAAGAAGGGGAAACGTTCAAGACTCTTCTTGTAGCAGAATGATATTCTAAGGAGAAAGGAATCAACAATAATGAGATTTTTGTGAAGAAGAGTCTCTTCTTGACCTTGTCTAGGTTTTAAGGAAAATACAAATATCAATAAAAGAAGAAAATGTTAAAGGCCTTGAAGAGTGGACTGCACAAGTTCATAGATAAGATTGTATTGCTTTCTAGTTTAGAGTCTTACCTTTATTATCACTTTAAGTTTTATATCACATAAAATATCTTCAAAGACATGTTGCAAATTTTTAAAGGGGTGGACAAAGGTAGCATTGTTCCCAAAAAAGAGTTTTAGAAAACCAAGTAATATGTTACTTGAAACAAAATATCATGTTACTTAAAACACAATAACATGTTACCTAATTGGGGAAAAAGGACTACAACCAATTATTGAGGTGGACAATTGATTACTCAATTGGCAGTATGGTCCAATAATTGATTACCATGTTCTAGTAATCGTCTACTATGTGTTGGAAGTCAAGTTTCGAATTTGAAACTCAACCATCATACACCCAAACAAACAAGTACCTTTCTAAACGTCTTGTACCTCTAGGAATTAAGCTCAGGACCTTTCGAAACTCTAAAAATATTATCCTAAACATATGAAAATGAATCACACCTTTACACAATACTTTCATATAATTTGAAAATAAATATTTCCAATAGCCACAATTTTTTCATGTTAAATGCTTTAGTGCAGTGTGAGAGATTTGCTAAATGGACTAACACCGTAGATTTTAAGGGTGAGTCTTACTGTAATGTTTAAGTCTTAGAACGTTCAAATGTAATAAAAATGAAAACTATAATTTAAATCATAAAATTTTCAGGAGAAAATAAAATATTTTTAAAAATCATTTATGTCGATATATAATAAAAGATTTGTCATCAAAATATTCAAAATTGAAAATTATACAACCAAATTTATAAATTTAATTAATATTGAAAAATTAAAATTTGAATTTCAGATAATATTTAATTTTTATTTTCAATAAATAATAAAATAATAAATTATATAACAAACTTCATTCCAATGTGTAAAATTAAAAAGAAAACATTCTGAATGATATTAATGTCAATATTAAGAAACATAAAATAACAATAAATAAAGCAATACAATATTTTATTTAATTGTTCGCTTTATATTATTTACCTTATGTCAACTCAATTCATACTATTTTCTATAAAACGTTTTACAATTAATTCAAAATATCTATATTATTCAAATTTGTTATATTACTTGAAAATTTAAAATTGTATTTTAGTCAAAGAAGATTCAAAATTATAATTTAATATGAAACTCTGAATTATATGATTTTTTTTTATAAAAAACTTGAGACAAGTGTTTTTACTAATATATTATTCGAAATATACTCCTAATAATATTAATATAAGCATATCTTAAATGACAAAATAAATGTTTCATTTTCTTAAAATATCAAAAAATATTCAAAACTTTCCATATTTAATAATAGAAATATTTAGAATTATTCATTTAAAATTATCAACACTAAGGTATCTTTTAAGTGCTCAATATTATTGTATGACTTTAAATACTAAACTAGTTTTTAATTTTTAAATTTCAACAATTGTCTCAATCCTAATTGTTCTGAGGTGCAACACTATAACTGAGGATCTTCTCTACATGTTCAGAGATTGCACAGACTCTTCCCTTTTGTGGCGTTGCTTGGGATTCACAGGACTATCTTTTGTCTAACCAATCCTTCCTATCTTGGATGACTACTCATGCTAGAAGCTACAATGGGTGTCTCTTCTTAGCAGACATCTGGTGGACTTGGTATTGGAGGAATCATATTGTCTTTGGAAATGTGACTTGGAACCTCTCATATGTCTCTTGAAATGTCCACCATGATTTCAGGAATTGGAGTGCTACTAATACTCTTTCAAATGAAGCCTCTCTGATGAGCGTTCATTGGTGTTGTCTAGAAGCTGGGAGTGTGAAACTTAATGTGGATGGTAGTTGTAGACTATAGGATCAAATAATGGGTGAAGGTGGTGTTATCCGCCATCATGACGGTCATTGGTTATTTGGGTTCACAAGGAACTTTGGGACATGATCCTCTATTCAAGTTGAGCTTATAACCATTAATCATGATCTTGAGTTGGCTTGGAATTTGAGTCGTTGTCGGGTTACTTTAGAGTCTGACTGCCTGGAAGCAATCAATGTCAATACTAGTAAGGTCCAAACCATCTTGAACCCTATTATTCGTGTGGTTCACAACATTTGTGATCTTCTTAGAAGAAATTGAGACGTTAGGAGGCAATATGGTGGCATATTACATGGTTAAAATGAGCTTGGGACTCCAAGAAGACTTCAAAATCTGGGACTCACCGCCCATAGAAGCATTATCCATCTTGCAGATGGATATTTCCCCTATGTTTTAGTTTTTTGTTGTTGTATTTTTTTCGATGTGCAAAAAATCCTAATTGTTGTTGTTGCTCGCCTACCATGACCTTCGTTTGGCCTAGTAGCATGATTATCATTGTGTTGTTTTGGAAAATGATTGTCTTGAGGTGATTCACATCATTTCTGATAAGATGCAGATTTGTTTGCAGTATCTATCTCAAGCTATTTATAATATCAATGATTTACTTAACATAAATTGAGATGTTCAATTGAAACATACCTTTCGAGAGTGTAACATGTTAGTAGACTATATGGCCAAACTTCGTTTAGGCCCTCATGATAAAATTATTTTATGGGGTGTCCCCCCTCCAAGAGCTCTAACCATATTGTAGATGGATCTTCCCTTATTCTTTAGTTTTTGTCTTTATTTTCATTGTATCAAAAAAATATTAAGTATAAATAATACTTTTGTCAGTGTTCTTCGATGTTGGAAGAAGGCTGTCTGAATATGAGTTGCCCGTTGAACCTGATAATCATTAAATGATGCAAAAATTGACTAAAATAACTTATTTAATCTATAATGGAAAATAAATTAAAAAATAATTGAGAAAAAGAGAAGTGATAAATAAATGTATGGTGCAAACTTAAAATATAAAAGTCTATTAGATTCTTAAAACATTAAAGTTAAATCATACCACTAGGCGTGGAAGTGAGATGAATCAAACTTGGCCCAACTCGACTCGTTAAGGATTGACTTGTGTCGAGTTTTGAACTGAGTTTAATGTCGAGCTATTTTTCAGTTGAAGTTTGACAAGTTCACAAACTTTCGAATCAATTAAAGAACTCAAATTTATGCCGCCAACGAGCATAGATTTAAATGCCTAAAAATGTTAGTGGGTTATGTATATACATGCATATAAAGTTTGTGAATTTTATTAATAATGTAAATGCCAATTAAAGTTTATGTACTAAATGAAGATGCAAACATGCATCACATATGTTTTCATGAAGACAAAGGACACATATAGTTTGATGAAGACAAAAGATTGATATAGCCAAAGATCGATAACATGAGTAAATGTTCAAGGACAAGCTTGAAAGGATGAGCAAATCAACAAACAATGAAGTCAAGACTCAAGTTCATACAAGGCAAAGCATTCAAAAGTGGATCTAGAGGCTAAGTCTTTCATATATTTATTAGGTCTTAAGATGCTTCCATAGTAAGAGTCTAGGCTAGGATGAACCCCAATGAAAGTCTCACAAGCTAAAATCAATCATATCTAAAATGAGACTTACATGCATACATACATGATTTACATGCACATACATACATACATGATCATATGTTTTGAATGCATTTAAAAAGTGTTTTTTATATCATACATCATTCAAAGGCATGCATCATTAGTTTATAAATCATGTATGAGGTTCACTTATAATTGAAATATATTTTCAGGAAACCATTAATCAATTAACAGACATGTTAATCAATTAATCATTGATTTCTTGGGAACCCATTAATCGATTAAATGAGGGGTTAACCGATTAAATGAGCGGTTAATCGATTAAGGGTTGGTACTATTTCTATTTTATGTTTTTTTTAAGAACCTGCTAATCGATTAACTGTAGTTTAAAACAAAGTAGTATTTTAACCCAAGTTTTTCATATTACTTAATAATGGAGAGAAACGTTTCATAGAGTTAGAACACATTCGAAATAAAGAGTTTACACATATTATTCAGGAAATCTAAAGCTCTAACTTTCATATCTTTAGAGAGATTTCTAAGTGTTCTTTTGAGAAAAGAAAAGGGTGAATCTTTACAAGATACCTGTTGAGCTTTATTTTCAAATCTTTTGTTGAAAAAGAAACCTTGCATCTCACGCATTCTATTTCTGTAATTGTGAGATCTTTTAGAAATGTTCTTAGATTGTGAGAAGAGTGTACAATCTGCACATTGAGGTGCACATATAACTTGAAGAAAATTGTGAGACTAAGGGATTAACATATTCTCTTGATGTGTTGTATCACCATAGAAGGAGAATAGATTTGGGAAAATCCTAGTTGTTGTTAGGTGTGTCTTCATAAGAAGCAAGAGGTCTTGGTATTGAGCGATGCCTGGCTGGGGCCTAATCACAAAAGGATATGAGATCTTAGTAGATGATAGTGAGAGGTTAAACCAAGGTTCTCAAGTTCATAGAGATCAAGAAAGTAGTGTCTTGCATCTTGTATTGGAAGTGTGTTTGTAATGAACATTGATTTTCCATAGTGAAGAAAAATCTCCCAAGATCAGAAGGGGAGGCCTGGATGTAGTTTGCAAGTGGACCCGCAAACGAACCATGATAAAAGTTGTGTCTCATTCTTCTTTTCCCTTATCTGTTACATTTTCGCATTACTTGTTTTATTTAACTTGATATGCATATAATTCTGTGTTAATTGCATATTCTATATTGTGCATTCACTGTTCTTAACTGTCTTTAATAAGTGCATATAAGTTTAGTAGAATCTTGGTAATATTGGAGATTGAAAGAAAATTGTTTTCACTGAAAAAGAACTAAATAATTGATTAAGTTCTTTAGTTAATCGATTAATAGCAAATCGAGTTAATCAATTAAATTTGTGTATAATCAATTAAGTAGTGTGTAATTTTGTGTTTTCTCTTTGTTTATCAAGCAACGATAATCGTGTACCATATCACTTATTGACCCTCTCTAGGTGAGTGATAGAGCCTTGTGGAACCCAACAAGTGGTATCAGAGCTAGTACGGCTGTGCTAGCTTAGCCGCTTAGATCGTTGATCCTAGGCAATTTTACCATGGGCACTTCTAACCCGTTTAGCAGCGATGACACATCCATCGACTGCCCTTCAATTTTCAGTGCGAGGGATACACTTACTGGAAAATCCGAATGAGGATTTTTATTGAGGCTATTGATACAGAAATTTGGGATTCTGTAGAATATGGACCTTTCGTCCCACTACACATAGTGAACGGAGAAACGAAATAAAAACCTAGAAGTCTCTTGACCAACGAGGAAAAGAAAAAAATGCAACTTGATTTGAAAGCGAAAAATATTCTAATCTCTGCACTCTCATACGATGAGTTCTTTAGAGTTTCTTAGTGCGATAGTCCCAAGGATATGTTGGACACTTTACAAGTAACCCACGAAGGCATTAGTAAGGTCAAACGATCTAGATTAAATACATTGATGCATGAGTATGAGTTATTTCATATGTTTCCACATGAGTATATTTCTGATTTTCAAAAACGATTTACTCACATTATTAATTATCTCATTGCATTAGATAAATCATTTGACAAACATGAACTAACTGTTAAAGTGTTGAGATGTCTGGACAGGAAATGGTAACCCAAGGTGACTGCCATCATGGAGTCAAAGGACTTGGAACAAATGATGCTCGCAACTTTATTTGGCAAACTTCAAGAACATGAGTTGGAATTAAGACGTTTGACACTCAATGAACAAATGGACGAGAACATCAAAGAAACCTCCTTCAAAGAAACAAGATCACATTCAAGAAGTCAAAAGGAGACATATGATGATGATGAGTATGATTCCGACACGGATGATGAAGTCATGTCCCTCCTTATCAACAAACTCAGAAAGTAATTAAGAAATAATGGAGGAACCAAAAAGCTTCATATGGAAGATGAAGAAAGTTCAATCAAGATGAACATAAATCCTAAATAAAATGCATCTTGGCATAAGAGTAGGAAAGTAGGAAGCATTAGGTACACATGTCCTACCCCTTCCAATAAGATTGAACATGATTACAAGAAAGACTCTCGGGACATTAAAGCTAAGAATGCATACATCGTTTGGGATGAACCCGAAGAGGACGATTCATCAACAAGCATCTCGGAAGATGAAGAATCACACAAGATTTATCTAATGGCTTAAAATTTGAAATCTTGCAAAGTAAGTGAGCAAGATGAGCCTAGTAAGGTATACTCATTAGATTCTATTTCAAATTTCGATATACTTCCCACTTGTAACATGCTTTATGATGCTTATATGGAAATACATGAAGAACTTAAAGCATTAGCTAAAAATAATATAGAAAGAAAAAGGTTAATTTTAGATTTTGAAAAGAAGATATGTGAATTACAAAACTTCATTGATATGCTGAAAATTGAAAATGAAACTTTAGATGCTAAACATGCTAACTCTTCATGTAATTGTACTTCTAATTTAAATGTGACATCTATTTGTGAAAATTGCATTTGCATGGAAAATAAAAATAATATCTTAAATGATAAGCTGGCTAGTTTCACATCTAGTGATCACAATTCAAACAACTTACTTGCTACATGTAAAAATATTAGGATTAAATCTAGTTTGAGATATATGCATGCAAATAACACATGTCACAAGAAACAAGTAGATGCTCTGAAATTTTCATATCTTGAATCCCCTACTTGCTTTTATTGTGGATTGTATGGTCATACCTTGAATGCATGATGTTCCAAATGAAAATTGTATATGGATTACTAAGAAACAAAATCTCCAAGCTACTAACATCAAGGGACCCAAGGTTAGTTGGGTACCCAAGAAAAACAAGTAATTGTGTTTTGTAGGTGTGCCTAAGGACATATGAACTTCAACTTTCATATGGGCAGTAAATGTTCTAGGCACATAGAAGGTGAGAAGTTCAAACTTCTTTGACTTGTCACCAAAGGAAAAAGACTATGACACTTATGAGCAACTTGTCATCACAAATGCTTGAAGTTAGAAAGTATTGTGCAACAAAGGTAAAATAAGGTATCTCTTCTTAACTACAAGTATCACATACTTTAAGTGTCATAAATATATTCTATAATGAAATCCTAGTAAGGCCATATAATCAAGAATCATGAATTCCCCCATAAATCACTTTTAGGCCTAATGCTTTGTGTTTTACATTTACATACTCTTAAATACAAACATGATATTATTGAACAAGTATAAGAATCTTTCAATCATCTTTCAATCATTTCCCTTATCTTTTACATTTTCGCATTACTTGTTTTACTTAACTTGACATGCATTTACTATTTTTAACTGTCTGTAATGAGTGCATATAAGTTTAGTAGAATTTTGGTAATCTTGGAGATCGAAAGAAAACCGTTTTCACTGAAAAAGAACTAAATAATCGATTAAGTTATTTAGTTAATCGATTAATAGCAGATCGAGATAATCGATTAAATCTGTGTATAATCGGTTAAATAATATTTAATTTTGTATTTTCTCTTTGTTTATCGAGCAACGGTAATCGTGTACCATATCACTTATTCACCCTTCTCTAGTTGAGTGACAGAGTCCTGTGGGACCCAACAATAAAGATTGTCCACATGCATATGTATGTATTGAAAGTGACTCAAATGAGAATAATTGTTAATATTAAAAATGAGAATAATTAATATGTATCACTCAATCTTATTTGAGTTGCCATGATTAAAAGATAAGTATCTAACATTATTCAGATATTCTTATATACTTTATATGTGGATTTTTTACTTAGACACTCTTGTGCATACACATGCATATATATATATATATATATATATATATATATAAAATCAAACCAACCCATGAATTTAACTCGTTGAATTGTATTTGACTCAAATCCAACTCCTTTATTTAATTATATTAATTTTTATCTCAAGTTCAACTCATTTAGTACATGAATCATATTTATAGAGTTAAATACTTAAATGAGTACATAGAACATTTCCATCCATTGATTCCTACCACTTTCTTATTAAAATAAGAATGTTCTTCCCTAATTTATTGGTGTGACATTCTTATTTGTTAAGAATACTCCTTTTACTTGAACATTCTTACTAGAAGATATGTACCTTAAATGCATATAATAAGAAGGGAAATCATATTTTATATCATAGATTAAGAAGAAAAAGAAATAATCAAGTAAATCTATGTATGAAACTAGCAAATCTAGAATGACCATCGCAGAAATTGAATCCAGAAAATTAGAATGAAATAAAAAATACAGAGCAGAGATAATACAAATCTGACGGTCCAAGCAATAAGGATGGTGGCTAGTGGCATGCATTTGGTGGCGAACATGAGAAGAATTGTGGACATGAGTGTCAGACAATGGTATTTGGATCGATGGAGATAGACAGTGACGACAATGTTAGACAGTGACGACAATGTTAGACAGATGACAATCTGGAATGAATTTGGTTAATGCTTCAAATCGATGGCGGTTCAATGACAACATTGTGAAGAGGAGAAGATGGTGAGAACTTGTCGAAAGGAGAAAAAAGGTAAGGAAATGAAAAGGTTGTGGTAGAGGAAAATATGGTTAAATAAAACAAGGTAAATTTGGTCTTTTTTAAGTATAATATAAAAGTAAAACGAAAAAATGGATTGTTAAATTATAATTAATGTAATATTATTTTTTATTTATTGGTGTTCAATAAGTTATCTCTTTAATTTATAATAAAACAATAAACATTTATGTATTATGCCTTATAATTTATTTCTAATATTATAATAAATTATAGTAAATTAATCGTTTATTATATTATTTTAAAATATAAAAGTGTACCGTAGAGTAAAAAATCCAAATAAATATAAAATAATATCTATTATAATAAGAAATGTTAATTTATGATATGTGGGTCCAAAAATGAAATGATGATGTCTTAGCACCAAAAAAGACGGGCTCCCTGGCTTTCATTTCACTACTGCAAAAAGCACCAGCCGTTACCGTACAGACCCAGACAAGCAGCCTTTGACTCTAAGACTTTCTCTCTCCTCTTTCAAACTCAACACTCTCTCTCACTTTAACTTCACACGCTTCTGAAATTGAAATTAAAACCCTTTCTTCTTCATTTCTAGGGTTTGGGTTTCACATTTCTTTTCCATTACCATGTCGCTGAAACCCTAACTTCACCACCCAACCACCACGATCTCGCCGGGAAATGGGAAATTGCTGCAGATCTCCGGCCGCAGTGGCCCGTGAGGACGTAAAATCCAGCTTCTCCGGCCACGATCACGGTAAGCGTGAATCCTCCTCCGGCGCCGCTAAGAAACTTCCGGTTACTGTCCTCGGCGGCGTACCTAAGGAGAACATCGAGGAGAAGTACCTCGTGGACCGCGAACTCGGTCGGGGCGAGTTCGGCGTGACATACCTCTGCATCGATCGCGGTTCGAGGGAGCTCCTCGCCTGCAAGAGCATCTCGAAACGGAAGCTAAGGAGCGCCATTGATGTGGAAGACGTGCGGCGGGAGGTGGCTATCATGCGCCACCTGCCGCGTAGCAACAGCATTGTGAGTCTCCGGGAGGCGTGCGAGGACGACAGTGCTGTGCATCTCGTGATGGAGCTCTGCGAGGGCGGTGAGCTCTTTGATCGGATCGTGGCACGTGGACACTACACAGAGCGCGCTGCGGCTGCTGTCACCAGGACCATCATGGAGGTCGTGCAGCTATGCCACAAGCATGGGGTTATTCATAGGGACTTGAAGCCTGAGAATTTCTTGTTTGCTAATAAGAAAGAGAATTCACCCCTCAAAGCCATTGATTTTGGTCTTTCTATATTCTTCAAGCCAGGTAAGATTCAAATCTATGTTTTGATGTTCTAGAATTCAGAATGTGGATGTTATATCTTAATCAAGTACATACTAGGGAAGATTGAATTGGAAGTTTTGAACAATTTGGATGTGGGATTAAAGGGAATTAGTTTGTTACTTTCTAAATCCTCCAAATTACTAAATTTATAAACTTTTGAATGCATTTTATGTTCAATGTATTTACTTTGATGTTTAGTACTTCCTTTATTAACTGTTAGGGTGATATTTTGGCCACTATATAGATAACATTATTTGTACTGACATTGAATATGTTCAATTTGAATAAACTCAAATAAGGAATGCTTGATTTTTATGGAAAGGATATTTTGTTGATTACTTATATGTATTGCTATTATTTATGTTTTGATGATAATTCTTCTACTTTTAGTGGCCTGATTATTTTGGATTAGTGTGTTTTACCCTCCTCCAAATTACATTGTTTTACTGAGACTTTAACACTAGGATTGCACGATTGTGTAAATTTTGGGGGCTGGAGTGACCCAGATCTTACTGGAAAATCGTAATGAGGTTGAGTCCTTGTGATCGCAATTCAAAATCGTAAAAGTTATGGTATTGTCGATTTTGCTCCATGTCAATAATTCTGATTTTCTTCAGGTAGACATGTTTTCATGGAAAACGAGAGACCCAATGTAACTCTAGCTTGATTTTCAGCCCAAAAGTCTCTTTCATTCGTCATTCATTTGTTTCACGAGACCTGAGAAGTAATCAGACAGCTACTCCGGCAGCTTCAACCGTAGTCAAACATGAATGTGGTTCCCTTGCTTATGTGGCTGGTTGGAAAACCCTTCAATGACCTTAGGTTTATTTGGCCATTCCTTTAGGAGGAAACCCAGAGTCTCTTTTCTTTTTGGATCTTGTGGTTCAGAAGGTTTCTAAACATTTTGATAATTTGAAGGGAGCTTACTTTTCATTTGTTGTTCATATTTAACTTATTAAGAATTGTTGGAGTGGCACAGAGATCGGAGAGGATTATGGGAGATTTCCTTTGATTTGATGTTGGTGAGCTGAGGAAGGATGATCTAGTAGGTTGGGAATTTTGTTGTAGGCTAAATAGTGAAGGAGAACAGGGGTTGGGTAACTTGGTGGCTAAAATTGTTGTTTTGATGTGAATTTTATCAGTGTTTTCAGTTTTCTTTAAGAGCCTTCTTCCTGATGGCATTAGATTGTTTTCAGCATGTATGGTTTGAACCAGAGTGTGTGTGATGTCAAAGTGCCGCTTATTGCAACTCATGGAAGTCCTTAAGATTGGATGATTTTCTTAGATTCGAAGAGGAGCTCTAAGACAGCCATCTCTCCTAAATATTTGTGTCAGGTGTATGAACAATTCTGAATCTGTTATACATATGCTTTTACATTGTTCGATTGCAAATCTCGTATGGTTTGGGCTATTTGGTGCTTGTGGAGAATAGTGGGTTAGAAACCCTATTGACAATAAGGTCTGAAGGTTTGTAAGAAGACGAGGTCAAAATCTTGTGGAACTTGCTGTGTTTGCTATTCTCGGTTGCATCTGGTTGGAGAGGAATGCTTGGTTTTTTCAAGGTGTTTCGATATCTGTAGAAATGTTGTTGGAAAGAAATTGGTTTTTTGCTTCTCTTTGGTGCTTGGCTCATTCTCTCTTTAAGGGGGTTTCTGTTTCAAATTTGCATTTGGACTTCCTTTGTGCACCATTATTCTGTATTTTTGTTTAGTCTGTTTTTTTATTTTTCTCTGTAACTGTTTTCTTGTGGTTGACCTTCCTATCATTGTATTTCTCTTACTTTTTTCTATAGTTCCTTTTCTATTAAAAAATAGGAGTAAAATTTGGTTTCTACTAATTTTTTGTGATCTTTAAATGGCCATGTACAAACAATAGATTGCTTTTATTCTGTTTTCTGGTGAAAAATACGTGATAGTACAAGAAGTTAGAAACAGCATCTTTGTTTTTCATTCAGTATTTAACTATTTGTTGCTCAACAATTGTGGTCAGGAGCGTTAGGATATTTTAATCATAATTTCAATCAAAGTACAGGTTTTCCCCTCAGGCATTACCACTCTTTTTGATGCTTTTTCATCTGATAAAACATTGTATTGCATTGCCTACTGATGTTTCAACATTATATTTTGATCTTTTGTAATGAATTGTAGTGTTTGCCATGTCTTCATCTTTATATTATGTGTAACACTCAAATTTCCAGGTGAGAGGTTCTCAGAAATTGTTGGAAGTCCATATTATATGGCTCCAGAGGTGCTCAAGCGGAACTATGGACCAGAAATAGATATATGGAGTGCGGGAGTAATTCTCTATATCTTATTGTGTGGTGTTCCTCCATTTTGGGCCGGTAATCACATTCAAAATCCAAGATTGTTGTGTTGCTCTTTTTGCTAGGCCTCCTTTATTCATATGCCATGGGTCATGGATGGCTTTTATGCTTTCCTTATTTTCTGTATTAATGCTTTGCACATTTTCATTTTCTGTTTTTCTTTTTTGATTTGAAATGTGCTGACAAAACTAATGCTTGTGGGCAATGCTTTGATTGGACAACACTGATATTTTTGGTTCATATTTGCAGTGCATTGTTTCATTCATTCCTTTAAATTTGGTTTCTTTATCATTTCATAAGCTCAGATGAAAACTTTTTATATCTTACCTGAAGGTTAATTTTAACGCAGAATCTGAACAAGGGGTTGCACAGGCCATTCTTCGCGGGCTTATAGATTTCAAACGGGAACCTTGGCCCAGTATTTCTGAAAGTGCTAAAAGTCTTGTCAGGCAAATGTTAGAGCCAGACCCTAAACTTCGATTAACTGCCAAACAAGTGCTTGGTATGTTTTATCTGTGCTCTCATACATCTTTCTGAGTAACACTGAAATTTAGCATTAGGATACCTTTGTCTGATTGTTTTTGCTTGCTATTTTCAAGTTAGAAGATGCCAAATTTTAAATCTTTAAATGCTTTGTTTATGGCAGTTGTCTTTTCCCTCCTTTCTGTTATTTAAGATACAATGTGTCCATTTATGTTCATCAGTTATCATAAGTTGAAATTTATGCTGTTGGTGAACAGAATAGTAAAATCAAAACATAGTAAATAGGTACATTTGTGGGTTTTATCTTTAAGTATGATATTCCGCTACTCGGGCGAATATATTTGATATGTTACCCTCTCAATCTCAAATCTTTTCCTCGATAACTTTGATTTCTTGCCTAAAAATATTCTAATAAAAATGAAGATGGAATCTCAATTGCATACAGACAAGTTTTATAGTAGGTAGTTCTTTGTTGATGACTTGAATTAGATTATACTTAAGGTTATTATGCTAATGAATTATGAGAATGAATGCATGGTTTCATTGTGTTTTTCTTTTCATGTGTTGTAGAGCATCCTTGGCTTCAAAATGCTAAGAAAGCTCCTAATGTTCCTCTTGGAGATGTTGTCAAATCAAGACTCAAGCAATTTTCAGTGATGAACAGATTCAAAAGAAAAGCTCTTAGGGTTGGTTTACTGCATATGCTGTTATCATGAGCCTGTCGTTCTATTGAATATTGGAGTTAATATTGAACTTTTGAAAACAGGTCATTGCTGATTTCCTATCCACTGAAGAAGTTGAAGACCTCAAAGATATGTTCAAGAAGATGGATAGTGATAATGATGGTATTGTTTCCATTGAAGAACTAAAAGCTGGATTTCAAAATTTTGGATCCCAACTTGCTGACTCTGAAGTTCAGATGCTTATTGAAGCTGTGAGTATGGTCAAATTTCTATTTTTATTTAGTCTATGTTGTCTCAACTCTTGGCATGATAAAGTTGTCACTTGCAGCATATCATAGTGCATCAAATTGACCAAAGAAAATTCCATGATTTGTTTAGACCAAAGTAACCATCACACTTCATACATGCGACCAGAATAAGCATTGTTAGAGGATATTTGGGCTAATAGAACATTATTTTGTTTAGGATTTAGTTAGTTACATTCTACTTGAATTTATCTGTAATTTATGTTTATCTTGTTAGTTATTATTGAATTGTTATTATCTTATTATTTGCGATGGCTTCTACCTATATAATAATTGTTTGGACTAAGTCATACTTGAGTTTGATTAATCTTTTGAATTCTAAACGTCTAAATGGTATCCGAGCTATATCATCTTTAGTGAGCTGTATCGTCACTATTCTGCTGCTGATATCCTAAAAAATCGGAACTCTGATTAGCCAACTCCATGACTTCGATTAGTCACCTCCCTTTTCCCATCACATTCCGTTAGTATTCATTCTTTTCTATCAATCTCACAATTCCAAATTACATGCAACAATCATCTAAAATAAACTAACACCGACATGCTCCACTACAACAATTAAGTTTCTTCCTTTATATTTATTTATGTGTGTGGTGTCTCTTCCTACATACTATCATTCTGATTGTGCCTTTTCTCCCATTGACAAATTATGTTAATATTGACTTCTATTCTCATCGGCGATCACTCCCAAGGGTGACTATACCAATTATGTCTCTTTCCAGTTTCCACCAATGATCATTCTAGTGGTGCCTTTTCTCCCACTAATGAATTATAGTAAGTAACTTCTTTTCCTATCAGCGATCATCTTGCTGGTAATATACCACTAGATTCTCTTCTCACATGCAATCATTCTAGTGGTGCTCTTTTCTTGCATTGACAAATAATATAAGTAGTAACTTCTTTTCTCATTGAAGATCATTTCAGTGGTGACTATACAACTGGTTATCTTCCCACCTATGATCATTCTGGTGGTGCCTTTTCTCCCACCCGCTGATGTATTACATTTGTAATGGTTTCTTTTCTCATCGATAATCATTCTGTTGGTGATTATACCTGCAAGTTTTACGGTCTAAAACACCTGTCTGATGATTTTTTATGGAGTCCATATAATTAATTGATTATTACATTTTTAAAGGAATTATATATAACAAGCTTAAAATTGACTAAGCTTTAGTTTTAGACTTTGAGGGGGCATGTTAGAGGATATTTGGATTAATAGAGCATTATCTTATCTCTAAGATTTAATTAGTTTCGTTTTATTTGAATTTATCTATAATTTATGTTTATCTTGTTAATTGTTATTGAATTGTTATTATCTTATCTTTTGTAATGATTTTTACCTATATAATAAATTTGTTTGGGCTGACTCATAGTTGAGTTTGACCAATCTTTTCAATTTTAAACATTCACAAACATTTATGAGGTATGAATATTATTTTCCTTTACCATTCGAATTAAATGTGTATTATTCAGGCATATTATAATGATGGTAAAACCATGGCTTTTTATTCTTTTTCTGGATTTGGTTTTTCGTTTGACTTTGTTGTTTATACTTCACAATGTGCACAGTTTTATGCTGTTAGAGATATATTCATGACCAGTTAACAGTGCCACGAATTCCTTAGAAAAATTATAACCGTTTTGTAGATGATTCTAGGAACTTATTTGGATTGAGAATGATACTTAGTTGTAACAAACTTCCCTACTCTCTCTTATGCACCTATTATTGTGATTTTGATGTTTTTTGTTTCTTAATCGGTTTCTTCGTTTGTGCTCACAAAAGTAATGTTGTCCAAATGGTTGTAACATCCCCTTATCGAGCTAGATGGATATCTTAGGTAGTGAAACTTCTTTGTTGACAATATATGACTGAGAAAAATGAACTTCCATGTTTGCTTTTTCCCTACAGTAGTCCATCACGGTTCAACATACTCACCTTGTTAATTTTTCTTTTCCATCATCTGTTTTCATGCCATTTATATGTTCAGTGTTGAAAAGTTTTAACATGCCAGCTCTAAATTGTTCTTGTTTTGTCTTCAAACTATTGTTTACCATAGGTGGGCAGTAATGGGAAGTCAACACTTGATTATGGAGAATTCATTGCTGTTTCCCTTCATTTAAAAAGATTGGCAAATGACGAGCATCTTCGAAAGGCTTTCTCCTATTTCGACAAGGATGGGGATGGTTATATTGAACCAGATGACCTACGCAATGCATTGATGGAAGATGGAGCAGATGATTCTACTGATGTAGCAAATGATATTTTCCAAGAAGTGGATACAGACAAGGTGAACTTTTGATGGGGTTTTCCTTCCTAGTATTAGTTACAAAATCTTAAATTCTAAAATTCTTGAATAATTACAGGATGGACGTATCAGCTATGATGAATTTGTGGCTATGATGAAAACTGGGACAGATTGGAGAAAAGCTTCTCGGCATTATTCACGAGGGAGATTCAACAGCTTGAGCTTAAAGTTGATGAAAGATGGTTCTGTAAACTTAGGGACTGAGTAGTGCTCTAAGTGTTCGCCAGTATTCAATCTCTTCCAAATAGTGTAATATTCTTCCTATCTTTCTTTGTGGTGATTTTTTGGTTCCTTTGTTAGATTGGGCCTTTTTATTAGGTGCTGTATGAATCAGAAGCAATGGATACACCTTACACGTACTGTTTTACATCTTGGAGCCAATGGTGTGATTGTATGAATGCACTCTGTTTAACTAATCCTATTCTTGTTTGACAATGTAGACTCAACTGTTTAGTGCAGCCAGAATGTTTGTCAAAGTGTGAATGTCCTGTGGTTTGTATTTTGGACTATGATCTGGTCTTATACGACCACTGCCCATGATATTAACTGGAAAATGGTAGTTTTCTGGAAGACTATTTTTGAGAGTTATGTTTGGAATGGATGGCGCCACTAAGAAAGAATTGTTTTGTTTGATAAGCCTGAGTGATGTTTGCCACAAGAAATATGAGATTCTTGATAATAACTTAATCTTGGTTCAATCAAGAACTAAGGAGAAGAAGCTCACTAACAATGGATAATTTCCAATAACTTCAAACTTCCATTTCTCATGGTGTTCCATGTTTACATATAGTGTAGGCAGTCAACTCTTGGCATTCAAGAATGAAAACAGAAAACACCACTTGAATAGCCAAGTTATGATACTAATTAGTCACTTATGGTTGATTCTATTAAGCCATTATTACATGTACCACTCATGATGAACATTATTTCACACACTTATGACTGATTCCATCCAACCATTATACGTCTCACCCATGAGGATTCACTCATCCAATTCACACTCTAAAGACCAGTGTTGTGAAACCCGAGCCGGACGTCAAACCGGCAGAGGTCTCGTATTAGGTTTAACCGGTTTAAACGGTTAAACCGTCCAGTCTGACCGGGTGATTTCGTACATAATTATTAATTTTTATTTATAAATATGTAGTTATATATAAATGTAAAACTTTATATAATTAATAATTATGTATAATTATATTGAAATAATACATTTTTATCTTTTTTTGGACCATAGTAAAACAAAATATTAGAACATTGTCCCATTTTTTTATTTTTAAGTTAGTCGTCTGGTTTATTTCCCGGTTTAATCCGGTTTAACCGGGTTTAACATGGTCGGACCGGATTTTTTCCGGTTCAAAGCGGTCCAACTCTCATTCAGTTAAGACGGCAAACCAGAGCCGTTTTTAAGTCCGGTCAACGGTCAGACCGGTCGGACCGTCCGGTTCGGTCCGGTTCTAACAACACTGCTAAAGACAATAAAAAACACTTAAATATATATTTAATAGGCACTAGAAAATTCATAGCATCCAACAAATCGATAATGCACTCTCTCTCATCTTTAAGTGATAGTTACGCTTTCATTTAAATGTCTCTACATAAATTACATGTCTTTATTCTTACCATAAAACACTCAAATTTCCTATCACTATGTTGCTGAACACATGAGAAAAGATGAAGGTGAATTGTCGAAAGTGCACAAGGGTACCACTTACACAATTCTTCACTTATTGAATGAAAACTTAATAACTTGACTTGAATCAACATCCACATCATCTTTCTTCTCCAAACATATGACTTTCATGAGGAACTTCTATTTGGATGACACAACTTTTCAATTTGAATTCTTCATGAGTGACTTTTGAGCTTGCTTCCATTAGATTTTCAACCATGTGGCTGGGTGTATGTTGTGTCTTCTTTGCTTTTGTTCTAGTCTTTCGACCTCCAAGATGTTGTATGACTTCTTGATCCACAATGGAATTTATTGGACTCACATCATCTCTTCATTCTTCAAGTGAATTTGTCTTCGAATAAGAGTCATCATCACCTACATAAAAAAAGATAAGCCGACTACATTAAATGTTGCACTAATACACACATGTTCACTAGGAATATCCAACTTATAAGCATTGTCATTGATCTTGGCCACAACTTGAAATGTCCCATCTTCTCTTGGTTGAAGCTTGAATTTCCTTCCTCATGTGTACCCAAATCTAATCTTCAGTTCAAAGACAACCTTCTTCCTTCCTTGCATATCCAACCTTGGCCCTACTATCTTTGTGTTTCAAAACTCAAGAGTTAGGTAAAAGTAATAAATCAAGAGGAGTTAAAGGATTAAAACCATAAACAACTTCAAAAGGAGAAAATTTAGTAGTACTACAAGTAACCCTATTATATGCAAACTCCACATGAGGCAAATATTCCTCCCAAGACTTTATGTTCTTTTTAATTACATCCCTTAAAAGAGAAGATAGTGTCTTACAACTTCCGTTTACCCATTCGTTTGAGGATGACAAGTAGTGGAGAAAAGAAGCTTTGTTCCTAGCTTCCCCCACAATGTTCCCCAAAACTGACTTTGGAACTCGGTGTCCCTATCACTAACAATGCTTCTTGGTAGACCATGAAGTCTCACCACTTCTTTATAGAACAAATCGACCACATGACAAACCATCATCAATCTTTTTGCATGGTATAAAATGTGCTATATTTGAGAATCTATCTACCAATATAAAAATTGAATTTTACCATTTCTTGTCCTAGACAATCCAACAGCAAAATCTATAGACAAATCAATCCAAGGCATAACCTTAGATTTGGACTTCTTACACATAACACATTTTTCATATCATATTTCATATGTGGCCAATGAAAATGTTCACGTGACATGTCTAAAGTCTTTTGAACCAAAAATATCACATTATTCCCCCTCATGTGCATCCTTCACAAGCAAATCCATTCACTATGCTAAAATTGACATTTAACAACGCCCATTTAATAATGCTTGTATGTTGAACGCTGTTAAATATAAGGTAGAAGGGAATCAATAGTGCTTGGTGAAGTAAGCGTTGTTAAATGTAATATGTGAATACACATTCAACAACTCTGGCTTCAATGAAAACTGTTAAAAGTCATACATTTACACATTCAATAGCATTTTCTTCAGTGAGTGCTATTAAAACTCATATATTCACACATTTAACATGACTCGCTTCAGTGAGCGCTGTTAATAGTCACACATTTAACAGTGTTTGATTCAGTGAGCGCTATTAAAATTCACACATTCAATAACGCTTGCTTTAGTGAGTGTTGTTAAAAATCATACATTCACACATTTAACAACGCTTGCCTTAGTGAACATTGTTAAAAGTCATACATTCAACAACACTTACTTCAGTGAGTGCTATTAAAAGTCATATATTCATACATTTAACAACCCTTGCTTTAGTAAGCGTTGTTAAAAGTCACATATTTAACATTGTTTGCTTAAATGAATACTGTTAAAGGTCATCAAACAACCCTTGTTTTAGTGAGCACGAATCTTTGCAGACTTAAAAACAAAACTTCACACACAATAATACATATATCATTTAGTTTTTTATTTATCTTATTCTTCTTCTTCTCCATAGGTTAACTTTTTTTCTCTTTTGTTTTCAGTTTCTCTCTTCAAGCAAGTTATCAGTTTTTGGTTTATCTCTTGAAGCACAAGGTGAATTCTTGTCTTATTTTACCTCATTTATTCTTTGATTCACTCTTTTTGTTTGCATTAACATCTATGTTAATTGCTTATTTTATAATATAGGAATCTGTCAAGGTTGAATCTAACTGAAATCATTGGTGATTTACTAAACTTGCAATCTATATATGTATTTCTTCTATTTGGTTATTATTTTTTATCCTTATTTGCTGTATAAATTTTGATCTGATTCTTACTATATTCAATCTGAACTATGTCTTTTTGTCGTTGACAATAAATCCTTTTATTTCTTCATGTAAGGGAGACAAGAAATTCATGGATTAGTCATCTGCATCTTCACCACCTTCGCCCATTTCATTAGTGCATATAATCTTTTGGGCTAATGAATTTGAACTAAGGGAGACAAGTTCATGCAATGGTTTATGAATTGAGTTTTCAGAATAATGTTCCTATTATAAATATGGTTGAGTTGGGCATGCTTGTTATGTGTTTGATATAATGTCTAAGAGAGATGTTGTCTTATTTAGAAAGTAAACATTTAGCAGTGCTCACTTTAGTGAGCGTTGTTAATTGTCTATTTTCTAGAGCACTTCAAAAGCACTATTCAATCTAACCTTATATTCTGTTGTGTTCACATTGACAATGCCCGAAAGCGCTATTGAATGATAATTTTGAGCGCTGTTGTTTTGCTATTCCAGCGTAATGCTAACGAAACTTTAAGACATACATAATCTTTTCTCTTTAAACAAAAACCTTGGTGTCTAAGTAAACATTTTGGGCAGAATGCACACAACTAGCATAGATATGAGAAATTCTTTATCATGCTCATACAATTATTTGACGCATTCAAGTCCAAATAATTTGGTCTCAAACATAGAAAGTAAAACACGCCTTCTTGAAAGTGCATCTGCCACAACATTGACCTTACTTTTCTTATGCTTCACCATATATGGAAGTTGTTCAAGGAACTCAACCAACTTTGCATGTATTTCATTTAACTTTCCTTGCCCTTTCAAATATTTCAAAGATTCATGCTCACTATGAATCACAAATTCTTTAGGCAAAAGATAGTGTTGCTAAGTTTGTAATGACCTCACTAAGACATACAATTCCTTATATAGGTGGGATAATTAAGTACATCCCCATTTTATTTCTCACTAAAGTAAGCAATTGGATATCCTTCTTGCATCAAAATATCCCCAACATCAACATTAGAGGCATCACATTAAATTTCAAATGATTTAGCAAAATTAGGCAAAACAACAATTGGTGCATGAGTGAGTTTATTTTTAAAATCTTGATAAGCTTATTCTTGTTTCTCCCCTCATTTCAACACAACATATTTTTTTGACAATTTCATTAAAAGGTGTAGCCAAGGTGCTAATGTTCTAAACAAACCTCATATAAAAACTAGCCAAATCATGAAAGCTCCTCACATCACTCATATTTTTCTTTATCAACATGAACCCCTTTTTCACTTATAAAAAAGCCAAGGAAAATCACATGGTCCACACAAAATGTACACTATTCTAGATTGGCATCAATTTTTATTTTGTTAACACAAGCAAAATAATCCTTAAATGTTCATAATGTTCATCTAAGTTTTTGCTATATATTAAGATATCATCAAAGTACACTACAACAAAATTTCCGAAAAACTCTTTTAAAACATGGTTCATAAGCCTTGTAAAAGTGCTTAGTGCATTTGCTAAACCAATAGGCATCACCAACCATTCAAACAAACAAAAAAAATAGTTTTAAAAGTAGTTTTCCATTCATCCACTTACCTTATTCTAATTTGATGGTACTCACTTTTCAAATCAATTTTAGAAAATAAACAAGCACTATGCAATTCGTCAAGCAAATCATCAACTCTAGGATAAGATTTCAATACATAGTTGTGATGTTGTTTATGGTCCTACAATTCGTGCATATCCTCCAAGTGCCTTCTATTTTTGGAACTAGAGTGATTGGAACAATCCATGGACTCAATGGCAGAGACAAATCTATACATGCTTATTTGCCTACGTTACTACATTAAAGAAGGAAACAATGATGAGTAGCATAGGATTCTTCTTCAAGCTTATTCTCCACGTGATTTGAGTCTTGTTCTTACGGATCCATTGTATTCAATGAATGTTGAGAAGCCTTGGATTCCTTTCTTACATTAATGCCACGGTTTTGAGGCTTGATGAGCCTTGGATTCCTTGCTATAGTGATTGCAAGGCTAAGTATGAGTCATATGAATTAATCATGAAATATTGCTCTTTGACTGAGACAATTTGTGAGCCTTGGATTCCTTGCTATACTGATTCCACAGCTTGCATCCTGACTCAACCAAATATCCCCAACACACAAATTGTCTCAGTCAAAGAACAATTTGTCTCGGCCAAGCCTTTGCCTACAAGTTGTCTCGACCAAGCCTTTGCCTACAAGTTGTCTCGACCAATATAAAGCTAGCTTAGGCCATGGTTCAAGTAATCTCGGCCAAAGGTGATACACCATCTAAGAACGACTGTGAAATGAGAATAACTCCAAAAGAGGTTCACATCACAATCTTTATGCATAAACTCCCCCACTTGTTTTTGAATTTCTAGGATCTCTTCAGGGTTGCTCCTATAGACTAGCCTATTGGGAAATGAGATCAATGCGATGCTCAATCCCTCTTAATGGTGGAAGATCATGTGGTACTTCATTAGGAAATACATCATGAAATTCCTACAAATTGTTTTTTTATAACACTAGATAAAGAATGATCATTAAGAGTGTTAACATTTAAACAAAATTCCCTACAATAAAGTAGGTATAGGGTTTGTCTTGAGACCAATTCATTTTTAACCTCACTCTTTGTTGCAAGAAAACTCTATTTTCTCTTCTTTTCATCTTGGTTCAGTTCTCTTTTCTTCTCATGATTTATTATTTATTTTTCTTCTCTTTTTTTTCTATTTTTAACTCTATTTCTTTTCTCTCTTGCTCATTTTTATCTCATTGTTTTTTAATCATTATAAATTATTTGGAGATAGAGGAGAAAGAAGAACCTTGCAGTTTCGGGGCATAAAAGTAAATTTTTGAGAACCCATCATGGATGGCCTTCTTGTCATATTACCAAGGCCTTCCCAACAACATGTGGCTTACCTCCATAGACACCACATCACAAAGGACATTGCCCTCATATTTTCTAGTAGATAAGGAAACCTTCGCTTACTTGTTCACCATCATTTCTCCAACCCCACTTAATCATTGAAGCCTATAAGGGGTTGAATGTTTCTTAGTTGCAAGATTCAACTTAGACATCAACCTAGAGCTCACCAAATTTTCACAACTTCCTCCGTCAATGATTAGGGAACAAACTTTACCTTGGACCAAACATTTAGAATGAAAAATGATCTCCTTTTGGCTAGCTTCGTGTTTCTTCAATTGACTCCCTAAAAGCGTCATCACCGTGAGTAAATAACCATTATACATGAATACATCTTCTTCACTTTCCTCTACGCTTGAAGCCTCAGATTGTGACATTACTTCACCATTCATGGTCACCATAGTTCTCTTGTTTGGGCATTCATAAGCAATATGTCCATGGCCTAGACACTTGAAGCAATTGACATCTCGACCCGTAGATGTTGTCTCCATGGACTTCTTTCCTTGAGTGGTACACATGACCTCCTTGTTTGGTTCACCCTCATTCTTTTGCTTGTACTTCCAATTTGAAGATAGAAATTTGGAAGATGATGTAGAGGAAAATTTGGACTTCCTTATTTTGAGTTGTTGTTCCACCTTAATTGCTTGATGCACCAAGTCTTCAAGCTCCACATAGTTTTGTAATTCCATTATGTCTTGATTGTCTTGGTTCAGACTATGAAGGAACCTTGCCATGGTAGGCTCACGATACTCTTGAAAATTTGACCTAAGTAAGGCTAACTCCATATCCTTAAAATATTCATCAAGACTTTTGGTACCTTGGGTGAGTCATTACAATTTGTTGTGAATGTTCGTTTGATAGTTATTTGGGATAAACCTCTTCCTCGCCATAATCTTCATGTATTGCCAAGTTTCAATTGGATCCTCCCTAACTCTCTTTCTTTATTTTTGTAACTGATACTACCACACAAGAGCATACTCCTTGAATTCTAGGGCTGCCTCATTCACATTCTTTCCTTCATTGTAATTGTGGCAATAAAAAACTTGCTTCATTGTAACTCCCACTCCAAATAAGCCTCAAGATCATTCCTCCCAACAAAGGAAGGTACTTTTATTTTGACCCCCTCAAGCCTCCTTCCCATATGTCTGTGAAGAAGATCTGGCTCCTGACCTTGACACGATTTTGATGAAGACACCAACATCACATAAAAAGAAGAAAAAGGAAGAATACCTAAGAAGACAAAGCTTCAAGAATTTAGAATCTAAGTCTTTAGGTACTTCTATCCTTAGACTCTAAACTATACGCTTAGCAGTAATGCTCAAAAGTATTTTAAAAATAAAATTGATAAAGACAAGTATAAATGAAAACAATTTTCAAAATATTGTGTAACAGGTTACTAGATCTAAGTAACAGGTTATTGTGACTAAGTAACAGGCTATTGTGACTAAGTAACAGGCTATTGTGACTAAGTAACAGGCTATTGTGACTAAGTAACAGGCTATTGTGACTAAGTAACAGGCTATTGTGACTAAGTAACAGGCTATTGTGACTAAGTAACAGGCTATTGTGACTAAGTAACAGGCTATTGTGACTAAGTAACAAGTTATCAGAACTAAGTAACAGGTTATCAGAACTAAGTAACATGTTATCAGAACTAAGTAACAAGTTACCTGAGTGAGAAACGATTTATCCAACAAAAATTGATCAGGGTAATCGATTACACCATGTGGGTAACCGATTACACAACACGATAAATAATTACCTAGTTGGACAGAGCAGTTGGGTAATCGATTAAACCTTTTGAGTAATAGACTACTGCCTGTGAAAATCAATTTCTCAATTGGATAGACTTGTTGGGTAATCGATTACATTCATTAAGTAATTGATTACTGAGAGCTGTTATACTAGTTTTCAGATTCAAACTACATAGCTTTCAACCTAAACAAAATGGTTTCATTCCAAACAATTCCTACCTTTTCATAGAGGTATTCTGGTTGATTAGAAAGTCTATATAAAGGCATTGAAACTAATTTCATAAACACATCAATACACACAACACGAAAAACAAAGATATAAATCACTATACTTTTCTGAAATAATTGTTCTACACTAGTGCAAATTGTTCATAACTTTCCGAACTTCTTTTCTAAAGTTGCCTTAAGTGTTATTGGAAGTTATTCAAACCTTATGAGCATTATTACTAAAGTATAAAAAGAGTTAATGGATTGTAAGAGTTTATAACTTCAAAATCTTGTAAAGGCAATCCATTGCCATAGTTAAAAGTTTTCTTCATTCAAAGTATTGATTTACTCTCTTTCACAAGGGTGTGATAAGAAGGGGGATAAAGTCACTTGGAAAGGGTGTTTTCCAAAGAGTGATATAGGTATTAGAGAGTGAGTAAGGTACAAGGAAATCTCGGGGTGAGAAATTGTAATTGCTACTCGTAATATCTAGTGAAGAAATCTCTTGTGTTGCAAGAGTATTGGACGTAGCCTTTGGTGGACAAGAAGGAGAACCATTATAAAATCCTTGTGTACTCTCTTCTCATTTATCTCTTTACATTTACTTTATTATTTTTTTGCATAACTTTTCCACTGCTATTAACTCTTGTATTTGCAGAAAAATCTATCATAGTTTTAAACAACTAATTCACCCCTCCTAGTTGTCATCCCTGTCTTACAATTGGTATAAAGCTTTTTTGAGTAAATTATTCTCAAAACTGATCCCATTTCTAAGATGGCCTCAAGATCATTTCTAAAAGAAGGTGCCAACATCAATTGCCCTCCAAGCTTTGTTGGAGAATGCTACAATTTCTAGAAGATCAAACTGAGAATCTTTATAGATTCTCAAGATCTGGACATTTGGAATACAATTGAGGAAGGATCCTATGAACCCTTCACAGATATCAACAGTGTGAGAGAAATGAAGCCGAAATCCTCATGGAATGATGAAGACAAGAAGAAAGTGTAATATGATCTAAAATAAAAAATATCCTCACTTTTGCACTTGGTATTGATGAATTCTTTAGAGTATCAAACTGAAAATCTGCTAAAGAAATGTGGGATACTCTAGAGACTACACACGAAGGAATTGAGGAGGTCAAAAGGTCGAGACTCAATACTCTCTCCCAAGAATACGAAATGTTTCATATGAACCCTAGAGAGAAAATACTTGATTTGAAAAAGAGATTTACTCATCTTACAAATCATCTTATTGCACTTGGAAAAACATTATCAAATAGTGACTTGAACTTAAAAGTTCTAAGATCACTCACCAGAACATGGCAACCAAAAGTTACAACCATTTCTGTTAAGAAAATTTTATCAAAAATGTCCATGGCTGCTTTGTTTGATAAATTGCAGGAACATGAATTCGAACTCAGTCAGCTTGAACAAAATGAAGAAGAAGTAAAAAATAAGAAGAATATCTCCCTCAAGGAAAAGGTATATATGATTCATCAGGAGATGAATTTCAAAAGGAAGAGATGGAAGACATGAGTTTGTTTGTAAAGAAGTTCAACAAGTTCCTTAAAAGGAACAAAGGCACTAAAACTGGACAAATGAAGAAATTTACCAAGAACAATGACGCCTCCACTTGAAACCAAAACTTCACATATTTTGAATGTGGTAAGCCTGGTCATATGAAAATGGACTGTTCAAACCTGAAAATGAATGCCATCAAGGGCAAGAATGGAATGAGGACTGGACGAAGAGCCTACATAACTTGGGAAGATAATGATACCAGTTCTGCCTTTGAACTAGAAAATGAAGAACAAGCACATCTCTCACTAATGTCATCTCATCACTCTAATGATGAAGAGGTAAATGAATCTTCTGAATTGCAACTTGCATTTAATGATTTACATGATGAATACGTCAAATTCACCAAACTATTTTTAAAACAAAAAAAAAAATGAGTTAGAAGTATTCAGAAATAAACTATCATCATCTTCATGTCAAAACTGCATTACTCTTGAAAAGAAAGTTTCAACATTAAGTCTTGAACTTAATAAAATAAACAAGAGTAGCAAAGATTTGGACAAAATTATCAAAGTTTAGAGACATTCAATAGATCGAAGAGGTCTTGGCTATTCTAACAGCCAAGTTTCTAAGAAACAAGTCTCAACAAAGATAAACTTTCAAAAACAAAGTATCCATGCATTTAATAGTAATAACAACAAATCTAGGATACATAAGCATCATCCCATATGCATTTATTGTAAGAACCAAGTGCATACACCGAACACTTGCATGATTAGAAAACATGGTGTACCCTTACGTCATTATAGATGGGTTGAGAAAGGTGCTAACCATGTAGGACCCAAAGAAAATTGGGTACCTAACATTACTTAACCTGTTTTGCAGGAAAATTTGAGAGCCACTGCAATCTGTGGTATTTGGACAGCGGCTGCTCAAAGTACATGACGGGCGACAAAGATAAGTTCTCTGTCCTTACTCCAAAGGATAAAAGCTATGTCACATATGGTGATAACAACAAAAGAAAAATACTTGGAGTTGGTAGAATCGGTAAGCCACCTTCAACAACTGTATAATGAATATTATATGTCGAAGGACTCAAGCACAACCCGTTGATCATAAGTTAACTATGTGATAAAGGATTTCATGTGGCATTCTACCCTAATAAATGCATCATCAAATGTAAGGATTCTAATAACTCTAAAATAATTGGTAAGAGTTCTTTATGCTGATGATGTGCTTATCTTCTGCAAAGGAATCAAAAGAGAGCTCAGAGAGCTCAAATTCCTTTTCTCCAATTATGCCCAAGCTTCTGGCCAGATTATTAATACCTCTAAGAGTCAATTCTTTTCTGCAAACTCCAACACAAGGCACACATCTTCCCTAGCTGATTTCCTGGGTTTTCATGCTGGATCCATTTCTGTTAAGAAAATTTTATCAAAAATGTCCATGGCTGCTTTGTTTGATAAATTGCAGGAACATGAATTCGAACTCAGTCAGCTTGAACAAAATGAAGAAGAAGTAAAAAATAAGAAGAATATCTCCCTCAAGGAAAAGGTATATATGATTCATCAGGAGATGAATTTCAAAAGGAAGAGATGGAAGACATGAGTTTGTTTGTAAAGAAGTTCAACAAGTTCCTTAAAAGGAACAAAGGCACTAAAACTGGACAAATGAAGAAATTTACCAAGAACAATGACGCCTCCACTTGAAACCAAAACTTCACATATTTTGAATGTGGTAAGCCTGGTCATATGAAAATGGACTGTTCAAACCTGAAAATGAATGCCATCAAGGGCAAGAATGGAATGAGGACTGGACGAAGAGCCTACATAACTTGGGAAGATAATGATACCAGTTCTGCCTTTGAACTAGAAAATGAAGAACAAGCACATCTCTCACTAATGTCATCTCATCACTCTAATGATGAAGAGGTAAATGAATCTTCTGAATTGCAACTTGCATTTAATGATTTACATGATGAATACGTCAAATTCACCAAACTATTTTTAAAACAAAAAAAAAAATGAGTTAGAAGTATTCAGAAATAAACTATCATCATCTTCATGTCAAAACTGCATTACTCTTGAAAAGAAAGTTTCAACATTAAGTCTTGAACTTAATAAAATAAACAAGAGTAGCAAAGATTTGGACAAAATTATCAAAGTTTAGAGACATTCAATAGATCGAAGAGGTCTTGGCTATTCTAACAGCCAAGTTTCTAAGAAACAAGTCTCAACAAAGATAAACTTTCAAAAACAAAGTATCCATGCATTTAATAGTAATAACAACAAATCTAGGATACATAAGCATCATCCCATATGCATTTATTGTAAGAACCAAGTGCATACACCGAACACTTGCATGATTAGAAAACATGGTGTACCCTTACGTCATTATAGATGGGTTGAGAAAGGTGCTAACCATGTAGGACCCAAAGAAAATTGGGTACCTAACATTACTTAACCTGTTTTGCAGGAAAATTTGAGAGCCACTGCAATCTGTGGTATTTGGACAGCGGCTGCTCAAAGTACATGACGGGCGACAAAGATAAGTTCTCTGTCCTTACTCCAAAGGATAAAAGCTATGTCACATATGGTGATAACAACAAAAGAAAAATACTTGGAGTTGGTAGAATCGGTAAGCCACCTTCAACAACTGTATAATGAATATTATATGTCGAAGGACTCAAGCACAACCCGTTGATCATAAGTTAACTATGTGATAAAGGATTTCATGTGGCATTCTACCCTAATAAATGCATCATCAAATGTAAGGATTCTAATAACTCTAAAATAATTGGTAAGAGTTCTTTATGCTGATGATGTGCTTATCTTCTGCAAAGGAATCAAAAGAGAGCTCAGAGAGCTCAAATTCCTTTTCTCCAATTATGCCCAAGCTTCTGGCCAGATTATTAATACCTCTAAGAGTCAATTCTTTTCTGCAAACTCCAACACAAGGCACACATCTTCCCTAGCTGATTTCCTGGGTTTTCATGCTGGATCTCTTCCCTACACATACCTTGGGGTCCCTGTCTTTAAAGGGAAGCCTAAAAGGGCTCATCTCCAGCCAATTGCTGATAAAATTACTCACAAGTTGGCTACTTGGAAAGGTGCTTGTCTCTCAATCATGGGCAGAGTGGAACTTGTCAAGTCTGTTATTCAAAGCATGCTGGTTTATTCGTTTCACATATATGCCTGGCCTGCTCATCTCCTTAAGGCTTTGGATAAAAAAATCAGAAATTTCATCTGGGCAGGTGATACTGAGATTAAAAAACTGGTCACTGTCAACTGGCATCAAGT
>NC_032020.1:4632511-4633888 GCF_001865875.1 Lupinus angustifolius
TCTTGCCTCTCAATCATGGGAAGAGTGGAACTAGTCAAGTCTGTTATTCAAAGCATGCTGGTTTATTCGTTTCACATATATGCCTGGCCTGCTCATCTCCTTAAGGCTTTGGATAAAAAAATCAGAAATTTCATCTGGGCAGGTGATACTGAGATTAAAAAACTGGTCACTGTCAACTGGCATCATGTCTGTTCCTCAACTCAGTTTGGTGGTCTGGGTGTCAAGTCCATCACTAAGATGAACAAAGCCTCCCTCATTAAGCTCTCTTGGACTATGCTATCCTCCAACAAAGATTGGGCAGTGTTCTTCAGGAATAGGTTTGGTAGGGACTGCAATCTTTCTCCTAGGTACTACAAATCTTCAATCTGGCCAGGAATTAAGGCTAATTGGGATTATGTGCACCTCAACACATCTTGGCTAGTTGGTGATGGCTCCAAAATTAAATTCTGGGTTGACAACTGGCTTGGATCTTCCTTGGTGGATCTTTTGAACATTCCTCCTGATCTTGGGATCAACCTGCAAGCTTATGTCTCTGATTTCATCCATCAGGGTAGGTGGACTATCCCTAGGCAGCTGATGGAGATCTTCCCAACTGTCTCCAAAGCTATTTCGAGGACATTAATTCCAAATAGTGAGGACATAATGGTTTGGCTTGGAACAACCACTGGAGCTCTAACTCTAAAGGAAGCCTACTCCAATCTTTCTGACAATCAGAACCCAATCAATTGGTTTAAGAGAATATGGTCAAATTCAATCCCTCCTTCCAAATCATTCATTGCCTGGAGATGGAAGCACAACAAAATTCCAACTGACGAGAACTTTCAGAAAAGAGGATGCAAGCTTGCTTCAATGTGCAGTCTCTGTCATAGCAATCTTGAGTCCTCCAATCACATTTTCCTTCAGTGTTCTTATTCTCAGCAATTCTGGTTCTGGCTGAACCACACCTTCTCCATCAACATAGATACATCTTCTTGCTTGGCTCTATGGAACACAATTAATTCTGATTGGAGCTCTCAAACCAGAGAAGTCCTATCTATCTGCATAACTCTTCTAATTGCTAAGATTTGGCTTTGCAGAAACAAAGCGAGATTTGACAACATCCTCATCCCTATGGTTAGAGCCTTGGACATGCTATAACTGGAAATTTCTTTGGCTGCTGCTAATTGCAAATCCTATGCAAACAACAACCCAACCGAATTTGTGATTCTGAGGAACTTGAACATCAATCCCCGTTTTAAGAGCAGACCCTCTATAAGGGAGATAATATGGCACACACCTCTCATAGGCTGGATGAAGGTTAATACCGATGGTGCAGCTCAGGGCAATCCTGGTTTGGCGGGAGGAGGAGGCATCTTCAGAGATCATCTTGGCAGATTT
>NC_032020.1:4633988-4639026 GCF_001865875.1 Lupinus angustifolius
AAAGTAAGGATTCTAAAAACTCTAAACTAATTGGTAAGAAGATAAATAATATATATATATATATGATTGATATAGATTCTTCTTTACCAATAAAATTTTTTAGTTGCTAATAATAATTATGATGCATGGCTTGAAAGTGAAAATCTCACAAGTTATAGAAATTATCATATCATTTGCATGAGACATGCCATCTAGCTTATTATATGTTCATGCATTAATCATACATGTTATTTATGCATTTTAGGCATAACATAATGGTAAAACATGTATAATTGATAAGCATAACATATAGGTAGTTTACCATTTAATATCTTAACTGAAAATATGCCAGTTAATCGATTAAGTACAACTATAATCGATTAACGAGAAAACAATTTTAACAGTTTCAATAGATAACTGAAAAACGAATTTCAGTTATTCTCAAACAGCCCGTTAATTGATTGACATGCTACATAATCGATTAACTAGGCATTTAACATATTTTCTATATAAACTGTTTTTTCAACAAATTTCACATACGATTTTAGATCTTTCATTCACTCAGTTTAGAATTGCTAAGTTGCATATTTTCATGTTCAATGTATGCCATATAGGCATAGAGAATTGCATGTTATATTAGAGTGAGATAGTATCATGCTTATGGATTAACTTGTCATTCATTGCATGTTATTAAATGTGTTCATCATTCTATCTTGTTCTTACATGATTCTTTCAATACTATTTAGAGATTTCTTAAGGGTAGAAATTGCATGTTATTCATGATTCTGATCTTATACATATTCTTGGTAATTGAGATATTTGTATAGGGTTTTTAGATTGCTCTTGATTGTAACATTTAAGCCTTTTAGTGCTTCACATTACTCTGTTTTTTGTTGTATTTTGTGTAACAAGGAAAGTCGTCTCTTGGTGTCGTACCACCAACGTGATACAGAGAGTCTCCACCAAGACTTGGAGGTCTTGAGTTTAGAACATACTCTTGGCTATTGCTAGATCGTAGGAGAGGTTTTCCTAGGCGATTGGTAAGGTCAAACCAAGGTAGGGGTTCTGGGAATTGAAGAAGGTAGCGTTCAAGGTCTTGTAATTGGAAGTGTGTATGTAAGATACGTTGGCTTCAATTTTAGTGAAGAAAATCTCCTAGATCAGAGGGAAGGACTGGATGTAGTTTTGCAGTAGAATACAAAACGAACCAGTATAAAAACCTTGTTGGAGGCTGTTTGTTTCCCTTATCTCTTTACTGTTTTAACTAGCTTTTAATTGCCTATTGTAGCTGATAATTTGGATATAGTAATACTGCTATATAAAGATCATTTCTATTCAAATATATCTACTATATCATTTTTTTATAATTTGTAATTAGCTGTCATTGAGCCATTAGGCAACTGTCTGTTAATTGTGGTTTATCAATTACGGCAGTCCTTTAATCGATTAACTAGGTGATTTTTCAGAATAGGGCTTTGGTGCCAATGGCGGTATTTGGGAAACGGGACACCTATTCAACCCCTCTTTCTAAGTGTGTTATGTCACTGAGACCTAACAAGTGGTATCAGTGCTAGTACGATGTGCTAGCTCAACCGTATCCGCGTGATCCTTAAAGGAATATAAATGGGTTGCACCTACCCTTTTGGCGGTGATGGCGCATCCATTAACCGCCCTCCCGTATTCAGTGGCAAAGGATATGCCTACTGAAAAGTTCGCATGAAGATCTTTATAGAAGCCATCGACTCGGATATTTGGGAATCCGTAGTCCACGAGCCCTTCATTCCACAACATCTAGTGGATGATGAACCGAAAGATAAACTGAAAAGTCTATGGACTGATGATGAACGCAAAAAGGTTCAGTATAACATGTGTGCTAAGAATATCATCACATCGGCTCTATCCTATGATGAGTTCTTTCAATTGTCGCAGTGCCAAAGTGCAAAAGAAATGCGAGACACTTTGCAAGTGACTCACGAAGGCACTAGCGAAGTCCAGTGTGCTAGGCTGAATGCCCTAACACATGAATAGGAATTGTTTCACATGTTACCGAGTGAGTCTATCAGTGACATGCAAAAGCAATTCACTCATATAGTTAACCATTTAGTTGCTTTAGATAAATTTTTTACCAAAGGAGAGCTCAATAACAAAGTTTTACGCTGTCTTGACAAGAGATGGCAGCCAAAAGTAATAGCGATCATGGAATCCAAGGATCTTGATTCCATGCCTTTGGCGATATTGTTTGGAAAACTTCAAGAGCACGAAATGGATATTGGACGCCACCTATGCATGAAGAATCAGACCGTAAAAATAAAAGTAGATCTCTCAAGGCAACAACGTCTCAATCCACATAAGAGAGAGAAGAAGATGAATCTGATTTAGAAATAGATGATGAAACTTTGAGCGTTCTCATACACAAATTCGGGAAATTCCTAAAGAAAGGAGGCATCAAATGTTTCCAAAAGAATGAAGCGCGTGAGTCGACCAGAAGAGGCAAGAGTAAAGAGCACTTCACTTGCCATGAATGTGGTAAGCCAGGACATATGAGGTTCCAATGTCCCACTTACCTCAAAAAGGTTGATTCAGATAAGAGCACTCCTCGGGACTTCAAATCAAAGAAAACCTATATAGTATGGGATGTACCAGAGGAGGACACAACTTCTAGCACCTCAGATAAAGAGGAGACATCAAAGCTATACTTAATGACTAGAACAAATGATACTTGTTGTCCAAATTCGAAGGAGGTAAATAGCAAGGTATATTCTGACACCTCACCTACTTCATCTGATGATTCTCCTCCTTATGAGGATTTGTATGATGCGTATGTCAAATTGCATGATGAATTGAAAAAATTAGCTAGGATTAGTTCAGCTAGAAAAAGAGTAATCCTGCTAAATGAACAAAAAATAGTTTCATTATAAAAAGAATTAGATGAACTAAAGTTGGAAAATGAAACATTATATTTGATCTACTCTTGTAATGCATGCAATTTCTCTAACGATAATTTATGTCAATCAACTGTCTGTGATTCTTGTGAAGATTTGAAAAATAAAAATTCGTGACTAAATGAAAAACTCACAAAACTCACAGAGTCAAAACATGTTAGACACTATGCTTAGCCAAACCAGGAATGTTGGTGACCATACCAGACTAGGATATATTCCCCCTAGGCGTGGAAGAAGACCATATAGGAGACCTATTAATGGACCTAATAAGAAATTTTTTAATAAAAAAGTTCCTACATGCTTTCATTGTGGCACCCATGTCCACACTTCCTACTCTTGTTATATTAGAAAATATGGTATATCTAGTGGCGTGTATGTTTGGATGAAAAAGGGAGATAAATCCCTAGTTACTAATAGAAAAGGACCCAACATAACATGGGTAGCTGAAAAAGGCAAGTGATCTATGTTTTGTAGGTATGTCTTCGAGCACATGGACAGATTGGTATCTTGATAGTGGATGCGTGAGACATATGACGGGTGATAGATCAAAATTCCTAGATCTATCCTTGCAAGAAAAAGGGTTTGTCACTTATGGAGACAACAACAAAGGAAAGATACTTGGCGCCGAAACAATTGGCAACTCAAATAAGCCAGTGATCGAAAATGTGTTGTATGTTGAAGGCCTGGAACATAACCTCTTGAGTATCATCCAACTATGCGATAAAAGTAACCGTGTATCTTTTGATTCTGAGTGTTGTACTATTCGTGACAATATATCTAATAAAGTTAAGTTTGTCGGATATCGTATAAATAATATCTATATGGTTAATCTTGAGGATGTCACTACTCTATTTTCAAAATGTTTTATATCTAAAGAGGATGACCTCTGGCTTTGGCATAGGCGTGTCACTCATATTCACGTAAAACATCTAGATAAATTGTCTAAAAATAATTTGGTTGATGGGCTGCCAAAACTTGATTTTAAAACTCAGGAAACTTGTGACACTTGTCAAAGATGTAAACAAGTTAAAAACTCTTTTTCTAAAAAGAATGTGATATCCACAACAAGACCCTTGGAGCTTCTCCATATGGACTTGTTTGGACCATCACAAGTCATGAGTTTTGATGGTAGCATTTATGCATTAGTGATCGTTGATGATTTCTCTAGATTTACATGGACATTATTTTTATCGTCCAAGAGCGATGCTTTCAAAAACCTTGCCAAGCAAATCCAAAATCAGTTTAACCATAAGATAGTATATATTTGATCTGATCATGGTGACGAATTTGAAAACCATCTATTTGATAAATTCTGTGAAAAATATGGGATTATGTATAAATATTCGGCCCCTCGTACCCCTCAACAAAATGGAGTTGTTGAGAGGAAGAATCGAGTCTTAGAGGAGCTTGCTAGAACCATGCTAAACAAAATCAAGGTTCCTAAATATTTTTGGGCTGATGCAGTGCATATAGCTTTCTATGTGATTAACCGTATACTCTTAAGACCTACTTTTTCGAAAACACCTTATGAACTTTTGAAAGGTCGGAAACCTAATATTTCTCAATTTTCATGTTTTTGGGTGTAAATGCTTTATATTAAATAATGGAAAGAGAGCTTCAGGTAAATTTGATTCAAAATTCGATGAGGGTATATTTTTGGGGTATTCATTGGATAATAAAGCTTATCGAGTCTTTAATAAATATTCAATGCATGTAGAATAGTCTGTGCTTGTCCATTTTGACGAATCTTCTCCAAAAGAGAAGAGGATTGTATTTTCTGATGATGTTGCAGGTGCTTTAGAAGAAGCATACTCTAAGGACATGGACCTGGACAAACAAGGAAAAGCATAGAAAATTGACCAAGAATAGCATCAAGACCCGCCAATCATGTGGAAGACTAAGAAGGATCATCCACTCGACAAAGTGATAGGTGATATAACTACGGGGGTGGTAACCCGTAGCTCTTTACGTAACTTTTGTAACTTTGTTGCTTTTGTATCTCAAATTGAGCCTAAGACCATCGATGAGGCCATTGAGGATGTGTACTACGGTATAGCTATGCAAGAAGAGCTAAACCAGTTCGAGCGTAATAATGTATAGGACTTGGTCCCTAAGCC
>NC_032020.1:4639126-4694141 GCF_001865875.1 Lupinus angustifolius
CCAGATTATAGGCTATTAGGATGCTTTTATCCTTTGCATCAATTATGAACTTCAAGATCTTTCAAATGGATGTCAAGAGCGCCTTCTTAAATGGCTACATTCAAGAGGAGGTATATGTAGATCAACCTCCCGGCTTTGAAAATTTTAAATATCCGAACCATGTATGTAAGCTCAAAAATGCCCTTTATGTCCTGAAACAAGCTCCCAGAGCTTGGTATGATAGATTGAGCTCTTTCCTCTTGGAAAAAGGGTTCGTGAGGGGTATGGTTAATACTATCCTATTTATTCGTAGATTAGATAATCATGTGCTACTAGTTCAAATATATGTTGATGATATAATCTTCGGATCTACTAATGACATTCTGTGTAAAGAATTTTATGAGATGATTTAGGGTGAATTTGAGATGTCGATGATGGATGAGTTAACCTTCTTTCTTGGACTTCAAATCAAACAAATGGAAAGTCGTATCTTCATTCATCAATCAAAATATTGCAAGGAGTTACTAAAGAAGTTCGAGATGGAAAAGTGTAAAGATGGTTCAACACCTATGGTGTCCGCATGCTATCTAGACAAAGATGAAAAGGGAAAAGCAATCGAGGTAACCAAATATCATGGGATTATCGGATCTTTATTGTACTTAACTACGAGTCACCCCGATATTATGTTTAGTGTTTGTATGTGTGCTAGATTTCAAGCATGTCCTAAAGATTCACATTATATTGTTGTAAAACGAATCATAAGATATTTAAAAGGAACAACTAATATGAGATTATGGTATCCTAGGGATGCCTCATTATACTTGGTAGGATATTCCGATTTTCATTTTGCGGGATGCAAGTGGGATCGCAAGAGCACTAGTGGAACTTGTCATTTACTTGGTAGTTCCTTAGTTGCATGACACAGTAAAAAGCAAGCATGTGTTGCTTTGTCCACCACCGAAGCGGAATACATTACCGCCGGTGCGTGTTGCGCTCAAATCCTTTGGATGAAGCAGCAACTTAAGGACTTTGAACTTAATCTAGAAAAGATTCCTATAAAATATGATAATACAAGTGCCATAAACCTATCCAAGAATCCCGTTTTGAATTCTAGAACCAAACATATAGAAATTAGACATCATTTCTTGTGTGACCATGTACAAAATGGCGATTCTGTGCTTGAATTTGTTGAAACTACTAAGCAATTGACTGATATTTTCACCAAGCCTCTCTCACGAGATACTTTCTATGTTCTTCGAAGAGAACTTGGAATCCTTGATGAAAATTATCTTGATTAAAATCGTCTTAAATGTTATTATATGCTTCGCATGATTAATGTCTTATATGCTTCAAAATGTATAATTGTTGTGAATGCATTATATTACTATTATGACTCATGATCTTGTATGATAAGTTGTATATGTATATGTCTTTGAGTAAAAATTGCTTGATATAATGTTAGAAATATATGCATGCTTTTAAAACCCAAAAACCTCTTGATTTTACAAGTCTGATGCTAGTTAATCGATTAACCATATTTCTTAATCGATTAAAATGAGTTCCAGTAGCAAACGTTTTATTGTTCAAAATAGTTAATCGATTAACATATTACTTTAATTGATTACATGGGCTCATTCCTTTGAAAATCTAGAATTTTTAACTATGATTAATCGATTAAATACATCTCTTAATTGATTAACGGCAGCAGATAAATTAGAATAGTAGTGTTTTTATCATTTTTACAAACCCTCTCTTCCTCCTTTTCTCTCAAAAGCAAATAGCAAATTCCATTTCTTAGCTTGAAGAAGAATTAAACCTCACCTTTACCCACTTTTCACTTCACTTCATCCCATCTTTCTCTCATTTCTTTCCATGGAATCCCATTCCCAATTCCAAACCCTAAGTTAGGTTCCCTCCCTTAACCTTCTTCACTCATGGTTTTTGCTTCAAAAAATGGAAAAAGGTCATTCGAAGAGGTTGAAGATAACTGCTCATCACATTCGTAAGCCTCCTACTGCTTCATGATCAAATCCGAATGTGAGGCAAGACCGAGGAGATCTTTACTACTCTCTCATTCTTCAAGAGACACGGTTGTCCAAGTTTGAAGGAAGGAAACCCACTTACATCAGGTGTGTTGATCTAAACTGGATGGCGAAACAAGATTTTGAGTTTCCGCAAGGTATGCAAGCTCAGGGAGCTGTGATATTTTTGGAATTGACGGGTAAAATGTACCCCGCGCTGATTAGGAAATTTTATGCCAACTTCTGATATAAGGATGGCAAATATTGGTCGATGATTTTTGGAAATTTATTTGAGTTGGATAGTGATATTTTCATGAATGTGGGTGGCTTATCCACAACTGGTGCTAGCCTAGGTGATTGTGAATAGCTTAAGGATTACGATGCTACTGAGGTTTACAAATCATGTCTGAGTGGTCCCCATCTGTATGTTCAGGGAGAACTGACCAAAGTTGGTTCACTATCTGTTGAGAATAGATTGCTTCACTATTTGATTGCATACATCTTGATTCAGAGGAACACTAATCACGCACAATCTACTGTTAATGATCTGAAATTCATGTATACCGTGAAGGAGAATATAATGATTAATTGGAATGAAGAGATCCTGAAGGTCATGTATAACGTCTCTACATCGCAATCCAAGTTTCTGCCCTAAAGTGTGTTCATCTCGAGGATTATTGATTATCTGCATATTGACGTATATAACACCATCGTTACAAGGACTTCTGAGAAAGATCACCTTGTTGGTGAAAGCTTAATCCACAAAATGAGTATCTATAAGTATGGAAGTACTTGGTAATACCAAGAAGATTTTACTAATGCTAATGTGGATGTATCAGATGATGAAGATCATGATGGACCAGATCAGCCTAATGTAGGAACTCAGGGGGAGCAAACTGGAAACGCGCCGCATGAATCATCCTTTGGATTAGCTAAACTGGATGCTATGGAGCAAAGGTTGAATGATAAAATGGATCTACATTTTCAGTCTCTGAAAGACTCCTACCATGCAGATTTGGAGCACTTTGTGGAACGTCAGGTCGCCTACATTGATAACCACTATCAGGCTATGAGGAGCTTCGTTCAGAATACCGTTGAGGCACAGAACGAGAGATTTTGTGCAGAATTTGAGAAGCTGAGATTCCTCATAAAGGGTGATAGTAGTATGACCATTCTTGATGATAGATATCTTCCTCCGCATCCCTACATTAGAAGACCTTAGACCATATGATTGCCTTAGGCTCAGCTCTTCTATATGGCTAATTTTGAGGATCATTGCTGCTTTGTATCTTTTGAGACATATTTTCTCTTTGCTTTCTGGATTGTAACTCTAACTATCTACTTTTGCTGCATTATTATGACTTGATATACATGCCATTTGAACTTAAACCGTTTCTATTGAGTTTTCATTTTGCTTACATAACACTCCTATCTATGTCAAATATAGCATAAATATATGTTTAATGGTTCTTGATCATATTTGGTTATATGTATCTCCTATGATTGATTGAGCCTGCTGTTTGAATACTACAATATAAATGCTTGATCATTCTATGCTTGATTAGTTCATATATAACCTTCCATGCCATTAAATATGTCATATTGCTGTATTCTGTTGTTTTAATCGATTAACCTGTTTACTTAATCGATTAAATGCTGATAAATGTGTGCACTTGTTCAATTCTTTCATCGACTGATTAATTAATTACACTCCCAATTTTAATTGATTAATTACAGTCTGAGTTCACTTAATATCTCTTCTTACTTTTGACCAAAATTTCATTGAGTTTATCTTTTTGATAATGTCAAAAGGGGGAGAAAGGTTGTTTTGTTGTTTAATGTGTGCAGGTTGTAAATAATACTCAGCTTCCGTTGTCTAGCTATGCGCTTTAACTTTGAAATCAACAACCATGCATTTCTATGACCATCTTCAAGCTATGCATCAAAATTTTTTTTGGTGTTGAGTTTATCATCATAGAAAAAGGGGATATTGAAAGTGCAAAGTGTCAAGGTAGCACTTAGCTTGCCTATGTTTTGATGAAGACAAAGGACTTAGTGAAAGCTTAAAGATAACTCAACAAATCAACATGCCAAAGATTCAAGAGCTTCATGTCTAGACTAGAGTCTTAGATATGTGTCTTAGTTTTTGAGTCTAGGTTAGGTAAATCGAGATGCAAATCTCACAAGTTCTAAAAAATATCATATCATTTGCATGAGACATGCCATCTAGCTTATTATATGTTCATGCATTAATCATACATGTTATTTGTCCATTTCAGGCATAACATAGTGGTAAAACATGTATAGTTGATAAGCATAACATATAGGTAGTTTACCATTTAATATCTTAACAAAAAATATGACAGTTAATCGATTAAGTACAACTTTAATCAATTAACGAGAAATTGTTTTTAATAGTTTCAACAGATAACTGAAAAATGGATTTCAGTTATTCTCAAACAACCCGTTAATCGATTAACATGCTACATGAATGATTAACTGAGCATTTAACAACTTTTCTATATAAACTGTTTTTTCAAAAGATTTCCCATTCGATTTTAGATCTTTCATTCACTCAGTTTAGAATTGCTAAGTTGCATATTTTCATGTTCAATGTATGTCATATAGGCAGAGAGAATTGCATGTGAGATTAGAGTGAGACAATATCATGCTTAGAGATTAACTTGTCATCCATTGCATGTTATTAAATGTGTTCATCATTCTATCTTGTTCTTGCATGATTCTTTCATTATTGTTTAGAGATTTCTTAAGGATAGAAATTGCATGTTATTCATGATTATGATCTTATACATATTCTTGGTAATAGAGAGATTTGTATAGGGTTTTTAGATTGTTCTTGATTGTAACATTTAAGACTTTTAGTACTTCACATTACTCTGTTTTTTGTGTAACATGGAAAGTTGTCTCTTGGTGTCGTACCACCAACGAGATACAGAGAGTCTTTACTAAGAATTGGAGGTCTTGAGTTTAGAACATACTCTTGGCTGGGGCTGGATCGTAGGAAAGGTTTTCCTAGGCTATTGGTAAGGTCACACCAAGGTAGGGATTCTAGGAATTCAAGAAGGTAGCGTTCAAGGTTTTGTAATTGGAAATGTGTATGTAAGATACATTGGCTTCAATTTTAGTGAAGAAAATCTCCCAAATCAGAGGGGAGGACTAGATGTAGTTTTGTAGTGGACCACAAAACGAACTAGTATAAAAACTTTATTGCAGGTTGTTTCTTTCCCTTATCTCTTTACTGTTTTAACTAGCTTTTAATTGCCTATTGTAGCTGATAATTTGGATATAGTAATACTGCCATATAAAGATCATTTTTGTTCAAATATATAGGCTATATCATTTTTGTATAATCTATAATTGGCTGTGTAGTTGAGCCATTCAGTAATTGTCTGTTAATTGTGGTTTAATCAATTAAGGCAGTCCTTCAATCGATTAACTGGGTGATTTTCAAGAATAGTGCTTTGGTGCCAATATCGGTATTTGGGAACCGCGACATCTATTCAACCCCCCCTTCTAGGTGTGTTTTGTCACTGATACCTAACATGGCTTTGGCATAGGAGAATTGCTCATATTCATATGGATCATTTAATCAACTAATTAAGAAAGATTTAGTTGTTGGTTTACCCAAAATAAAGTTTGTTAAAGACAAATTATGTAGTGCTTGTCAAATGGGTAAACAAACAAAAACTTCTTTCAAACATAAGCATATGGTTTCTTCTATAGACCATTGCAGTTATGATAAGTGCCAAAAAGACCTATTTTTCATACACTTTTAATGGCACTTATCCTTGGATAAATTGAGAAAACCAACTTAATTCAACACTTTTTGGATAAAATATCACAATATTGTATATATGCTTTGTATATTTCTTTTGTACTGTATTTTTTAGGATTTAGGTAGAAAAGAGAAGAATTTATCAAAGGCATACAAAGTGCTCAAAATAGGCGAAAATCCTCGACACATAAGCATAAATTGTCAAAATTTGGCCTATGTGGAGTCAACATGAAGCTTCTCACTAAGTAGCTTAGCTTCGACTAAACCCACGCCCAACGTGACCTGGACACCAACCTGGCATGGTCAGACCAAAATTACACGGTCAGAGCACAAGCGTGGCACAAGCCAACCTGCTCAAGCAGACAGCTTAGTGGAGCACCTGGACCGTCCAACGTGGAACCACACATCTGACCAGGTCAGCAAGCATTAGGCCATATCACCACCAGCACGGTTAGAGCTACTCAAGCAGGCAGCTCAGCGGTGCCACATAGGCGCTTAGCGGTGTACACCCAACAACTTGGTCAAGTTGACTTAGCCACCAAGTAACTGTGACATCATGCATGACCTCACTACAAGTAGCCTCCATATGCTTTTCAGAGGTAGCTCACAATAGCTGAGCCTAGTAGCCAAACCCATGCTGAAGGGTTTGGTCAGCAGCTTGGCGGAAGAAACAAGCAGCTCAGCAAGGTCCAGGAAGGCCTAAGAAAAGGATCCACCTCAAAGGCCAAAAGATTTTCCATTTTTCATTATAACATTCACTCCTACATTCACACATTTGAACCAAATTGTTCTCTTCTTCATCTTGTAATTTTCGTGGAGAATTTCCACTCTAAAGTAGTTTAGGTAAGTGTAGTGTGTATTTTTTCTTTCTTAATTCAAGAGGAGAACAGAGATGGCAAATGAGATGCAAAAACGAACTTTTGTAATCTCATTTGAGACCAAAAGAATCTCATCCATGGATAAATGGCTCATGTTCCTACTAATTGACTTGGATTATGGTGTAATTTCTTCTATTTAATTTATCATCTTTTGAAATCAATGCATTCAACTTATTACTTTTGGGTTAAGTTTTTATTCTTTATGAAGTTCTTAATGCGGTTTTAGCTTGATCACCTAAAACTTGATTTAAAGATCCAAAATGCTTCTTCTTAAAGTGTTGACAAGTGAACTAAAAAGTATAACCTACACCTTAGTTCACTTGTCATATCAAGCATCTATTTTAAGCAACTTATGTTCAAGGCTAAATTAAGTTAATGAAATAAAGTTAATAGAGCCTGAAGTAGGCTGTGACAACCTGCTCCGACGAGTGACACTTAACTATTATTTAGTGTATTTCATAAGGTTTGAAAATCATCTTATCATTCTAGGACACTAGATGAAGGATTTAGAAATGATGTATAGAATTAACCAAGGTATAACATATAACTTGTAATGTTTTCAAAATCAATTAAGTGTAGAAACAAATCCATATTTCCAAACCAATTTCCTCCTCAAGAATTTGTACATAATAGTTGTTTTATATTTATGTTTACTCGTCAATATTTCTTAAACAAAGTCCACAAAAAAGATGTTTAAACATTATTAGTAATATAACATGTTTATGATAATATTCTATTAGGCAATTCCTTGTGGTTCGACATAACCCTATACTATACTACAATTGAATCTTGAAAGAGATGCAAATGTAAAATAGTAAAGTGTTAACTTATAAATTTTATTTGTTGACAAAGAAAGAAACCTTCAATCAAAGTGCAATTTATTTCATAAGTTGTATCTTTGTGAAAAGGAAAAATACACAGTTATAATGAGTGATCTAACTACTAACTTTTACTTTATTTTCTGTCATTTAAATTCTGCAACTAACTATTTATTGCTTTATTTATTCTTTATATCAACCCTTTCAAAGAAGTGGTACAGTTAACTTCTAACTTTATTCTTTTGTCATTTTATTATTCTTTGATATCAACCTTTCATACGAAATGATATGGTTAATTTAATAAAATGAGACTAACCTTTATGGTATGGTTAAACGGAACCCGAAAAGGGAGTAAATAAATAAACTCACTAACTAATTAAGTATCACTCATTGTCACATGTATTAATTTTTTAAATTCTTACCAATACACTGGCGTTGAAATTTATTCCAACAAAGCTGTGATGATATGAAATTGTTAATAATTAAATAAAGCTAAGTTTTTTATTAAGGAACATTCTTGAAACCATTATACCAGCGTTGGAATTTATTCCAACAAATCCGAGATGGCGAGCAAAGAATCGACCTGTCATTAAATAAAATAATAAGATACTTGCTGCCTCAAAATAGCACAGCGTCGCAAAGAAAATCCCTTTCAACAAATTGGCGTCGCTGCCGGGGAATTGCTAAATAATAGAATTTATTATTTATTATGCTATCTTATTAATAATTTTGAAAAAAATTATTTTTCACTTTTTTACAAATTAATTTGAATTTTTAAATTATAAATATTGTTTATTCTTAACCACTAACATTCTTTATGAAAAAACAGAAAAATTTCCTTCATTGCAGGAAAAAATAGGTTGAATTTTCTTTCGTTCCAGAATTCGAAAAAACTAGAAAAATAAAGAAAGCCCAAAGGAAAGCCAAGTAGAATTTAGAATCAATGGCCAATATTCAGCAAACCAGTGAAGGATCAAGGGCAAAAAACCAGCCGAACACTGGATGATTTATTAGTTTTACGCCAAGGAAGATAATTAGAATTGGGAGACCATCCGGGACCCAAAAGACGCTAGAAATGAAGTACGGACTGGTACAACTCATGTACGCAAATATGTTTTTCTGGCTAGAACATGAAGATCCATATAACTACCTCACGAAATTCTATGAGTTAGTTGGAACTACTGGTGTCTCTAAAACAGAAGAGGAAACCACTTTCCTGGGGCTTTTCCCGTTAACTCTAATTGGAAAAGCTAAGGAATGGTTTCTAGATCTGCCTCTGCATATTCAGAATGACTGGAATTTGGTGGAGGAGAAATTTATGGGCCAATACTTTCTGCAAGGAAAATAAATGGACCTAAAAACAACAATATCCACCTTTGTTCAACTTGCTGGGGAAAGTCTTTGCGAATCCTGGGATAGATTCAAATCGATGCTCAGTAAGTGCCCAAATCATCGATTTGATGTGCAAACTCAAATCCATATTTTTATCAATGGTTTGCAACAGCAGCACAAGTGGATTTTAAACGCTACGGCTGACGAACAACTCTTGACCAAACCACCACAAGAAGCCATATATATAATTGAATCCATGGCAATGAATGACCAGAAAAGTCAGCACCAAAGTGGACCACCCCCAAGGAGAGGTGGAGTCCTTTAATTAAGCTCAACAGATGTAATGCTAGCTCAACATAAACTGCTTCAACATAAACTCAAATCCATATTTTTATAGTTGTAATCATTATGCTGATAATCATGAGGACGACCATTGTCAAAATGAGGAGGTCCATTTTGTGGGCAATCCTCCAAGGTAGAACTTTCAGAATAATTACCCTCAAGGGGGTAATAATCAGTTTCAAAGAAATCAGCCTTGGAGACAAGAAAATCCTCAAAAACAACCAGCTCAATTCTACCCGAGGAACAACCAGTACCAACACCTAACGCAAGACAAAAGTGTTAAACTGGAGGGCACTTTGAATCAGTTCATGCAAATTATAATGTCCAACTAGAAAACGCTGATGCCTCTCTCGGGAATATGGAAGATTCAAATTGGGCAACTGACCAAACAATTAGCTGAAAATTAGAAATCAACATTTTCAGCTAATACTGAAGTTAGCACTGTAATATGATGGGTGAGCCAAGCTCAATAGGGCAGTAGAAATAAGGTGGTAAAAATCTAGTTTAATAGGTAACATACGTCAAGCTAATGACGTTAAAAGAGCACTAATTGGGAGGCAACCCAGTACATTTTGAATTTATATAATATGTTTTTCTTCTATATATTGATTTTTTTTTATGAGAAAAAGAAGAACCATTTTTATAAGCTAAATTTAATTGAAACTTTTTTGAGTTTTAGGAAAGTAAATCAGAACTTTTTCAAAAGAAAGGTGGGAAAATATGGATGAGTTATTGGGCCAAGTCAAATTTTGTAAGAATTCCAAAAGGGCCCTAATCAAGGTCAAGTCATGGTACAACCAAACTCGGTCAAACATTGAAGTCTGACCCACCGCCCAACGGTGGTTGCCATACGCTCAGTGTAGGTCTGACAAGAGCCATGTGCCTAGGGGACAAAAATCCCACCAAAAGGGGATTCTCTCTTTTCCTCATAAATGACAAAAGCTTTCACTTTTCCTATAAACTTTCTCAAGTTCTTCCAAGTTCTTCATCCATCATGTAAGTTATTCTTGATTTTTATTTTCTTTTTATATATATGTATGTGATTCTCCCTCTAATGTTTGAAGCTTTGTGTTTGGTAATGTTTTTAGAAAACTCAACACAAAAAGTTTCAAAAAGTCACAATTTTGTTGAGATGTATATGCTTATTGATTTCAAACGTGAATAGATGTGCTTTATCATGATTAAACAAAAATGTCGTGATATGTCTCATATGATAGAAATTAAGATCATGAATACTTGAAAATAATTTTTGAACTTTCTATCATAATGTTTTTGATTGAATCAAACATCTTCAAACCAACATACCTTTCAAAATTTAAAACAAAATGGATTGTGTAGAGAGAAGGGCTATTTTGGTACAAGTAAAACATTTTCATAATGGTTCAACCAAAAAGGAATGAGATATGTTGAAAACATGAGTAAACTTTCAAAAGTCATGAATTTCTTTGCATTTTTTTAAATCAACACTTTGAAATCTCATGTTGACCGAATGCTAAAAAGAAAAATAGGCATAAAACTTGTTCAAAAATCACCAACAAAGGAAACATCATTGAATAACCAAACTTGACTAAATTTGTTTTGAAACTTGTGCACTTTTTAATAAAGCATCACATATTTTTACTTTGTGAAAACATGAAGGAATTCGGCCATATATGAAATATTCTCAAAGTAAAAATGTCAAATTGAAGTGCATGCTTAAATCAACTTCAAATCTTGATGTTTATGACTAACTCCTTAGTTTGGAAAATATTTTTTTTTTGGAATTATCAATTTTGTAGGAGTTCATCAAGGAGAGGGAAAAAATATCTCATGAAGAATAGAGGATCAAGTTTGTATCAAAAGAGGCCAAGAACAAGTTCAAAGACATCACTCTCAAAAGCGGAACAAATTTGGAGAAGATTGTCAATTTGGATGAAGAGGAGTTTGGAGGCTTCACTTTCATAGTGGAGAAGTACGGTTGACAAAAGCTTGCTCAACCCAAAAATATGTTTTCAATAGATGTTGTGAAACAATTTTATGCCAACTCCATTGTTTGAAGTGAAGCAAAGATGAACCAGTACACATGGGTGAATGAGACCCAAGTCAATTATGACAAGTACATGACAAATGATTACTTGGGCAACCCATGGAACCCATCACCATCAAATGATCATTATTTGTGCACCTTTCAATTGAAGTTAGGTGCTGCATATTTGAGGGAAGGTGAAGGTCATGATGAAATCTATGTCCAAAGAAGCTTGTGTTTGGAAGGCTTGGAGCTCAATCAAAGTGGGTCAGTCTTCAGATTTTGCATGACGCAAATGTCAAAAAATTTGGGCCATTTTTGTGCTATCCAACATATGGCCTTCCTCACATGTCTCAGATTTTCCAATCCCCAAGGCAAAGCGCATCAGTTCCTTATATGATGAGACTCCATCGACATTGCTGTAGTCATCTCGGATGCTATTCACGATTGCATCACAAGGGGAGTTCTTTCAATGATTTTGCCTTCATTGATCATTGACCTTTGAAAGTATCAACTTGTACCTGGGCCATACAAAGAGGTCACGACATTGAAGACAGAAATCAATGCATCATATATCAACACCTAGTGCAAGGAGAAAAGCATCTCACAAGCTCGGGCCAAACTTAAGAAAAATATTGGCAACTTGGGCCAAGAACAAACTACTCATGGGAGGAAAATGACTACCAAGATAGATGCCGTCATACAAGAGCAACACATGCAAAATCTACAACAAAAGGCGTGCTATCGAGGTATCAAAGGGATCTACAAGAGCTTACATAACATATTTGGAAAAAGATCCATTTTCAAAGGAGGATCCTATGAGGAGTTTGTGGCCAAAACTACGTGGCCCGAGGGAAGATCACAAGATCCAAGTGAGGAGGAGGATGAAGATTGAGAAAGCTCTTTCTGGTTTTCTCCTTTTCCTTACATGCACTTTCAAGTTCATTTCCCTTATTTTATTTTGAATATTTAGTACTATTGCTACTATGTTGCTACTATGTTTAATATTATGTTAAGTTTTATGTTTAATTAATTTGTGTTTAAATATTATTTTATTCTTTAGAAAATTTCATATGCATCAAACATCTCCTTTAAACCAATTTTTCCATTGGCTTGAGGACAAACCATCATTTAAAAAAGGGGAACATGATTTAATGCATATGAATTTTTTAAATGAAAGTTAATAGTATATATAAGATTGTATAGTTAAATAAAAATAATTGTGGCATGATTACATGATTTAAAATGCAAAACACATTTTGACTTAAGCTTTTATTGAGAAAAATGAGATATATGCAAAACGTTTTGTGAATAAAATCACATAATGTCATAACTTGAATTTTTTTTGCAAATGAAAGTTAAATTTGTGTAACATGATCTTTGCAAACATTTTTTAAATCCAGAAGTGTAAATCCTAGCCAAGTGAGGGAGTGAGCTAAACACGTGAGGATTAAAGTTAAATCACCATTTGATTTGTCTAATTAAACTTGTTTGAGTCTTTGAATCTCTTAATTGCATAAGATTGATAGGAAGTGATCCAGGCATGTCATTTCTTTAATTGAACCAAATGGCCAAAAGTCTAACAAAAATTTAGGATTATCCTTTGATAAGCCCCTTTGACCCAAACAAAGTAAGATATTTTTTTTCAAAATATCCCATGAAACCAAATTTGAAAACAAATGTTCTAAAGAGAACAATAAAATTTTAAAGGATGTTTGAAAGAATTAAGTTGGGGGAAAAATTGGTCGACTTGGCTTCCTAAAAAGAAAAAAAAAAGAATTTTTCAATCTCTTTACAAAAATACAACAAAAAAGTTGTAAAAGAAAGTGAATAACAAAAAGAGATTGAGAAATGCAAAGAAAAGCCAAAAATAAGCCAAGGTTCAAAAGCTAAGAGGGTGGAAAAAGAGAATCATGGAAAAAAGTAGAGTAAAATGCTTCATTGAGAAAAAAATTCAAAAAATGCTCTCTTTTGACTTTTACTTAACTTAATTACCTAGAAAAACCATGATTGTCCAAACCAAGCCTCATTACAACAACAAAAAAAGACCTTAGTGATCCTTTATTGATTACGCAATTTAAGAAAATAGTTGAGACAAAGAAATTGAGTGAAACACTTACCCTTTGAAGTTCCAATTTTGAACTTGTGTGTAAAAACACTTTTTAATTGAAAAATATTTGTTTAGGTAAATTGTTGCACATTTTTTATGAACAAAAGCATAAAATTCATGTTTGAAGCATTATGTGTTAAAAATTCACAAATCATGAAAAATCTCATTGAAAACAATTTTTTCATCATGCTTAAGCAAGTTTGAAATCATGTAAATCATATCTTAAAAAATTAGCCAAGTCTTGAATTCGGATAAGCTTTACCTTTTGTTTGAGGGCAAACAAAGTCTTAAGTTGGAGGTATTTGATAAGTGCCAAAAATACCTAATTTTCATACACTTTTCATGGCATTTATCCTTGGATAAATCGAGAAAACCAACTTAATTCAACACTTTTTGGTTAAAATATCACAATCTTGTATATATGTTTTATATATTTCTTTAGTAGTATATTTTGTAGGATTTAGGTAGAAAAGAGAAGCATTTATCAAAGGCATACAAAGTACTCAAAATAGGCCAAAATGCTCAACACATAAGCATGACTCATCAAAATTTGGCCTATGTGGTAAGCAGCTTAGCTTGGACCAAACCCACACCCAGGGTGATCTGGACACCAACCTAGCACGGTCATACCAAAATTACACGGTCAGAACCAACCTGGCACGGTGAGAACCAACCTGGCACGATTAGAACACAAGCCTGGCATAAGCCAACATGCTCAAGCAGACAGCTTAGTAAAGCACATGGATCGTCCAGCGTGGAACCACACAACTCACCAGGTCAGCAAGCACCAGGTTACATCACCACCAGCACAGTCAGAGCTACTCAAGCAGGCAGCTCAGCGGTTCCACATAGGCGCTTAGCGATATGCACCCAACAAGTTGGTCAAGTTGACTTAGCCACCAAGTAGTTGTGACATCATGCATGACGTCACTCCAACTAGCCTCCATACACTTTTCAGAGGTAGCTAACAACAACTGATCCAAGTAGCCCACCATAGCTTCGGTGAGTCAGCTCAAGCAGGTGACTAAGCTGCTTGGCCAAGTGACCAAACCCATGCTGAAGGGTTTGGTCAACAGCTTGACGGTGGAAACAAGCAGCTCAGCAGGGTCCAGGAAGGCCTATAAATAGGATGCACCTCAAACGCAAAAATATTTTCCATTTTTCATTCTAACATTCACTCCTACATTCACGCACTTGAACCAAATTCTTCTCTTCTTCTTGTAATTTTCTTGGAGAATTTCCACACCAAAGTAGATTAGGTAAGTGTAGTTTGTAGTTTTTCTTTCTTAATTCAAGAGGAGAAATGAGATGGAAAATGAGATGCAAAAACATAATTTTGTAATCTCATTTGGGACCAAAAGCATCTCATCCATGGATAGATGACTTATGCTCCTACAAATTGACTTGGATTATGGTGTAATTTCTTCTCTTTAATTATCATCTTTTGAAATCAATGCATTCAAGTTAATACTTTTTGGTTAAGTTTTGATTCTTTATGAAGTTCTTGATGCGGATTTAGCTTGATCACCTAAAACTTGATTTAAAGATCCAAAATGCTTCTTCTTAAAGTGTTGACAAGTGATCTAAAAAGAATAACCTACACCTTAGTTCACTTGCCATATCAAGCATCTATTTTAAGCAACTTATGTTCAATGCTAAATAAAGTTAATGGAGCCTGAAGTAGGGTGTGACAACCTGCTCCGACGAGTGACACTTAACTATTATTTAGTATATTTCATAAGGTTTGAAAACCATCTTATTATTCTAGGACACTAGATGAAGGATTTAGAATTATGTATGGAATTAACCAAAGGTATAATACATAACTTGTAATGTTTTCAAAATCAATTAAGTGTAGAAACAAATCCATATTTCCAAACCAATTTCCTCCTCAAGAATTTGTGCATAATAGATGTTTTATGTTTATGTTTACTTGTCAATATTTCTTAAACAAAATCAACCAAAACGATGTTTAAACATTATTAGTAATATAACATGTTTATAATAATATTCTATTAGGCAATTCCTTGTGGTTCGACATAACCCTATACTATATTACAATTGAATCTTGAAAGAGATGCAAATGTAAAATAGTAAAGTATTAACTTATAAATTTTAATTGTTGACAAAGAAAGAAACCTTGAATCAAAGTGCAATTTAATTCATAAATTGTATCTTTGTGAAAAGGAAAAATACACAGTTATAATGAGTGATCTAACTACTAACTTTTACTTTCAGCCATTTACATTTCCGCAACTAACGTTTATTTTCTGTCATTTAAATTCTGCAACTAACTATTTATTGCTTTATTTATTCTTTATACCAACCCTTTGAAAGAAATGGTACAATTAACTTCTAACTTTATTCTTTTGTCATTTTATTATTCTTTGATACCAACCTTTCATAAGAAATTGTATGATTAATTTAATAAAATGAGACCGACCTTTAGGTGTGGTTAAAAGGAACCCGAAAATGGAGTAAATAAAAAAGTCACTAACTAATTAAATATCACTCATTGTCAATTGTATTAATTTTCTTAATTCATACCAAAACATCGGCGTTGGAATTTATTCCAACAAAGCCGAGATGATATGAAATTGTTAATAATTCAGTAAAGCTAAGTTTTTTATTAAAGGGATATTCTTGAAACCGTTATACCGGCGTTGGAATTTATTCCAACAAAGCCGAGATGGCGAGCAAAGAATCAACCTGTCATTAAATAAAATAATCAGAAACTTAGTGCCTCAAAATAGCACAACATCGCAAAGAAGATCCTTTTCAACAAGTTACTACACATGGATTTATTTGGCCCCTCAAGGACCAAAAGTTATGGTGGTAACTACTATGCTCTTGTTATAGTAGACGATTTTTCAAGATATACTTGGACTCTATTTTTAGTTCATAAGAATGAGGCATTCAACGCCTTTAGCAAATATGATAAAAGAGTTCAAAATGAAAAATCTTTGAAAATCACTGCTATAAGAAGTGATCATGGGAGAGAATTTCAAAATGCTTCTTTTGAAGAATTCTGTGATGATCTAGGTATCAATCACAATTTTTCTACTCCTAGAACATCACAACAAAATGGTGTTGTAGATAGAAAGAATCGATCCTTAGAAGAACTTGCTCGTACAATGTTGAATAAAAATAATCTCCCAAAATATTTTGGGCTGATGTAGTTAGTACGTCATGTTATGTTTCAAACAGAGTTCTTATAAGACAAATTCTGAAGAAACCCCCCTATGAACTCTTTAAAGGTAGAAAACCAAACATTTCTCATTTGCATGTATTTGGTTGTAAATGTTTTGTTTTAAATAATGGTAAAGATAACTTAGGCAAGTTTGATACAAAAGCTGATGAATGACTCTTCCTAGGCTACTCTCTTACGAGTAAAGCTTTTAGAATTTTCAATAAAAGAACTCTAGCCATGGAAGAATATGTTCATATATCTTTTGATGAAACCAATCCTATTATAAAGGATGGGTTAACTCTTGATGAAGAGGACTTGCCAAGTTCCCATTTAAAGGATGATTCTTTCACCAAAACAACAACCAATACTGAGCACTTGAAAATGGATGATACTCTATCTTATCAAGAAGAGCATATTCATTCTGGTTTACCCAAAGAATAGAGAACTCATCGAGACTATCCTATTAACAACATCATTGGCGACATAATTAAGGGTGTCACTACTCGTTTAAAGCTAAATGATGTTTGTTTAAACATGGCATTTCGTTTCTCAAATAGAACCTTCCAAGATTGATGATGCAATCAAGGATGAACACTGGATTCTTGCTATGCAAGAAGAGTTGAACCAGTTTGAGAGAAATGAAGTTTGGGAACTTGTTCCAAGACCATAAAATAGGCATGTTATAGGATCTCGTTGGGTATTCCGTAATAAATAAGATGAAAATGGAATTATTGTTAGAAATAAAGCAAGACTGGTAGCACAAGGATATAATCAGGAAAAAGGAATATATTTTGATGAAACCTTTGCACCTGTTTCTAGACTTGAAGTTATTCAGTTGCTACTTGCATATGCTTGGTCTTTAAATTTTCAGTTATATCAAATGGACGTAGAGAGTGCTTGGTACGATCGTCTAACAAATTTTCTTCTTGAAAAAGGTTTTACCAAAGGAAAGGTCGACACTACACTTTTTATTAAGAAAATAAATCATCATACTCTTCTTATTCAAATATATGTAGATGATATTATTATTGGTTCTACTAATAATATTTTGTGTAGTGATTTTGACAAAAATGATGCAAGGGGAGTTTGAAATGTGTATGATGGGGAAGCTAAATTACTTCCTTGGATTACAAATCAAACAACTCAAGGATAGTATTTTTGTGAGTTAATCAAAATACTATAGAGATTTTCTGAAAAGGTGTGAAATGGATGACTGAAAGCCAATTGCCACTCCTATGAGTTCTAGTACATGCATTGATAGAGATGAAGTTGGAAAATGCATTGATATATCAAAGTATTGAGGTATGATTGAATCCCTAGTATATTTAACTGCCAATAGATCTGCTATAATGTTTAGTCTCTTTTTGTGTGCTCGGTATCAATCTAAACCAAAAGAGTTACATTTAGTTGGTGTCAAAAGAATCATTAAATATCTAAAAGGCACAACTGTCGTTGGATTGTGGTATCCAAAAGGAAGTGTATATGATTTGGTTGGATAATCAGATTTTGCTGGATGCAAAACTGAGAGAAAAAGTAAAAGTGGTACTTGTCATATATTAGGAAATGCACTGGTCTCGTGGTCATGCAAGAAACAAGCCTGTGTTGTCCTACGTACTGCTAATGCATAATACATAGCGACATGTAGTTGTTGTGCCCAAGTGTTGTGGCTGAAACAACAATTACGAGATTATGGCTTAGACTTAGGATGCATTCCTCTAAAATGTGACAATACTAGTGCTATATATCTCACAAAGAATCCAATAAGGCATTTTAGAACCAAACACATAGATATACGTCACCACTTCCTTAGAGACCATGTCCAAAAGAAAGATGTATCTGTAGAATTTGTTGATATTCATGACCAACTAGCAGATATATTCACTAACCCCATGGCAAAACAACCTTTCTATAAAATTAGACGTGAATTAGGCATACTTGATGAAGCTTACTTCTCTTAAATGCTTATTCATGATTATATGTTTGCTTCATTATGCTTATAATATGTCTACTTGTATGTAAAATTGCTTAAATCTTTTCAAAAACATGGGTATGTAATCGATTACATATGTTCCATAACCGATTACCAGAAATTAGTATGCCTAAAAATTCAAAATATTGGGTTCAGTAACCGTTAACTCTGGGGAGTAACCAATTACAGCTTTGAGTGGGAAGCTTTAGTAATCGATTACCCACCTGCGTAATCAATTACCTAAGGTGTCTGTTTGAAATCTGGGAATTGTTTTATATTGAGTAACCGTTTACTCACTGTGAGTAACCGATTACTCTGAGCATTATTTATGTTTCCCTCCTCATTTTTCAAACACTTCTTCTTCCTCCTAAAACCCTCATTTTTGTGTTTACCCTAGAGTTTCCCTAAAATCTTCATTTTTGATCCAATTTGTGTGATTTTTGAGTCGTTTCATATCACATTTTGAATTCTAAACACATCTATTCCATAGATTTCGTTTTTAGTGGCCCCAATAAAAAATCCCCAAATCTCTCAAATCTCAAAACCTAACTTTTCAAAAACCACAATCAATGGCTTCATCATCAAGAGCTAAGAAGCAACATACCGGTGTGTCTCAAAGAAAGCAAGGAGCTTCATCTTCTGAGGCTAATCCTTTGGATTTGGCACATCTTCTTGCAAATGATGTTCAACGCAAAACATTCCCAGAGCATTTTCTTGGACGCTCCATCTTTGCTCCTACGTATGGTAATATTAGTAACTTTGAGTTTGAAGATTTTCATTTCCCTACTATTCTAAGGCAATAAGATATCTTTGATTTCTGTGAGGAATCAAAAGCCTACTATCCTGAACTTGTGAAAGTATTTTATCGTAACTTGAACTTTAGGAAAAATAGTCTAACATCCTATGTGAAAGGAAATGAAATTGTTTTGGATATTAAGACCTTCAGTTCAATTTTTTGTAACATAACTTCTCAATATAGCATAAAAGATTTCAGTCTTGCATGAGATTCAGATAATTATGACAGAAAAGAGTTCTACTGCTCTGTGTGTAGATTCTCTAAGAGGGAAATCAAAATGCGTAAGCAAATGGCGTTAGGTGAAACTGTAAAGAGTAGAGATATCATTGCTATAGGAAATCTCAACTCGAAGATCGCTTGCTTCATTACTTTTTGATCTATGCCATTCTTCCAAAATATTCAAATCATTCTCAAATCAATGACATGGAACTACAATTGATGTATGCTCTTAAGCATAACATTTCAATCAAATGGGCTAACACAGTAATGAGACATATGTGGTATGTTCGAGAATCTCACAGCCCTCTGCCTCATGCAATCTTCATAGTCAACACACTTGAGCATTTTGACGTATCCACTGTTGGTAAATCCAAAGTCACACTTGATGCATGCGGTATAAAATCGATGTGGATGTGATCCACAAAATGGGCTTCTTTCGAGATCCTATTGATAGACTCTATAAGCATCAAAGTGATAGACGGGTTGCACCTGCTGATCCTAATGTGAGTGCTTTTACTAGCCCTCATGAATACCAAACTTCTGAGTTTCATGTTGAGTCTTCGTCATCTGTTCCCATGCCTGCAAACCAAATGATCTTGGATGAGTTATTCTCTCTTCGAGGCTACATCTCAAATCGGATGGATGCTTTGGATGCTCAAAATCAACAAGTCCAATTCGAGCTTCATCATCTTTCTTATAAGATCAATAGCATGGACCTTGATGACGATAGCACCAACCTGAGTCTTAGAACTTTTGCTGTCTAGGAATTCTGTGTGTAATGTTGCATGATTTTGGACAATTGTTGTTTTTGTTGTTTTTGGAGTTATGGTTTGAACAATGTTTGAACATATTTTAATTTGCTGCTATGCTATGTTGATTACTGTTATGATTGTTATATACATATTGTATGCTATATATACTATGTTGGACTCTTGAATTTTCTTCTTTTTGATGAAGTCAAAATGGGGAGAAAAGTTGGAAGAGAAGAGTGTATTTTCTGTTTAAAATCATTCCATGCACATAACTCCAAATCAAAGGGGGAGTATACAAAATAGAGGGAGCATACTCAAGACAAGTCAATAATATCACAAAGTATGCTACTCTCAGAAAACTACATTGTCAAGAGGATATTGGTTTGTCATTATCAAAAAGGGGAAGATTGTGAAGAAGATCTGGCTCTTGACCTTGGCACCATTTTGATGAAGACACCAACATCACATAAAAAGAAGAAAAGGAATAATACCTAAGAAGACAAAGCTTCAAGATTTTAGAATACAAGTCTTTAGGTACTTCTATCCTTATACTCTAAACTATACGTTTAGTATTAATGCTCAACAGTATTTTAAAAATAGAATTGATAAACACAAGTATAAATGAAAAAAAATTTCAAAATACTGTGTAACAAGTTACTATATCTAAGTAACAGGTTACTATGACTAAGTAACAGGTTACCAGAACTAAGTAACATGTTACATGAGTGATAAATGAGTTATCCAACAAAAATTGATCAGGGTAATCGATTACAACATGTGGGTAACCGATTACACAACACGGTAAGTAATTACCCAGTTGGACAGAGTAGTTGGGTAATCGATTACATCGATTAAGTAATAGATTACTAAGAGCTATTACACTAGTTTTTAGATTCAAACTACACAGCTTTGAACCCAAACAAAATGGTTTCATTCCAAACAATTCCTACATTTTCGTAGAGGTATTCTGGTTGATTGGAAAGTCTATATAAAGGCATTGAAACTCATTTCATAAACACAACAATACTCACAACACAAAAAACAAAGATATAACTCACTATACTTTTCCGAAATACTTGTTCTACACTAGTGCAACTTGTTCATAACTTTTAGAACTTGTTTTCTAAAGTTTCCTTAAGTGTTATTACAAGTTATTCAAACCTTCTGAGCATTAGTACTAAAGTATAAAAATAATTATTGGATTGTAAGAGTTTATAACTTCAAAATCTTGTAAAGACAATCCATTGCCATAGTTAAAAGTTCTCTTCATTCAAAGTATTGATTTACTTTCTTTCACAAAGGTGTGATAAGAAAAGGGATAGAGACACTTGGAAATGGTGTTTTACAGAGAGTGATATAGGTATTAGAGAGTGAGTAAGGTACAATGAAATCTCGGGGTGAGAAATTGTAATTACTACTCTTAATATCTAGTGAAGAAATCTATTGTGCTGCAAAAGTACTAGATGTAGCCTTCGGTAGATGAGAAGGTGACCACTATAAAATCTCTATGTACTTTGTTCTCCTTTATCTCTTTACATTTACTTGATTATTTTTCTGCATAACTTTTCTGCTGCTATTAACTCTTGAATTTTCAAAAAAATCTATCATAGTTTTAAATAACTAATTCACCTCCCCTCTTAGTTGTCATCTTAGTCTTACAATGTCCTCCTCTTGACCTTCCTCTATCACTTTCATAGTCATTGCAATCATCGTTATCTTGGACAAAAAAACTACCTTTCATAATCAACTCACATTTGCTCCATTTGTCTTTGAAGAGCATGAAATTGAGTATTCATCATAGTATGTTAGGCGGCTGACCTTGAAGATAAAGGTGGACTATCCTCTTGGCTTGCCATTTTTTGAGTAAAATAAAAAATTTCACTAGACTCTCTCACTTTTTTCCACAAAAAAGTATTTTCATTCTTTTTCATAATTGTCTTTCACTGAATATTCTCCTTGGGTTCTTAGAGGAATAAAAAAACACAAGCAAAAACCAAAACACAAGTGACAAAAATCAGAAAAAGCTTACCAAAACAATGGGAATAAAGTAAGAAGGGTATATATTTTTTGTTTTTAACTAGAACCAAAATTGCTCAACAAGACCTCGACTTCTCCTTTTTTTTAGGACTTCAGGAACAATTTCTTTTACCTTTTTTGTATAGGAGAAATACACTTGAACACTTGTTGTTGAACACAAAAATGACCACAAACTTGAAAGACTAAAATAAGTAGAAGGGAAAAATAAAATCAAAACACAAGATTCAACCAAAACTAGCTCTAGGTACCACTTGATGACAACCAATTCGGTTTCGGTTGCCTTTTTATGATCCTTTTGATTGAAATTTTGTTAAGTGATGTGGAAATGATAGAAACAAAGAAGAATATGGAAATGATATGGAATAGATGGCGTCACTAAAAAAGAATTGTTTGATAAGCCTGAGTGATGTTCACGACAAGGATTATGGGATTCTTGATAAGAACTCAATCTTGCTTCAACCAAAAACTTAGGAAGAAAAAACTCACTAATAATGGATAATTTCCAATAACTTCAAACTTGAATTTCTCATGGTGTTTCACGTTTACATATAGTATAGGCAATCAACTCTTGGTATCCAAAAATCGAAACAGAAAAACACCATTGAATATCCTAGTTATGACACGAATTAGTGACTTATGGCTGATTCCATCCAGTAATTAAATGTTCCATCCATGAGTAACATTATTCCATACACTAAAGAAAACTAAACACACTTATGACTTATTCCATTTAGCCATTACACGTCCCACCCATGCGGAACATTATTCCACACACTAAAGACAATTAAACACACTTATGGCTGATTCCACCAAGTTATTATTCAATTCACATGTGCACCTATCTAATTCACACTCTATACACAATAAATCACACTTAAATCAATCTTCAATAGCTACTACAAAATTCATGACAGCCAACAAAGCTATAACACACATCCCCTCTCATCTTTAAGTGGCGGTTTAACTTTCATTTGAATGTCTCCACATGAATTACATGACTTTATTCCTATCATAAAACACTCAAGATTCCTATCTCGATGTTGTTGAACACATGAGAAAAGATGATAGTGGGCTGCCTAAAGTGAATAAGGGTCTCACTTACACAATTCGTCCCTTATTGAATGAAAACTTAACGACTTGACTTGAATCATAAATTCACATCATCCTCCTTCTCCAAACACATCACTTTCATGAGGAACTTCAATTTGGTTGATACAATTTGTCAATTTGAATTCTTCATGGACATTTTTGAGCTTGCTTCCATTAGAATTCCAACCATTTGGTCGAGTGCTTGTTGTGCCTTCTTTACTTTTGTTCTAGTCATTGGACCTAGAAGACCTTCTATAACTTTTTTTATCTAAATTGGCTTTATTGGGCTCACATGACGAACACAATGATGTTAATAAATAAAACACCATAATCCTTGAGCCTCTCCCAATAACTCTAAACTTCAAGGTGTTCAAAAAATCTACATCCTATAATGGACTCCAAGTCTATATCATCCTTACTCTAATGATCTTGTCTACCTATCTTTAAATTCAAACATTGTATATTACAAGGATTTTAACTCCAAATTACATATATACCACAATTGATCACCCACTTAGACCAATCTATGTTAATTCACAACCTCTCAAATTTAGTTCACCAACTACACGCAATATCTTTGTTCTCAACTCAACAACTTAAAAACAAACAACAACAAAAACATGATTACACTTTTTTTTTACATCCTCACATCCTACTTAATTTAAAATATTAACATCCTCAAGAATTCACAACTTATACTCACTTATACCATTTATAGAACATAATTTCATATGTTAATCATTTAAAAGAACCTTCACCTTAAATCCTATAAAAGATGTGCTACAACCATAAGAATCTCAAAATATTAAATATAAGAATCTCATCTTGAAGGATATTGTTTCCATAAAGTCATTATAATTTTCCTTACTCGGCCATTTCATCGTCATGTAACTCACTCACACCATAATTATTACACTAAAGCAATCATCTCATTCCTACGATTATCAATGTTTTACATCAATAGACACACAACATCTCATATCAATATCATTATCATTACATAATCACATATCAATTTTATATATGTCACACTACACATTGCAGGTGAAGGGCCTTCAGAGGGTTCTATATTGGGCTTTAGCATGGTTTACACCTTAATTCCTACTCAATTGAAGAATTTTATTCTCAACATTCTGGTGGTGATGTCCTCTCATGATTCTGATGCTTGGTGTTGGGTTGGCAATGCGTCTTGGTGTTACACGAAATATTCAGGTTATTGGTAGCTCAAGAGCAATGAAGTTCCCATCTCTTCCCATTCCATTTGGAGTTGGTTGTGGAGAATTCTTATCCCAGAAAAGGTTAAGTTTCTTCTTTGGCTCTCTATTTGTAATTCATTTCCCACTAACTTTCTTCGTTTTCGGGGTAACATGTCGACTACACATTTGTGTGGAAGATGTAACACTACTATTGAAGATCTTCTTCATACATTGAGAGATTGCGGGAACTCTGCTCTACTTTGTCGGCGTTTGGCTTTCAATACTCAAACCTTATGGACTAATCAATCCTTGTCTCTGATGGAAACTCATGCGAGACTCCCTAATAGGCGTCTCTTCTTAGCAGGCATTAGATGGTCTTAGAGGTGGTGAAACCATACAACCTTTGGGAACGTGACTTAGGACATATCTTATGTCTCTAGAAATGTTCACCACAACTACATGGATTGGTGTACTATTGATACAATGACAACTAAAGAAATCCTACCAAATGTTTTTTGGTGTCGTCTGAAAGCTAGAAGGGGTAAACTTAATGTGGATGGTAGTTGTAGACTTCATGATCATCAAATTAGAGGAGGTGGTGTTATTCGCAATCAGAACTTCCTTTCGTTATGTGGTTCCAGTGGTCATTTTGGAACTGGTTCTTCTATCCGAGCTGAAATCTTGGCCATTGAGCATGGTCTCGAGTTAACTTGGAAGTTGAGTCATTGGCAAATTACATTGGAGAGTGACTACCTTAAAGCTATCCATATAATTAACAAGAAGGTGCATATTTGCTTGGATCCTATTGCCAATGTATTTCATAACATATGTTGTCTGCTTAGTGCTCAAGAGGAATTAGGACGTTCATCTTCAGCATAGAGAAGGAAATATGATGATAGACTACATATCTTAGCTTAGTATAGGGTATCAGGAGAACTTGAAAATCTGGGACTTCCATTCCTTGGAGCTCCACCCATTCTACGGATGGACCTTTCTCATTTGCTCTAGTTAATTTCTTTGTTCTTTAATTTTCGATGTATCAAAAAAATTGGTCAATCCTTGAAAAACTTGAATTGTAAAATCAACTCATAAACTTTGAATATTTAAAAATTGTTTTAATAATTCATAATTTCCCTCCACATATCATTATCTATCTTTTTTATATAATTTTACTAAAACAATGAAAATTCTTAGCCTATACAAGCTCTCACAAGCTTCTATTCCAAAATTGTAAAATTCTAGACATGTTATGTGACTTCTGATTTCAAATTATTTGTAGTGACAATTTAAAAAAAGACATATTCAAATCATATCATAAAGGAGTGAAAACTAAGACTAAAATAAGTCAAAACATTAAGTACACATAAGTTGGAGTCTAAAATAAATCAAGTACCATTATTGGCAAGATCATTGATAAAAAAAACAAATAATAACAAATGATAAATAATAACAATAACAATAATCCTTCAGTAAATAGCCACAAGCCCACAATTACAAAATCGCAACTGTTTGATCTCACAATGGCAATATTAGCTCCTGGATTTTTTAAAATAAAAATAATTGAAAACTAATTATTAACTCGGCATTCCTCAATACGTGAAAAAAGGGATTGACAATTAACTCTGGCAGTATTATATTATAATTTCAGAAGATTATCACAAATTTGAGATTATTACTCCAATTGATGTAAACCCTCTTAGGCCAAGTTATGAGCTAAGAGTTAAAAGAGGTCAAGAAGGTCCTATGACTAGGGTTAAGGCCAAATCAGGGTCCTACAAGATCACAAAGTACTCAATTGACCCTTGAGACTACATGGAGGAAGGACATTTATGTCCTTAGTTATTATTCTCCTTAGTTTAATTTTATTTGCATAGATTTAAATAAATGAGAATTTATTCTCATGAGTTAGAATTTAATTATGTCTTAGGAGTTTATTTTATTTGAGAATTTCCATTTCGTTTCAATAAATAATGGAAGGGTCGGGAATTTATTGTAACATGATACAATAGTGGTCAAATGTCCTTGTTTAGACATAGCATGATTAAGACAAGAAATATGTCCAAGCTAGGACATGATTTCCAAAAAAGCATGAAACAAGGAAGGAGCAAGCAAAGCATAGTTCTAGGAATTCAGACTCCAAGTCATCATCAATCAGCATGGATCAAGGAAAAAGATATTATGAAGATATTAAAATATGATTCGGTTAGCCAACTCCAAACAAGGAAAGACAATTTAGTTAAGGAATTCAAATAGAAGTTGTTATGAAGATATGGAGATAATGTGAAGATAATTAATTCTCTTAACTCCATTCAGCCAAGAAGATTAAATGTTTGTTCATTCAAATTCCAACCCCCTAAAATCAAACTAAGGCCAAATCTATCAACAAACCTGATTCTAGGAGCTGTTTGCCTATTTTGCTTAAAGATAATGTGAATATTAAGTTGAATTAATCATTGCAAATTCAGCCATCAACAACTCATTTTTAATTTGGCAACCTTTGGCATTGGAGATCAAACAAAATGTGAAGACCAAGTCAAGCAACATGATTTGATACACATGATCAATTAGAATCTTATCTACATGATTAATTATGAATTTTATTATTTCAAGTTAATTAGGAAATTAGCCTTAGTCTTTTATTTTTAATTTTCGAAATTTATTTTATGCATTTTTTGTGGAGCCCTTTTTCGCTAGCCACACTCTATATGTACTGAAGTTATCTTCACTAATGAATTAAGTTTATTTTGGATTAATTATGAGTTGTGTTTTAATTGAGTTGTGACTCCTAAACCCTAACCTTGGTTGTGGCCAACACCCATGTTCTTATCAAGCATCCTTGCTTGTGATGGACCTCATAGACTTATCAAGTTACCTTAACTTGTGGCGTCTTCCTGAAAGTGCAATATGTCAAGAGAGCACTTAGCTTGCCTATGTTTTGATGAAGACAAAGGACTTTGTGAAAGCTTAAAGACAACTCAACAAATCAACATGTCAAAGATTCAAGAGCTTCATGTCTAGACTAGAGTCTTAGATGTGTCTTAGTTATTGAGTCTAACTTAGGTAAACCTAGATGCAAATCTCAAAAAGTCTAAAAACTATCATATCATTTACATGAGACATGCCATCTAGTTTATTATATGCTCATGCATTAATCATACATGTTATTTGTGCCTTTTAGGCATAACATAAAGGTAAAACATGTATAGTTAATAAGCATAACATATAGGTAGTTTACCAATTAACATCTTAATTGAAAATATGCCACTTAATCGATTAAGTGGAGCTTTAACCGATTAACGTGAAAATAGTTTCCACAGATAACTGAAAAACAGAATTCATTTACTCTCTAACAGCCCGTTAATCGATTAACATGCAACATAATCAATTAAGTGGTTGCAAAACAACTTTTCTATATAAATTGTATTTTCAACAGATTTCATATACGAATTAATATATTCATTCATTCATTTTAGAATTGCTAAGTTGCATATTTTCGTATTCTTTGAATGTCATATAGGCCGAGAGAATTGTATGTGAGATTAGAGTGAGATAGTATTATGCTTAGGGATTAACATATCATCCATTACATATTATCAAATGTGTTCATCATTCTATCTTGTTCTTGCATGATTCTTTCATTATTGTTTAGAGATTTAAGGGTGGAAATTACATGTTCTTCATGATTCTGGTCTTAAAATATTCTTAGTAATTGTGAGATTTGTATAGGGTTTATAGCTTGTTCTTTCTTGTAATAATTGAGCTATTTTGTGCTTCACATTACTCTGTTTTTGTGTGTGTTATTTGTGTAACAAGGAAAGTCGTCTCTTGGTGTCATGCCACCAATGAGATCAGAGAGTCTTCACCAAGACTTGGAGGTCTTGAATTTAGAACATACTCTTGGCTGGGGCTGGATCGTAGGAAAGGTTTTCCTAGGCGATTGGGTATGGTCAAACCAAGGTAGAGGTTCTGGGAATTCAAGAAGGTAGCGTTCAAGGTCTTGTAATTGGAAGTATGTATGTAAGATACATTGGCTTCAATTTTAGTGAACAAAATCTCCCAGATCAGAGGGAAGGACTGGACGTAGTTTTGTAGTGGACCGCAAAACAAACCAGTATAAAAACCTTGTTGCAGGCTATTTCTTTCCCTTATCTCTTTACCGTTTTAAGTAGCTTGGAATTGCCTATTGTAGATGATATTTTGAATATAGTATTACTGCCAAATAAAGAACATTTGTGTTCAAATATATCTGCTATATCATTTCTGTTTAATCTGTAATTAGTTGTGTAATTGAGCCTTTCAGCAATTGCTAATTATGGTTGACTTAATCGATTAAGTCATAGATTTACTCAATTAACTGGGTGATTTTCCATAATAGGGCTTTGGTGCAAATAGCGGTAAGTGGGAACCGCGACACCTATTCAACCCCCCCCCCCCCCTTCTAGGTATATTCTGTCACTGATACCTAACACTTCCCCCTTCCATTCTTTTCCATCTTCTTCATAATCAACATAATACTAAATTTGTCCATAAACCTCCATACTCACAAAAACCGAACCCACAACCCTCAAACAACCACAAAACCTACCCTTTTTCACATAAAGCCCAGACCTTTAACACCTATCACATTATCCCTAATTCCTACAACAATTCTACAACCAAACTCTACAAAACCATAGCCTACATAATCAAACTGAACCCTTACTTATAATCCTAAACCAAATACCAACCCTAGCCTACATTAACCAACTAAATCAAACAAAAAGTGACCAAAAACCCTAAATATTTCCTAAACCAAATTCTGTTTTAAAAAGATCAAAATTTCAAGCTTAAAACGATCCTAAAACAAAGGCAACCCTAAGAGGTTGTCGTCAAGTCGTCATCAGAGCTACATTTAAGCTTGAAGATGTCAAGTCTAGAAAGGTGTCCCACGATCTCACCGAGATCAGCCTCCCTAATAGTGATACTTCAAAACATGATGAATACTCAATTCAAAACACTTCAAAGACAATTGGAGGATTTGAGAATTCATTATAATAGGTGGTTGTATAAACATAGACATGGTGAATCAAGTGCCCATGAAAGGAGGAGGAGAAGGCCTAGAAGGGAGAGGCCGAGAGAAGAGAGGAAAGAGGAGAGGCAGAGTGATAGGCACAACTCTTCAAATGCCTATGATAGTGAGAGGAAGAAAAGGCCTAGAGTTGATAAGCATGGCAGTCCAAATCGTGGACAAATGAGGCATGGTGATCAGAACTATGACGAAAGGAGGAGAGGAGGAGATCTAGATGGAGTTAAGATCAAAGTCCCTAGCTTTTGGGGATGAGTGATCTAGAGGCATATTTATAGTGGGAATTAAAGATGGAGCATGTCTTTGATTCCCATCACTACTCCAAGGAGAAAAAGGTGAATGTGGTGACCCTTGATTTAAGGAGTATACCATGGTGTGGTGGCATCACTTCCAAAATGATAGAAGGAGGTGTAGTGATGTAGCCATGAATACTTCGGCTAAAATGAAGGTAGTGATGAGGAAGAGATTTGTTCCTCATTCCTACCAAAGGGATGTGGACAATAAGCTACAAAGACTCACCCAAGGATCCCAAACAGTGGATGAGTATTTTAAAGCTATGGAGCTAGCCTAGCTAATGTCCAACCTCAATGAGGACAGAGAGGCAACAATGGCTAGATTTCTTCATGGATTGAATCCTGAAATCCAAGATGTTGTGGAGTTACAACCCTATGTGGAGCTGGATGATCTAGTTCAAAAAGCCATGAAGGTGGAGCAACAAATCAAGAGGAAGAGGTCTAAGTACTCCTCTAGCACTTCAAAGTCCCAATATTGGAGGGATGAGTCAAAAAGGGAGAGTCCTAAATCAAAGGAGGCAGTGAGAAGCCGCAAACTCTACCAATGAGCCATGGAAACCAACACCAAAACTATAGATGTGAGGTGCTTCAAGTGATATCCTACAAAAAGGGAAATGGTGATCACTAATGGGGTTGTTGAGTCCCAATCTGAGTCATCTAGTGAAGAGGAGTGCGATGAGGATGTCTTCATGCCAGAAGGTGATATCCTAATGATGAGAAGGCTCTTGGGTATCCAAGTCAAAAGGCATGAGGAGGGTCAAAGGTTAAACCTTTTCTACTCAAGGTGTCTGGTTCAAGGGAAAGTATGCACCTTGATCATTGATGGAGGCAACTACACACACATGGTTAGACAAAGGCTAGTGTCAAAACTAGACCTTGAAACTAAACCACACCCTACTCCTTACCGACCCCAATGGTTAAGTGATGTGGGAGAATTGGTGGTGGATAGACAAGTCATGGTTCCCTTATCTATATGGCAGTACCATGATGAAGTCTTATGTGATGTGGCACCCATGGAGGCTAGCCACTTTTTGTTGGGAAGACCCTGGCAGTTTGATAAACAAAACTAGCCATGATGGGTTCACTAACAAGATATCATGTATGCACCATGGTCACAAGGTGGTGTTAGCCCTTCGGAGCCCAAAACAAGTTCATGAGGACCAAAAGAGGCTAAGGGCTAAAATTGAGGAAGACCAAAGTTAAGGTGGAGCTAAAGCCAAGGGGTTGGCCGAACCTATATTGGAGGATACACACTCCCCCAAGGCTGGAATTATTTTTCTACACTTAGTCATTCTTTGAAACATCATGACAAGGCTAGAAAGAAAATTAAGAGTGATGAAAATTCAAGGTCGAATTCACTCGAAAGGGGAGGGGATGAAGTAAACCCTCCTAGGCCAAGTTATGAGCCAAGGGCTAAAAGAGGATAAGAAAGTCCTATGACTAGGGCTAAGGCAAAATCAGGGTCCTACAAGATCACAAAGGACTCAATTGACCCTGAAGACTAGATGGAGGAAGGACATTTATGTGCTTAGTTATTATTCTGCTTAGTTTAATTTTATTTGCAAGGATTTAAATAAATGAGAATCCCCCAATAGTAGCCAAGTTTCCTTGTTTAGACATAGCATGGTTAAGACAAGAAATATGTCCAAGCTAGGACATGGTTTCCAAAAAAGAATGAAACAAGAAAGGATCAAGCAAGACACGGTTCTAGGAATTCAGACTCCAAGTCATCATCAATCAACATGGATTAAGGAAAGAGATATTATGAAGATATTAAAGTATGATTCAGTTAGCCAACTCCAAACAAGGAAGGTCAATTCAGTTAAGGAATTCAAATAGAAGTTGTTGTGAAGATATGGAGATAATGTAAAGATAATTCTCTTAACTCCATTCAGCCAATGAAATCAAATGTTTGTTCATTCAGATTCCAACCCCCTAAAATCAAGTTAAGGCTAAATCTATCAACAAACCTGATTCTAGGAGATGCTTGCCTATTTTTCGTGAAGATAGTGTGAAGATTAAGTTGAATTAATCATCACAAATTCAGCCAGCAACAAGTCATTTTGAATTTGGCAACCTTCGGCATTGGAGATCAAACAAAACGTGGAGACTAAGTCAAGCAAGCAATTTCAGGTCAACCAACATGATTTGATGCACATGATCAGTTAGGATCTTATCTACATGATTAATTAGGAATTTTTATTATTTCAAGTTAATTAGGAAATTAATCTTAGTCTTTTAATTTTAATTTTCGATATTTTATTTTATGCATTTTTTGTGGTGCCCTTTTTGGCCAGCCACACTCTATATGTACTAATGTTATCTTCACTAATGAATTGAATTTATTTTGGATTAATTTTGAGTTATGTTTTACTTGAGTTGTGACTCCTAAACCCTAACCTTGGTCGTTACCAACACCCATATTCTTATCAAGCATCCTTGCTTCTTGTGGACCTTCTAGACTTATTAAGTTACCCTAACTTGTGGCATCTTCCCCCTTCCATTCTTTTCCACCTTCTTCATAATCAGCATACCCAATCTGTCCATAAACCTCCATACTCACAAAAACCGAACCCACAACCTTCAAACAGCCACAAAACCTACCCTTTTCACATAAAGCTGAGACCTTTAACACCTATCACGTTATCCCTAAATCCTACAACAATTCTGCAGCCAAATTCTACAAAACCCTAGCCTACATAATCAAATTGAACCCTCACTTATAATCCTAAACCAGATACCAACCTTAGCCTACATTAACCAATTAAATCCAACAAAAAGTGACCAAAAATCCTAAATATTTCATAAACCAAATTCTGTTTTAAAAAGATCAAATTTTCAAACTTAAAACAATACTAAAACAAAATCAACCCTAAGTGGTTGTCATCACCAATTATCCTCCATTATCTGTTATACGAAGCATGCTTACAAATGATAATTAAATAAATAAAATTTGACATTATGTAGAAATAACCATTACAGGGTAATTAACAATCCACGCGGATTAAATTTGTTGCCTAAGTTCATCTGATATTTTATATACCATAATTTTATAATTGATCAAAATATAAAAAAATATTTTATAATTTAAAAAAAGTTATTAAGCAATTATAATTTTGTGGAACAAGACATTAATTTTATTCATCCAAATCGTATTAGGTTTAATCAGTTAAATTGTATGGTTAGACCAAATAATGTAATATATAATTAATAATATTTATAAATATATAATTAATATAAATGATTGCATAAATCCTAATTATCTATTATTACAATATTCATAAATTAATAATTACCACAATAAACTTAAACTATACGTCCTCATTACTGTAACCTAAAAGAAATTATCATTTACTACAGATTTTAACGGTAGGACATATCTTAAAACATTAATTTTTAGCCACTTAATTAAGCTTCAATAATTAAATAATTTATAGAAGAATTAATTAAACTTTGATTCGATAAATAATTATTAGATTACTAATTAAATTACGAAAACATAATTAAACTTTGATTCAATAAATAATTGGTAAAATACAAGAAACTTGTACTGGTCTAATAATTAATATAAAGTATTATCAGAACTCAATAGATTACCCTACAAGATATGATTTCCTTATAACATATATTATTTTTGGGTTTTTATCGGGTTCGGGTTACCCGAAATCCAATAGGTTCGGAGATGGTATCTATATTTTTAACCCCGTTGACTTTGGGTTCGGGTTCGGTTTTGAATTTCGAGTTTTGGTTTAGGTATGTACAAACCTAACCCTGATCCGCCCCGTTGCCTTTCCTAATTACAATGTACCTATCCCCTCAAATTGGACAAAGCACCATCTACATAGATAATGCCTACGAGCTATGGCAAGATTTGAAAGAGAGATTAATTTAGAATGTCTGGTGTTTTGCAAGAATTGCTCTCTCATTAGGCAAGGTGATATAAACATCTTAGTATACTTCACATATTTGAAGAATCTTTATGAAGAATTTGAGTCTCTGAGGCCAATGCCATCATGCTCATGTCGACCAAAATGCAGCTTTGACATGATCAAGATTATGAAGAGTTAGAGAGACAATGAATATGTCATATGTTTCTTAAAGGGATTAAAAGGTGAGTTTAGTGCAACAAAGGCACAAATCTTGTTGTTGGAGCTACTCCTCATGATAAACAAAGCCTTCTTATTGCTTCAGCAACAAGAAAGGCAACAAATTGGAGAGAACTCAGCGAACCCGAAGGTGTTGTTCAATAGCACTGAAAGAAGGATGCAATCCAACATGAAAAATCCTAGGTAGCAGCATGGAAATCCAAACCATCCACTCAGAGAGGCGCATTCACTCAAGTAATGAAAAGGAGCATAGGAAGAGGCTACAACAACGCAAGAACGAGTGGTCCAAAACAGTGCACATTTTGTGGAAGAAAAAATCACACAATTGACACATGCTATTGCAAGCATGGTTTCCCACAAAATTCACAAGGAAGAAAAACATGTCCAGAGAATGGATTAGTAAACAGTGCAGTGGCAAATGAACTCACACACCTTAAAGGAGTCATGGAAGGACAAAAAGATGAAGAAAGAAAAAGGACAAGTTTCAAATTTGGTCCTGAACAATATGCACAATTAGCTTCCCTTCTTAAAAGTGTTGGAAAAACTTAAGGTGCTCATGAGGCTAATTGCAGTCAGAAGGTGAATCAATTGAGCATGCTTCCATTTAATGCTAACAAGGTTGATCAAAGTCAAGAAAGAGAGGAACTCACAAATACTACTTCACTCTAGATTATGGACACATGGTCAACTGATCATGTTTGCCCTGATTTGTCCATTTGTTATGCCTTCCATAAAATCAAACCTATTACTATGAACCTACCAAATGGCTCTTCTGTTCAGGGAAAATTTACATGGACAATCACTTTTTCTGAACAATTTATACTGCATCATGTTTTGTTTATGCTAGAGTTTGCCTTCAATTTAATTTCTATATATAAGCTAACTGGATCAATGAAATGTAAGCTAATCTTTGATGATTTGCAATGTCAAATTCAGGATAAGACTACCTTGAGGATGATTGGATATGCTAAAGTGAGGAATAGCTTGTATGTGCTTAAGAAAGTAACAAATAAAAGAAATGCTTTGTGTAATAATATGAATACTTCTATGAATATTCCTTTCTTTAATTTGTCGCACTTTAGGCTAGGCCATCCATCATCCTCCATAATGCATGCTATTTGCAAATATTTTAGCTATGTACACTTTGATTCTAATATAACTTGTGATTATTGTTATATTGCCAAACATACTAAAATATCATGAATAAAAGTGTTGATTGTTTTGACTTGATTCACATGGAAATAAGGGGTTTTATTTCTAGTAATTCCATACATGGGCATAGATACTTTCTTACCATAGTTGATGACTATAGTAGGCACAATTGGATTTACTTAATGAAATCTAAAGGTGAGGCTAGATCTTTGATGCAATAATTTGTTAGGCTAATTCAAACCCAACATAGCAAGATAGTGAAAGTCATAAGAATTGATAACAGGCAGAATTCAATCTACCTAACTTCTTTGGGGAATTAGGAATTACACACGAGACCTCCTATGTAGAGACACCTCAAAAAAATTCTATTGTTGAGAGAAAGCATAGGCATTTGTTAAACGTAACAAGAACTCTCATGTTTCAATCTGGATTGCCTAGATCCTTCTGGTCCTATGTTGTGTCTGATGCAGCATATCTTATAAATAGAATTCTTACACGTGTTCTCAAGAATAGGTCTCCCTATGAATTACTCAATAAGGTTAAGCCCAACCTAGATGAATTAAGAGTCTTTGGTTGCCCATGTTTTGCATCTACCTTGACTCAATATAGGACCAAACTTCATCCTAGGTCTACGAAGTATATTTTCATAGGATACAAAAATGGAACCAAGGGGTATGTTGTCTTGTATCTCCATACTAGAGAAATTGTTGTATCTAGGTATGTGCTCTTCCATGAGCACCTATTTTCTTATCAATCTAAGGAGCAAGATGAGAATAAGATGGATGACACTTACAATAATGATATACCCAATCTAGTCATGATCACTCGTTGTTCACTAATAATACTAATCATTGTTTCATTGTCCTACTTATTTCTGTGGATGACATAGTGTTGTTTGGAAATGATATGCATGCAATTATGTTAGTTAAGCAGCACCTTGACAAAAAATTCAAGATAAAGGACCTGGGTAATTTGTAATTTTTCTTAGGATTAGAGGTGGTCAGGTCCAAATCAGGCATAATCCTTTGTCAAAGGAAGTATGCCCTTGACATTTTTTCTAGTACTAGTGTTCTAGCAGCTAAACTAGTGCCAACTTCCATTGTTAAAACTAAAAAGTTACATCAAGATAAAGCACCCTCCTAGACAGGATATTGGTAGGTAAATTACTTGACTTGACAAATACTAGGCCAGATATTAGCTATATTGTTCAGCAAGTTAGCCAATTGATGTCACAACCTACTATTTCACATTATAAAGCCTTAACTCGAGTTCTTAGATACATCAAAGTGAGTCTAGGCCAAGGAATGTTTTACTCATCTACATCTCCTCTTCAGATAAAGGCATTCAGTCATTCAGATTGGGCAGCTTGCATTGATTCAAGGAAGTCTATAACAGGGTGTTGTATTTTTCTTGGAAACTATTGGTCTCATTGAAATCAAAGAAGAAGACAATAGTGGCTCTTTCATCTTTAGAATACCATGAATTAGCAACCATTTCATGTGAGATACAATGGCTCACTTACTTGTTGGAGAATTTTAGAATAGCCTACATCAAACATGCTCTTCTTTACTGTGATAATGAGTCAACAAGGCATATAGCAGTAAATTCAGTTTTCTATGAAAAAACAAAGTATATCGACATTGACTGCCATATTCTTATAGAGAGACTTCAGTCCAAGATTTTCCATCTCCTTCCCATAGCTTTGACAGATCAGATACCAGACATTCTCACAAAGGCATTAGATTTATCTCCTTTCAAGTTCTTATTGAACAAGCTCGGAATAATAGATATTTATTCTTCACCTTGTGGGGGGCTATTGAAAAAGAAGGAATAAAATCATCAGGTTGGTGTTATAAGATCAGACAATGCAATGTGGCTTAATGTTAGCCAGGTCCCTCGCTAGATTCACGAGTCTCAGTCAGAAGTTCACAGTCATGAATGCTTGCCTCGGTCAGTTTGGCCTAGTCTCTTCGATCATAACATATCGGTCAAGATGGGCCATCCAGGCCAGCAGCCTTGGCCAAGCTGGTGTAACAATGGTTCCTTTATTGATTTCATGGGTCTTTGTGTTTTGCCTTGGGCTTCACTTGGGCTATTCTTTCTATTTTTGTCTTTGGTCTATTTTGGGTTAGTTGTAAGTTAGTTAAAGTAGTTGGGGGATTCTATTTTAAGGGTTGCTTGAGTTCCAAGCAATCTTGGCAAATCTTCTTTGTATAAATAGGGTTTTTTGAATCTTCTTTAATCAATGAGAAGTTTAATCATTTATAGTTTTAAAAACTCAGACGCAATACAAGTAATTTTATTTTTTAAGTTTTCAAATATTTAGTATTTTAGGTTATATTGTATTGAACTTGTAATTAGTTTAAACTCATTTATATTTTGCATAATTTCTATGGTTATATTTTCTACATAATAGGTTAGTAATGTCTTAATTTGTAATTCAATTCATTGAATCATAATTCTTTTCTTACTCTTTGATTTCTAATATGGTACTAGAGCGATATAATTATTTCTTCCTTAGTGTAGAGGAAGAAGATGTTCATGGAGTTCAAGAAAAGAAGTATTGGAAGAAGAAAGTACAATTGTTCAAACGAATGCTTACTTCTGAGTTCATCAATTAGGTTTTAAGCAAAAATCAAAGAATTATTATTCATCTTCTTGCTCTCTTTCTTTATCATTCTTTCTCACATTCTTCTTTTGTTATTCTCCAGCAAAAATAGCTCATATTTCATCACATTCTTTGGTCCATAAACCAATATGGTATTCTTGAGCATTGCTATTCTTGAATAAGTATTGTTGCATTTTATAATATTCTAGATTAATTTCTCTCATTCTTTGGCCAAGAAACCAAGATAATATTCTTGAGAATAATATCATTTGATCTTATTTCTATTGTGTTTGTTCTTGATGAATAACATCATTACTTTTAATTTCAATTCATTTTTCTTAGAATTCTTTTATTTCTTCTATTAATTCTCTTAGCATAACCTTGCTAGTTTCATGTACTATAGTTTGAATAATTCTTCTATCTCTTTAAATTTCTTCTATTTAATATTCTTTTTTTACTCTCATTATATGTAATCCTTAAGTTGCATGAGCATTGGTTTTATTTGGTGAACATAGACTTCCTTACGGCATATGCAAACTGGACAGAACAAAGACATGCATACCTTCAGTTAAAGGCTTTGGAGCATTCTTTATTCAATCATCTTTTGTCCAAGTTGAGACTTGTCAATATTCACTCTCCATCTTGAGGGGTGTTGAAATATTGTGGTATTTTGGATTAATATTATATAGAGCTTATAAGTAGTTTAAACTCACTTACCTTTTGCATAATTTCCATGATTAAAACATTCGTAAAATAGATTAGTTACTTAGGAATTAGGTATGGTTAAGTCTATTATATTTTTTATATAATAGGTTAGTAATTGATGTCAACAAATTTGATTAGCAAATAATTTAGAATTTATTAACAACATATTATTTATTATTCATACATATTTATTGCTCTTTTAAAACAAACAGATTCAGTATCATTGTACAGTTATGATTAGATTATTGTTAGATATCCCAATTGTAGGAAATTAGCATTTATAGAATATTATTGTTCATATTGCATTGTCACTATTTAATTCAGAATTTTCCAAGAGGTGAACACACATTTTCAACATACATTTTTCTAAGTTTCACATGGTATTAGAGCAGGTTGCAATACTACCTTAGTTCTGTCAAAACCTTAAAAAAATTCAAGCCTCTAGTTTTTTTTCCTCAAGTTTGTCATAGTTTTGTTCCTTGCCCCTTCTTTGATTTCTTCCTTGTGATTTATTCTCAGCCTCATGTCTAACATTGTTTATGAAGAATTGTCGGCTGCAGATCAAATTGTAGTGCAGAACGATATCAATTTCTTATGAAATTGAGATATGATTTTAAGGGTATTCGATCCAATCTCATGAATAGGGTTACGCTCTCCATCTTGGATGCATGCCTTAATGAGCTTCTTCATGAAGAACAACGTCTCCTAAATCAAACAAATATGGAACAACAGAAATTTGCTTCTCTTGCAATTTCATATGTTGTCCAGCGCAAGCCTAGAAGACGAGACTTGTAAAGAGATAGCAACTGAAGATGAAGAAGAGGAAGAACGGTTATGGAGGATGAGAAATTTAGAGAGAGAAGAAACAGAATGTGAGAAGACAGAGAAGAAAATGAGTAACCAGTGTTTATTTGATATCTTTTTTTATCAAATGAATAGAGGAAACTAAAGCCTCTAATATAGGTAAAGTGAACAGTTAACAAAGTAACTGAATTCCAAAAAAATACATCAAACAAAATTCTAACTATGTCACAACTAACTAACCAAAGGTTAGTTATTTACAAATATGATAAAGAATAATATTATTCTAATATACCCCCCTGAAAACGAGGGAGAGCTAAGGACAAAGCTTCAGAGATCTTGGTGTCTTTATCTTGGACTTGAAGTTGATTCCTCAATGTGATGAACTGATTATTGGGAAGAGGTTTTGTTAGAATATTTGATGTTTGGAACTCTAAAGGTATATGTTGAACTGTAAGAGTTTTATTTTGAATTTTGTCTCTAACAAAATAGAGATCAAGTTCAATATGTTTTGTCCTATTATGAAGAACATGATTATGAGACATTGCTACTGTACTGAGGTTGTCACAAAAAACAGTAGGAACAGTGTAACTAATATGAAGTTTAGTGAGTAAATACTCAATCCACATGAGTTCTTGTGTGGCTAGCGCTAGGCTTCTATATTCTGCTTCTGTACTAGACCTTGAGATGGTATGTTGCTTCTTTGACCACCAAGTGACAAGATTAGGACCAAGATAAAGGCAAGCACCTGATGTTGACTTTCTATCATCCATATCAAATGCCCAATCAGCATCACAGAAAGCAAGTAAGGGGATGGCTGAAGTTTTGTTGGTTGATGATCCAGAATGAGCAAAATTGATGGTTAAGCTTAGAGTTTGAGTCCCTTGAAGATATTTAAGAATCCTCTTAAATACAGTCCAATGAGATACTATAGGTTTTTCTAGAAACTGGCAAACTTTGTTTACACTGTATGAAATATCAGGCCTGGTAACTGTTGCATATTGAAGAGCACCCACAATTGATCTGAAAAGGGTAGGGTCTTCAAAGAAATTTGTTCCATGCTTGGTAAGTTTACAGTTGTTTGCCATAGGAGTGATGCTTAACTTGGTAGAAGATAATTTGGCTCTATCAAGGAGATCCCTTATGTATTTGGTTTGAGACAAAAACAGTGAACCATTAGGTCTGTGTTTAACTTCAATTCCCAAGAAGTAATCTAAGGGACCAAGTTGTTTTAGAGCAAAGGTGTTGCTTAAATCAAAAATAACTTGTTTAACATGAGAAGGAGATGAGCATGTTACTATGATATCATCAACATAAACTAGGACATAGAGTTTGTGTGTAAGAGCAGTGTGAATAAAGAGAGAATTATCACACTTGCTTACCTGAAAACCCAGTTTAGACAGAGAACCTTTAAACCTTTCAAACCATTGTCTAGGAGCTTGCTTAAGCCCATATATAGCTTTGTTTAGTTTACATACAAGTGTTTTGTCACTGTGTTGAAATCCAACAGGTTGATTCATGTAGACATCCTCCTTGAGAAATCCATTTAAAAAGCCATTATTAATGTCCAATTGTTCTAGCTTCCACTGATATGTAACAGCCAGAGTTAACAAGATTCTGATAGTGACTGGTTTCACAATTGGAGAAAACGTTTCATTGTAGTCCACACCATGTTTTTGATGAAACCCTTTTGCAACTAGTCTAGCTTTAAACTTGTTAATTGAGCCATCAGGATTTTCTTTTACTCGGAAAACCCATTTGCAACCTATGGCCTGTTTATGAGGTGGAAAGGGAACTAGAGTCCAAGTATCTAGAGCCATAAGAGCATCATACTCAGCTTGCATAGCTGTTTTCCAAACAGGAATACCAAGAGCAGCTTTAGCACTTGTAGGTTCTGTATGAGCAAGATAGACTTTTGGTTTGAAATTTCCTGATTTGGACCTAGTTTGCATAGGATGATTTGAGGAGATAATGGGAGCTAAAGTGTTTGGAATAGTTGGTGAAGTATTAATCTCATCAATAGTAGGTGATGAATCAGTTGGTGTGAGAGAAGAAGGTTCAATAGTAGTAGGAACTTATGGTGAGAAATCCATATTTGGAGATTCTGCAGCAGTAGGTAGAGATAATGTAGGAACAAGACTTGAATTAGATGGTGAAGATGTAATGAAGGTTCATGAAGTAATGAAGGATCAGTTGTAAGATGATTTGTGGCTCCTGAGTCTGGATACCAAGCAACATGTGTGTTGTCTTTTGTATTAATTTGGTCTCTGTTATCAGCACAGGCAGTCACTGCATAATTGTGAAAATGTTGTCTGCTACCACGATTAGGACCAGGTCCAAGAAGTGAATCTGATGGATGATGACCAAAGTTTGATGATCTAGATGGCCCAGTGTAAAAATCTGAAGGATAGTTTGGATAATAGTGTAATGGAAACCTTGAAGGCCCATGTGGATGAGGTATGGAGGAATTGTTAGAATATCTTATGTGACGAGGTGCTGAAGGAGAGGACGAGTAGTGTCCAACAGGACCATAAGGAGCACCATAGGAAACTGAATCACCAAAGGTTGAAGGTGCATAGTAGCACATATTAAGGTCATGACCATAGAGATTGCAATAATCACAAAAAACAGAAGAGGGCTTATAGTGACTTCTTCCTCCTCGGCGTCCTTTACCACCACGAAAGTATCCAGGACTACCGTAACCATGAGAGAATTGTCCTTGTACTTCATTCTTAGTTGGATATGTTGGTGCCATTGGGAAGAATGAGGTAACACAAAGTGAGGATGTGAAGAAATCTGCTGAGAGGAAACTGAAGAATCAGAGGCAATGTTGACAGAAAGTGCATCAGAGAGTACCTTGTTTATGTTCTTTTCAAGTCGAGACTCAAAGGTTAACAAGAAGGATTCAAGGTTTTGTAGTGTTGGAGGATCCGGATGGCTCTCCACTGAGGTAATTACTGGTTGAAACTCTTCATTCAGACCATCCAAAATGTAATCAATGTGTTCCGAAAATTGGAGAACCAATGTAAATCAAGGAATCAACTAATCCTTTGATTTTTTAGAGGAAAGAAGAAACAGAATTTGAGCCTTGTGAAATGGATCGAAGCTGAGATCTCAGTTGTCGAGTACGAGCCTTGGTTTGAGAGTTACAGAAGGAATCAAGTTCCTCCTATGACTGCCATGCATGAGCACAACCAACAACCCTAGGTTGAAGATTGTCGGAAAGTGAGTTCAAGATCCACGAAAAAACCGATTGATCCAGCTCCTCCCAGCGAAGATAAGTTGGATTGATTCGATTAATAAGGAGGCCATCTTCATTGGGGAACCGATGAGGAATTTTGGTTCCTAAAACAAACTTATTTGCGCGATTAAATGTCAAAGTAGCCATCATGAAGTGCCTCCAAACTAGATAATTCTTTTCCTTCAACTTCATTGTCGACGATGAGAGAACTAACGATGCCGACACCACATCAAGCAGCATTGTAGCGGAAGGAGATTGCGGTGATGATGTAGGAAAGGTGCCAGTGTTGGATGTTGGTGCTGCCATGGCGTGATACCATGTAAAGAGAGAGCAAGTGAAGGTGAAGAAGAGGAAGAACAATTATGGAGGATGAGGAATTTAGAGAGAGATGAAACAGAATGTGAAAGACAGAGAAGAAAATGAGTAACCAGTGTTTATTTGATATCTTTTTTTATGAAATGAATAGAGGAAACTAAAGCTTCTAATATAGGTAAAGTGAACAATTAACAAAGTAACTGAATTCCAAAAAATACATCAAACAGAATTCCAAAAAATACATCAAACATAATTCTAACTAAGTCACAACTAACTAACCAAAGGTTAGTTATTTACAAATATGATAAAGAATAATACTATTCTAATAAGACTTGAGTGTTGTCTAATGTTTCTGTTGGAAAGGATTTGAAAATTTTGCTTCACAATGTCCAAAAATGTTCTACACTTACTGCAAAGATGGTCACATCATTAAGAAATGTCCAATATGACCACCAAGGAGTACTGTAACAACTTTTATTGCCTCTAATGGTCCTTCTATTGCTCCTAACTCTCTGGTCCAGAGTGCGCCTACTCATGTACAAACCTTGACCCCTAAAAAGGTCAACAAAAGATAATTTCAACTTTTTCTGCTTTAGGACTTTCAGGTAAACCTTCTACTCTATGTTCTCTATGATACTTTGACTCTAGAGCATCCATTCATATGACCAACACAACTGATACCCTTACAAGTATCACAAAATATTGTGGTAATCTCCAAATTCATATTGTTGATGGAAATACTTTACCAATCACATCAATTGGTGATATTTCCTCATCATTAACCAATGTTTTTGTTTCCCCTAGTCTTACTAGTAACCTTATTTATGTTGGGCAATTAGTTGATAATGATTGTCATATTGAATTCTCAAAATTTAGTTGTCTTGTGTAGGATCAACACTCATGGAAGATGATCATGAAGGGGCCTAAAGTTACACATCTTTTTCATGTATCTCCATGTTCTTTTCTGCCTTTTGTTTCTTGTAATTTTCCTACAGTTAATTTCCAAATACGACATAAGCATCTTGGTCACCCAAACTCATATGTACTTCATGACCTGATGAAATCGAATGTTCTTGGTAATAAAATTTCACCATCTCTTAGTATGGTCCAATTTGATTGTAACTCATGTAAACTTGGTAAAAGTAAAATTCTATCTTCCGATTCATCAATCAAATGACAACCAGCCTTTTGATAAGATTCATAATGATTTATGGGAGATAATACCTATTATATCTCATGTTAATTACAAGTATTTTATCACTTTTGTTTCAAACTATAGTCGTTTGACATGGTCTATTTTTACTATCTAAAGATGAAGCATTCAGTGCCTTCAAATTTTTTCATGCCTATCAGACTCAATTTTTAAATTTTGCGCTATGATAATGGGGGGAATACATATCTAATTTATTTCAAAAGTTCATGCAAGAAAATGGTATTCTATATCATAGGTTATGTCCTTCTACACAACAACAAAATGGGGTAGGTGAAAGAAAAAATCATCTTCTTCATGTTTTATGCACGCTTATGTTGGAATCCTTTGTGACATCTCGGTTTTGGTGTGAAGCTCTCTCTCCTGTTGTCCACCTTATTAATCAATTACCTTCTCTATCATTAAACAATGATTCTCCTTTCTCACGATTATTTGGTCACAAACCACTTATTCCAATCTTCGCACCTTTGGTTGTTTGTGTCATGTCCATCTTCCCCTATATGAACGCACCAAGCTCACATCTCAATCTGTTAAATGTAATTTTCTTGGTTATTCAACCCACCAAAAAGGTTTTATGTATTATGATCCTAATATGCACAGGCTCCGGGTTTCTAAAAATGTCATATTTCAGAAAGATGCATATTTTTTGCAACTAACCAAGACACTTTCTCTTCTTCAATTTCTATTTTGTCATTGTTTCCTCACACTTCTCTAGGAAAACCAGAACTAAAACCTCTCTTGGTTTACTAAAGACATCTAGTTGTTCCACTATCTTCATGACCTCCTTCTGACCAATCCATGGTTGTTGATCCAGTGGTTCACCCAAAACAACCTTCTTTATGTCGTAGTACTATTGTTCATAAACCTCCAAAAAAGTATGATTTTTCTTTCCTTTTATCTTTTAAAGAAACTTTAATATATGTTCCTATTCCTTCCTCCTATAACCGGACCATGAAGCATAAATGTTTGCAGGAAGCTATTCAACAAGAATTTCTAACACTAGAAGAAAATTAGACATGGGCTATTGTTCCCTGCCCTCTATCTATTAAACCTCTTGGCAACAACAAAAATTTCATTGTAAAGCTTCGATCGGATGGATCAATATATGGATACAAGACTAGATTGGACGTTCTTGGCAATAGACAAAAATTTGGTCTTGACTATGAGACTTTTGCATATGTGGCCAAAATGACTACTATGCGTACTATTCTTGCCATTGTTGCCTCAGAATCTTGGCAAATATACTAGATGGATGTCAAGAACGCATTCCTCCATGGTGACACATGAGGAAATTTATATCAAACATCATACTGATATGCCTTAATCTTTGCCTGAATTTGTTTGCAAACTGAAGCGTTGTTTACATGGCTTGAAACAGACACCTAGAATATGGTTTGAAAAGTTTCGAACCACACTAGCTACTTGACTTTTCCTTCATACAAAGCAGGTATGACTATTCATTTTTTATACAAAAGACCTCAAGAAGAATTGTCATCTCCTTGTTTATGTGGACGATATTGTGGTCACTAGATCAGATCAAGAGGCTATCTTTACAATCAAGAAACTTTTCCATTCAACTTTCCACATGAAAGATCTTCGCTAGCTTACTTACTTCTTGGGCTTAGAAGTAAACTTTCAACAGAAAGGCATCTATGTTAATCAACATAAATATATTCAAGATCTAATCTAGTTAGATGGTCTCACCTATGCATCTCCTCTAGACACTCCTATGGAAATTAATGTCAAATTAAGACAAGATGAAGGTGAACTTCTACAAGACCCTACTTTCTATCGGAATTTGGTTGGAAGTCTTATCTATCTAACCATAACAAGACCGAACATCTCTTTCGTTGTCCATACCGTCAGCAAATTCCCGCTTTCTCCTCAACACTTGCATCTTTCAGGAGTACATTGTATTATTAGATATTTATTGGGCACTACCAATCGTGGCATTTTCTTCCCTAGTGGTGCATCACCACAACTTCAATTCTACAACAATGTCCATTGGGCTAGATGCCCAGACATAAGAAAATCCACTACTGGTTAGTGCATGTTTTTAGGTGATACTCCGATATCTTGGAAATGCAAGAAACAAGACCTGGTCTCTAAATCTTTTAGTGAAGAAGAATATTGTGTCATGTTTGCAGCATGTTATGAAATTATTTGGTTATGTGGTCTTCTTTCATAACTTGATTTCATACAAATAACACCAACTCCACTTAGCTTCATGCTGACAATACAAGTGCCATATAAATTGCAGCAAATCATGTATACCATAACAGAACAAAGCACATAGAAGTTGATTACAACTCAATTCGGGAAGCCTATGATCGTCAAATTATCAGATTGCCTCATGTCTCTACCTATGTTCAACTTACTAATATCCTCACAAAATCTCTGACACGTCAACGTCATAATTTCTTAATCAGCAAATTGCTGCTTGTTGACATACCAACATCAATTTGAGGGGGGTGTCAACAAATTTGATTTGGCAAATAATTTAGAATTAATTAACAACATATTATTTATTATTCATGCAGATTTATTACCCTTTTAAAACAACTACATTCTGCATTATTGTACATTTATGATTAGGTTATTATTAGATAGCCCAACAGTAGGAAATTAGCATTTATAGTATATTATTGTACAGATTGTATTATCAATATTTAATTTAGAATACACAATTTCAACTAGGAATGGCAACAAGGCGGGTCGGGTGCGGGTTTGCACATACCCAAACCCAAACACGAAATTCAAAACCCGAACCCAAACTCAACGGAGTTGAAAATAAAGATACCATCCCCGAACCCATCGGGTTTCGGGTAACCCGAACCCAAAAAAAAAGCAAAAACGATAAAGTATTAAGGAAAATATGATATTATTTTCGTGTAATTTTTCTCTAACATTTCTATTTTCTCTTGTATTATTTCATTTCTTTTATGTTTGAAGATCCAATAGTATGTAAAGTAAAATTAGAAATTAAAAACAATTGGCAAATGATAGAAATTTCAATTTTAAATTGAATTACCTTACTTCGAGACGGATTCAGGTTAGGGTCTTTGTTATAGCAAACCCGAACCCGAAATTTAAACCTGGGTAAAACCCGAACCCAACCACATCGGGTTTTCCTCGTTAAATTCGGGTTCGGTTCGCGTGGGTACCCATGGGTTCGGTTTTTATTGCCATCCCTATGGTGGAGAAACCCAAACCCGAATCCGAAATTTAAACCCGGGTAAAACCTGAACCAAATCACATCGAATTTTCCCCATTAAATTCGGCTTCAGTTCGGGCAGGTATCCACGAGTTCGGTTTTTATTGTCATCCCTAATTTTAACGTACATTTTTCTAAGTTTCACAATTTCTTTGTAATTCAATTAATGATATACACAATTATTTTTTTGTTCTTTGATTTCTAATATTAGAAACATGTATATAAAAATAAAATAACAAATAATTTAAAGTTTGAGTTAAATGTATTAACTCATTGTGTCCCAACAATTAGGATGAGAGTTGGAAATAAAGGAGACAAGGTTCTAATTGCACACAACATAAACACCCAGCCTTAATACCAACTGGCTACAGGCTTTTTTTATAAGCTAAAGATATAATAAAAAGGTAAATAATCAACAGTGATTTCCATTACACAGTGGCTTAACACACGACGAAGGGTCAATACATCAATAAACAATAACAAACGAGTTTGGACCAATACTAAGAACCATGTCCAAGGAAATCAAATTTATAAATGGGAACATAACTAGCCTCCTTTTCAAAGCTACAAACTGGTGGACCCTCATGGTTATGTTTGAGCCACCCTTCATTCAGCACAAATCATATCCAAAGTCTATTTCACTTCGACAAAAGAAGCTGAAGCACATATTACCTCCATATCTCTCTCATTGATCCACATCTTTCTTCTCTGAGATTATCTGATTGAAATTTTGAATCATTTGTCCTTTTTTTTGGTAGATTATAAATATACATAAATGAGAATGTAATTATGGAATATAAACAAATATATAGTAAATAACAATATAAAAACATGTAAAATATTTTAGCATAGTTAGATAATTTTCTAGCTTACACACGGATCAGGTACATACCATATGAGCAGAGATCACATGTCCTCAATGATATCTCATTTTTTGTCCCGAATCAATAAAATATTAGTACATGAATAAAAAAAATAAAAAACAAGAATTAATATCCTGATTGACTCAGGATGGGGAATGAGACATCATTTGGGACATGTAATCTATGTCCCATATCACATACGAACAAAGATCACCTGATTGGCCTCGGAAGGGAATAAGATACTATTTGAGATAAGTGATATCCATCCGGTAGGTACCTAAGTAAACCATGTACTAGTATTATCCATAACGTGTACTTGGTACCATGTAGCCGAAATATGAGCTCTCATACTACTGCTATCTCTATATATAGTTACTTTCTTTGTTGCTCTCAATCTCAAACCAACGTCTCACAAAGCACACCCAACACACTCTAGTGTTCCCTTATCAGTGATTCATTTTTAGTTTTCTTGTACTTCTACACGGAAACCATGGCTTGTCAAGAATGGCCAGAGCCAGTGATACGAGTCCAAACCTTATCTGAGAGTGGCATAACCTCAATCCCTAAACGTTTCATCAAACCTCAGTTCCAAAGACCCACCAAAACCATTGCTTCACCGAACAAAACTTCTCCAAACGTTGATAATATCTATATCCCAGTCATCGATATGCAACACCTTTATGGTGGGGACAAGAAGCTAAGGGAGGAAACACTTCAGCACATTTCAGATGCATGTAAGGGATGGGGTTTCTTCCAAGTGGTTAACCATGGTGTTAGTCATGAATTGATGAATTGTGCTAGGGAAGTGTGGCGTGAGTTCTTTCACCAAACACTTGAGGTGAAGGAAGTGTATGCTAATTCACCTAGTACTTATGAGGGATATGGTAGTCGTTTGGGAGTGAAAAAAGGTGCCATTTTGGATTGGAGTGACTATTTCTTTCTCCATTACATGCCTTCTTCACTTAAGGACCAAGCCAAATGGCCTACCCTCCCAACATCTTTGAGGTATTTTGTGGAATAGAACTTCATTTTAGGGTTAAATGGTATTTTAGTTCTTAATTTAAATTTGTATATGTATTCTAATTATTGTTCTAATTTTCGTAATTTATGTTTTAAAAAACATATTGATGAAGAATAAACTTAATATCTTTTCAAACATATCATAAAACGATTAAGATCTTCTCTAATAATAAAGAATTCAATAATAGAATTATAAGAAAAAATAAAATTTCTTAATTTTTAATTTATTTTATTAAAAAATAATTTAAAATTTGGATTGTCAGTCTTTGTGTTCTGCCACATGTTATCTTCCTCCGATACTAAAGATAGACATAGAGGACGAAAATGGAATTTCATGAAGAAATAAAATATCACAATGCAATTTAACCCCTTTTTAAAAACAAAATCATTATTTTTCTACTCCCAAACATTATAGCATATAAAAAATTATTAACCCAAGGACGACAGAAGTTGTCCAAAATTTCCTTAATAAAACATTACTCTATCTTATATGTAGATAAGAGTTGTTTTTTTTATCTTATTATTTTTATTATTTATTCACGCTTTCTTTATATTTAATTATCTATTTCATTTCTTTTTTAAAAACAAAAACTCCCTTTACTCCGTATATATGATAAATGGTGTCTTGTTAAAAAAAAATCCCCTCTTCCTAGTTCTTACCTTATTTGTATATCAAAATTTTGAGACCATATCTAAGCATATATATCATTATTCCTAACTTTTTTATTTGTATTATATATGTTTTTTCTAAAATAAAAAATAAAGAAACGTTTTCGATGTCCAAGTTTTTGTGGAAAAAACATTTTCGATCTGCATATATATGAAGGTTTTGTAAGGCACAAACATTAAAATTTAGGATGCTTGGACTCGTCAAGTTACGTGTGCTGGGTTTCACAAAACAGTGTTGCACATGCAGAACATCTTCGATTTTTTTATTCAGATTCAGATATGTGCTAATCAAAAAGAATTAAGATTACATGTTCTCAATAAAATCTCATTCTCTGTCACAAACAAATCACATAATGACACGTGAATAAAAACAAAATTTTAAAAACAAAAAGTTATAAAACATAAGGATAATTTTTAGGATGGGAATCACATGTCCCCATTCATGTCTCACTTGATATACTAAGCCAATAAAAAAGTTCCATTTATTTAAAAAGAAAAGTTATAAAAACAGAAATTAGTATTTTATGAAGTTTGATTGGTTCAGAAAATGGTGGAGTCATCAATGCTTGTTGAAACATAAGCCATATTCAACCTTTGTACAATTTGAGTTCAAAGACTCATTGAAACCCACTAGTCTCATAATTAAATATAATTGTTATGGAAATATTGTGTAGTGGGTCTTTAGTCGGATAAATCATAAATATATGCATGACTTTTACTTCCGTGTTGTTTCTTGTTGGAATTTTATTTATGGGTAGTACGATACAAACTTATCACCATGTGAATTGAATAAATTGTTCAAAGGTACTTACATATACAAAGAATGTAAATACTACAGAAAAATTCAGTAATGGAGATGTAACTTATTGGTTTTACTTTTGTATATAAAGATAAACATGTTATTAATTAGATCAGTATGAGAGAGGCTAACCCAAATAATAAGGATGCATATTTGTTATTTCACAAATTGTGTCACATGTATGTACTATCGGCATGTGATTGATAAAAAAACTAGTTAATTATTAATTTTTTAATATAAATATATTTTTTCAACCAATCACATACCGGTTATATATATAGTGACACAACTTATGGGATAGCATATATGGTCCAAGTAATATATGCATGAGCTTGATTGCTTGATTAGGGGATAAAGTTATCAAAATTAATGAAAACCCTTTCTAAGTAAATTTATGTTTTCTTTCTCTTTTTTTCGTGATAATATTAAAAGGAATGTGATCGATGAATATGGTGCGGAAGTGGTTAAGCTAGGAGGAAGAATACTTGAGATCATGTCAATAAATCTTGGTCTAAGAGAGGATTTCCTTCTAAACGCATTTGGTGGAGAAAGTGATCTTGGTGCTTGTTTAAGGACAAATTTCTATCCAAAGTGTCCACAACCTGACCTTACTCTTGGCCTCTCCCCTCATTCTGATCCTGGTGGTATGACTATTCTTCTCCCAGATGATTATGTGTCTGGACTTCAAGTGCGAAGAGGAGAAGATTGGGTCACTGTTAAGCATGTCCCAAGTGCTTTCATCATCAATATTGGTGACCAAATTCAGGTAGCTCTAGCACATTCAAGAATTTTTATTAATCAAGTTTATCATGATTAATTAGTTTTCATAGACATGTTGCTTTAAAATTGAGTTGGATAGATGCCACTCAGTGGTGGCGTGTTATAATTTTAATAGTATAGGCAACTACAAAGAGACCACGATTATAATTCCATAGACCACAACTTCAATGTGAATGAATTATGTCAACGCACCAAAGAGTTCAATACTAGACCACAATGACGGCATGTGAAACAAAAAAATATCTAAGAGTCCTGATTTAAATTATTATTTAACAAAATAAATTTAGAAATTAAGAAAACAAATTTTTGCATTGTATTCTAGTATCAGAAAGTTTAATACTAGAGAGAATTATACTCTACTTACTTCAATATGAATATGAACCAACTACTAAGGCAATCAAATAATCATTGTTTTATTCAGGGTACTGTTGGAAAACTTTATTTTGATTCAATGGTGGAACTCTGGACTTAACTATGAAGAATATTACATGATAAACATTATTATCATATACTCAAATCATTCATGTCAAATCATAAATATATATAGCAGATGTGTAACTTAATATATTCATTTGAAAATATGGTAAATGATCTTTAGTTGTCTTTAGTCTTGTATCCACTAACTCCATATTCATACTAGAACATTGTATATTATTTGATCTTTTAATTATAGATTACCCTTAGCTTTAATTTCTCCTCTAATGGAATAAAGAGAATGATTTTGTTTTGTCGTTTTGCATGTCAACAATTGGGGAGCATAACATAAGGAGTGTAATATGAGTTTACACTTTCATGAAGAATGATGCTCCTTGATTTTCTTATTTCTCATTTTTTCCATAATAAAATTAAAAATAAAATATTTAGAATACAATAATTTTTATGATAATTATGTCCATAACTATAAGCCTTACGTGAATAGATCACTTCAATTTTGCTATAAACATTACATGTGACTTCAAAATTTCTTAGCAGTACATGATTTACAATTTGTGGTTCTTACTTATTACTCAATATACCTTGTTTATCTTGTTAGGTGCTGAGCAATGCAATATACAAGAGTGTTGAACACAGGGTGATTGTGAATTCAAATAAAGATAGAGTTTCATTGGCTTTCTTTTATAACCCTAGGAGTGATTTGCTGATTCAACCTGCTAAGGAGCTAGTGACCAAGGACAGGCCAGCACTTTACCCTCCAAGGACATATGATGAATATAGACATTACATTAGGACAAAAGGACCCGCTGGGAAAGCCCAATTAGTTGAATCTTCAACTTCTCAAACGTGATTCTATATATAATTTGTAAAAGGCTCTTGATTTCAATCTAATTGAATAATTTATATCATATTGCTCTTCTAATTTACCAAAACCAATTCCATCTCTTGTAATTATTTTTGGATTAATTGAAAATGAAAGAACTTTTGCTTTTTTATTTAATAGTTTTAGTAGAAAAATTAGAAAAAACTTTATTCATGTCATACTATTTCTTAAATTGCGATGTTGCTCGAGGCAATCAAAGAAAGAAGATATTGCGATGTTGCTCGAGGCAATCAAAGAAAGAAGATAGTAGTGACTTTATTATCTTAAATTGTGATATTGTCCGAGTCAATCAAAGAAAGAAGATTGCATTTTACAATAGATTGCATTTTACATTATCTTAAATTGTGGGGGAAATAATATTGATCAGTGATAGATTGCATTTTACAATAGCAATTCATGTTATAATATTATGATTTTGGAAGTCCCGACAATCACATCTCCATTACAATTATGGTTGTGTCAGCTACATTTTCTCTTAATGTTCCTCAATTGTGATAAATATAATATAACCACAATTACAATTTAAAACATATGTGAATAATATGACTTTTTATCATGGACCCTAGTGGGATGTTAGCTAAAGCAAGTTGATGAATTCTGTTCAATGAAAAAACACATGCCACTGATTTGAGTTATCTAATATCCCACAACTTTTTTATCAAACTGTGTTTTGGCTGGATGAGCTGATATTGGAATAAAATTTACAAGTAATTAAAACACAAGTTATTCATATTGCAAAATTTAATATCAACAAAGTTGCAAAATTTAATTTCAACAAAGTTGCAAAATTAGTTTAACTACTATTATTCTCTACATAAGAAAATTCGAACTATAATAAAGTTTGTCAAGATTTCTCACCTTATGGAAAAGTAATTCATCCATTTGAAAGTGTTTTAAGTATAATAGAGTTAATACTACTAGAACCAACCAACGAAATTTGAGTTGTCTCTTTACGTCACGTGGAGACAATGAGTTATAGAACTACGCAATTGCCTTTTTAATTATTTCATATAAAAAAGTCGAGTTAGTGTTGGACGTTTTTGCACCATTGTCCCCTTCTGTTGATATATTCCAGTAATGGATCTGTTACGAAATATAAGTCCAAAAGCAAATGTGGTCCTCACACCCAATGGCCACTACTGTTAGTCTTGTTAGGGAAAAAACGTGGATGAATTCTCCACTGATATTTCCACTTGTTCAAGCCATTATAACTTATAAAATGCACGTGTTCAATGCTTTACTAAATAAAATATTAATATTAGCTACTCCAATTCAATCACGTCACTATTTGATAATTGCATGATAGGGTCCATTTCAATCGAACCAATTGATTAGAAATTAATAATTTTTAATTAATATTTGGGTATGATATATTTTGTTGTAAGTGGCTGGCAACAATTAATTATTGGCACCTAAGATTTAAAATGTTTCGTGACATCCCCAATATAAAATAACAACTTCTATGTTTTGTATTATGAGAGGATTGAATTGATTTCGAATACATCTTTAATATGATTATCAGTGTTAAATTCTCAGAATAATCTAGAATGATTATTAGTGTCAATTCTTTAACTTTTGAATTTCCCACAATATGATTATGTGTGTCAAAATTTTCAAATTTTCACAATGTGGTTATCCATGTCAATTCTAGTAAAGACGGATAAGGGAGTCGAAATCTGATAGAAAAAAATTTGAGGAAATGCATCTTAATTGTTGTGTTTTTCTGAATGGGGGAAGCCTCTGTTTATAGACAGAGAGCCCCGACCGTCACATTAATCCGACGACCCAGAAAAATATATCATCTCAAACAGTCAAATTGATCTGACGACTAAATGAAAGCAATAGTCAATTTTATCAGTTCTCTCATTGCTTAAATGCTACTAACAACCATATTGACTTGGTCAACACATGTGCAAAGCGTGTGTTGACTAGGTCAACTTGTCCCAAAAAATCTCATTGAGCCCAAGCTGAACCTAGTCGGCTGAGGAGGTGGTGCACGCACATGGGGATTTTCATTGTGTGTATCCTCCCCCACCACAAAACTCTTGCATCTCTTGAAGCATACCACAGGAGCAAATTTAAGGCTTATAAACACTTTTAAAGTGTTTCCACCATCATATGTGGGATATGTATTTTTCATTTCATACTCCTTCTTTATTCCAACATATTTTAATATAATTAGTATGACTCGTATGAATATAATGCATGAGTGAAGTTGTTTGGTGGATAACTATTATACAAATAATTTCAAAATTTATTTCTTAAAATTATCCAAAAATGAATATCAACATGAGTTGTTGCCATATGAATATATATATATATATATA
>NC_032020.1:4694241-4703586 GCF_001865875.1 Lupinus angustifolius
TATATATATATATATATAATAGATGTATAATTCAAGTATTAAAGTGATAGTTTTGTAACTAGGCAAATTGTTAAAGTTAGTATAAGTAGTGGTTAGTTTTGTTGTAGTTAGTTAGTAGTTGGGAATACTTTCTATAAAAGGCATTGATGTATTTTGTTGAATAACTAATGAGAACAAGAGGTATCTCATACACTTGGTTTTTCTCCTACCATCTTCTTATTCTTTTCTTAAAACTCTAACAAATTTGGTATCACGAGCATGACAAATCCATCCTATTGGTGTGGATCAGGGTATTGCAACCTAATTAGGAGATTGAATTACCACAAATTGAAAGGAATGGTGTGATCTTGATATTCACTGCGTGTGAATTAATTGAAGACTGAAGTGGTTAGGGATTGAAATTGGTGGAGTCATCAATCTGAGGAAGATTGGAGGACAGATCTGCTAAAGCTTTGAGAATGGTTGGAAATGACAACAATCTCTCATCTAAGGGACTCCCTATTCTAACAGAAAAGGATTGGGATTAATGGAGGACTCAAATGAAGGTTTTGTTTTGCTTCCAAGAAGTGAGTGAAGAAGTTGAAGAAGGGTTCCTACCTCTGAACCTTGAAGCCACAGAGATTTAGAGAGCAACACACAAAAAAGCCAAGAATAAAGACAACAAGGCACTATTCCTAATTCATCAATGTGTAGATGATGTCCATTTTGAAAAGATTCAAAATGCCACCATTGTCAAAGAAGCTTGGGACATCTTGATTAGAAGCCATGTTGGTGGAGACAAGATCAAAAAGATAAAGCTTCAAACTCTTAGGAGGCAATATAAATGTTACATATGGAAGAGAGTGATAGAATTGGTGAATACTTCACCAAAATTATAACCATAACCAACTAGATGAAAGATTATGGAGAATCTATCACAAACCTCGTGATAATTGAGAAAATCATGAGATCTTTGCCTCAGAAATTTGACTTTATAGTGGTAGCAATAGAAGAGTCAAAGGATATCAATATGATGAAAATTGGAGAGCTTTAAAGCTCACTAGAAGCTCATGAAATGAGACTGTTTGATAGATGCCCAATCAAAAGGTCGGAACAAGCACTAAAGGCAAGTCATTTCAAAGAAGAAGATAAAAGGAAAGACATAAGGTGGAAGGGAAAATAATGACATCATAAAAAATGGCCTGTGAATTCAGAAAGAAACAAAACTATTCATGATTGGCGCAAGTCTTCTAATAGGAGAGGAAGGTCAAGAATGAATCAGAAGCAGATTTGACAAAAGAAAGGTGGAATACTTCAATTGCCACAAACTTGGACAGTATGCTTATGAGTGTCTAAGTGACAAATTAAAGTTGGCAAAAAATCATGAAGAAGCCTATGCAACACAAGAAGAATCAGATTTAGAACCTTTGAACCTAATGGTGACAACTTCTGTAGAAGACTCACACACTGAGTCATGTTATCTAGACTCAAGGTGTTCAAACCACATGCCAAGACAGAAGGAGTGGCTGATAGATTTTGACTCCTCAAAGAAAAGCAGAGTGAAATTTGCAGGTGACAGTTTATTAGAAGTGGAAGGAGCTAGAAATGTGGTTATTATGAGGCAGAATGGATCAAAGGCCATAATTTCCGTTGTATTGTATATGCCTAAGATGAAATACAATATGCTAAGCATAGGTCAACTGATAGAGAAATGATTCATTGTCCTGATAAGGAATGGCCAACTTGAACTATTTGATTATGATAATTGACTAATCACCAGAAGCAAATTGACCAAAAATAGGACCTTCCAAGTGAATATCAAGGTTATTGAAATTCAATGCTTGGCTACTATGGAGACTATTGATGGAAGCTAGTTGTGGCATTCAAGGTTTGGTCACTTGACCTTTAAAAGCATACACCAACTAGGATCAAAACATATGGTCACTGGAATTCCAATCACATCTTTACCTGAAAAGGCATGTGAGGTTTGATTGATAGACACGCAAACTAGAATTTCATTCAAAATCAGAACTGCGTATGAGGTCTAAGTATGCACTAGAGGTTGTACCCTCTAATGTATGTGGCCCCTTTGAAACACCCTCATTGGCTAGAAACAGATACTTCATAATTTTTATGGATGAATTCAGCAAAATGATTTGACTGGATGTGTCGAAAGCCAAAAGCAGTGCCTTTGAATCATTCCTATATTTCAAAGTTGCTGCGGAAAAGGAAAGTGGAAAACAATTGAAATTCCTTAGAACAGATGGAGGAGGAGAGTTTACTTCAAATGAATTTGAATCCTATTGCAAAAAAAGGGATCAATCATGAAGTAATTACACCATACAACCCTCAACATAATGGTCTTGCAGAAAGAAGAAATAAGACCATTATGGATATGACCATAAGTTTGATCGAAGAAAGGGATTTACCACAAAAGTTGTGGAATAGATGTTCAACCAAGAAGCTTGAAGGGAGAGTGCCAATTGAAGTGTGGTCAGGAAGGAAACCATCTATTGGCCACCTTAGAGTATTTGGGTCACTTGCCTTCAAACATGTACCAGATCAGAAAATAACCAAACTTCAAGACAAAAGTGAAGCAATGGTGGTTGTAGGCTATCATTCTACTGGTGCATAAAAACTATATGATCCAGTCAAGGAAAAGATGTTGATTAGCAGAAAATTTTTGGTGCTAGAACATGAAAAAGAACCTAGCACATAAAACTTGACTGAAAGATCCAATGAAAGATGTGAGCCTACTTCAGATGGAAATCCTACAATTCAGAGATCCCAAAGACTCATATCAAGGCCTACCAGATTTAGTGATTATGAAGTTCATACTAATGATCAGATCAATGAAGAAGGAGATCTGACTTACCTGGCATTGATGGCTGAGGCGATACCAATTGATGACTCTAAAGCACTACAACAAAAAGAATGGAAGGATGCAATGAATGAAGAGATCAAGTCCATTGAGAAAAATGAGACTTGGACTCTAGTTGAACTTTCAAATGACAAACATCAAATAAGAGTGAAGTGGTTATTAAAACAAAAGCTCAATCATGATAAATCAGTTTCAAAATACAAAGTTAGGTTGGTTGCTAAAGGCTTTCTACAAAGACAAGGCCTAGACTACTCATAATTATTTGCTCATGTTGCCAGAATTGAAACCATAAGGTTGGTTGTTGCAATTACTGGCGCAAGGAATTGGCCACTATTCCAAGTTGATGTAAAGTTAGTATTCTTTCACGGACCATTGATTAAAGAAGTGTATGTACAACAATCACTTGGATTCATCATAAAAGGGAAGGAGCACATGGTCTACAAACTAAAGAAGGCCTTGTATGGCTTGAAACAAGCCCCAAGGACTTGGAGTAAAAGGATTGACTCCTTTATGTTTAAACTCGGCTTCCAAAAGTGCATCGTTGTACATGGAGTATATGTTAAAGAAGGCTACATGGAGAGCTACTAATAATAGGCTTATATGTAGATGACTTCCTAGTAACTGGATCCAACTTAGAGGGAAATGAAGAATTCAAGAGGATCATGGAAACTGAATTTAAAATGACAGACCTGGGAAAGCTGAACTACTTCCTTAGTATGGAATTTACCTACACTACTATGGGGATACTAATGCATCAGAAGAAGTATGAAAAAGATATACTAAAAAAGTACAACATGGACTAGTGCAACCTAGTAGCTAGCCTTGTTGAATTCAATTTCAAACTCACAAGAGATGAAGAAGGTGAGTATGTTGATGAGACTCTATTCAAGCAAATTGTGGGATCTTTAAGGTTCTTGTGCAATAGCATAACAGATCTATCCTTCGGGTTGGACTTGTGAGCAGGTTCATGTGTAAGCCAAAGAAAATTCACATGTTAGTTTCTAAAAGAATACTGAGATACAAGACACAACAAACCATGGAATTTTGTTTCGAATTGGTGAACAAAAATCAACACTAGAATTGATTAGATTTGCTGACTCTGATTATGGTGGTGATTTGGTTGAAAGGAAAAGCACATATGGTTACTTATTTCTACTCAATAAGGCTCTTATCTCCTGGTGCACTAAGAAACAAGAGGTGATCACACTCTCAAGCTGTGAAACAGAGTACATATCAGGATGCTATGCTGCATGCCAACTTATGTGGTTGGAAGAACTGTTAAAGGAAATAAGGATTGATGTGAAGTTACCACTATAGTTGAGAATAGATAACATCTCAACCATTAGCATATCCAAAAATTCAGTAAGCCATGGGAGAAGTAAACACATAGAAGTGAGATTTCACTTTCTAAGCGACTTGGTTAACGAAGGAAAAATTGAAGTGGTATACTGCAAAACAGAAATGCAGTTGACAGATGGATTCACCAAAGCATTGAAGGCAAAATGATTTCTGAATTTGAGGAGAAGAATAGGTGTAGAATCTCTTAAATACTAGACTTAAGAGAGGATGTTAAAATAGATGTATAATTCAAGTATTAAAGTTATAGTTTTGTAACTAGGGAAGTTGTTAAAGTTACTATAAGTAATGGTTAGTTTTGTTGTTGGTAGTTAGTAGTTGGGAATACTTTCTATAAAAGGCATGGATGTATTTTGCTGAATAACTAATGAGAACAAGAGGTATCTCATACACTTGGTTTTCCTCCTACCTTCTTCTTATTCTTTTCTCAAAACTCTAACATATATATAACTAGCAAGTTACCTGTGCGAATGTACGAGGCGATATTTTTTTACCACATGATTAAAACATACATATTATATCTATATTGTTTCTTTAAGTATAAGGAACAACATCAAATTTTGTTATTTTGAAATTGATATATTTTCAAAATTCAATGTCATTTATTGTTCAACCAGACAAATATTAAATGTATACAATATCATAGTGTCGAAAAACTTGATTTTATGATTCGGAAGACCAAAATTTGTAAATGCATTTAATAATTGATGAGTTAATAGGTTGAATATTGGTCCTCATTAGTATTACACATATCAATAGAATTAGAACTATTGTATTCATTTTCATCACCTAATATTATTAAGTTTAAAACTATTTGCTTCAACTTCATAAGTGATCGAATTGAATTATAAATATTTTTACTTGGAATTAAACTAAAAATAGTCATTTATTTGTTCAATAATTTTAATAGTTGATGCAAGTATTGTCCTTGGTTATAAAAACTCTTCATTTTTTAGCAATATTGTAGATTTACATAAGTACTTTGAACTATAACATATATTGGGTTATCAAAATTAACAAATGTATATGTCATTAGGTAGAGAATGACGTAGTTATGAGAATTGTCAAGAAAAAATAAATTATATAGTTTAACTAATACACACTAATTTTATTATATTTTTTTGTGCTAGCAATTATGTACAATTACAATAGTTTATTATAATATTTTAAAATTGAATCATTGTCTTGATTATATGTCTGCATCCATACAATTTGTATACAATAATATTTTAATGATTTGTAAGGAATGGTAAATAATACATAAAATGACTAAATGACATTAATTGATAATGTTTTAAGATATATTTAAACGTGTAATTACTATATATTCCATTTACTATATTAAAATATGTTTTCAAAGTTTTCTAACAACTTTAATACATAATTGTAAAGTAGAAACTAAATCATTACAATTAATAGTAGTATTCACTTATTCCCCATCCTAGCCATCAACTCTAGGAAAATCCAATGATTTGAATTAGTGAGTAGATCTAAACAATTAGCTATCCATAAATTTAATGGTTAAGATGTGGAGTAAGTGTAAAACACTTACTCTTAAAGTAAGTGGGTCTATACTCCATAAATAATGCCCCAAATTCCTTAATTATAGGAAAAGAAACATTTAAGAATTATCAACTTTTATTCTAATAATATTAAAAATAATTATTTCTATGAAATAAATTAAATATCAACCGATCTCCATATTAATTCTAATATCATAGTTCACTATATTAATAATGAGATTGGATATCTAATATTAAAGTTTTGTAAAAATAATTAAATGAGAATGTTTTAAAATCTATTTAAATAAATAGTATTAAAAATTATTATTTTTAATAAATAAATTCACTGTCTATCATTTTTATGCCAGACAGAATAACAAAATATTTCCTCATTAATTTTAATTTGTTAATACATTCTTTCATTTAATAATAAAAGTAGATTCCTACAATTTAAGTTTTAAAGAATAATGAAATAATATTAATTGACACATTTTAAGAGCTATTTAAATGTGTAATTACTCCCTATTTCATTTATTATTTTTAAAATAATTTTTCAAGTTTCATAACAACTTTAAAATATAATTTTAAAGTAGAAACAAAATCATCGTTATTTTTATTTTTGATTGAAAATTGTTAATATGTTAGTATTTGTTGTGGGTGATAATCAAACCTTAAATCTCCTTCATTTCACCCCTCAGAATCAAACTTCCTTGTAACTCATTTTTTATTATTTTTAATTTGCTATGGGTGAGGCTCGAACTCACAACTTCATTCATCCCATTCCTTAAACTTTTCATCATCTTACGATTCTCAAACATCGTTATTATTGCTCAAAATTCCTTAATTCGTTATTAATGTCTCAAATTCCTTAATGAAAGAAAAGTGAGCATTTCCTTCAATCATGGTGACATTAACGGCATGCTCCTGGTTCCCACGAGAATTGATAATAGAATTATTATGAGAATTATAGTTATTGTTACTAAAGCTAATAATACCCTCATTGGTAACATGTTTTTGGTTGCCTAGATTTTTTCCGTGGATTACCTTAAAATTAGGCATTAAAGTTGAAACTGAATTATTCTATTGGCCAAAATGGATTAGCATCTCCCAATTTAATTTCATTAATATTGACATATTGTTTCTTAGAAATCTTCTTATTTTTAGTAACAATCAACCAATTTCCATAAACCTACAATGACTCTTGAACAAAATACTTGCACTTTTTTTGCTCACTCATTCAATTCACATTTACTGTCCCAGTTGTAACGGACATAATAGTTTCCACTTTTCCACCAGATTCGTCAGCCATTATTAATTTAATTAATCTAATATAAGAATATACTCATAATTGATTTCTTATTTTTAAATATGACTGCTTTGTATATTTAAATAATATAATTATAGTAAGTAATATATATTCAAAAAATAAGGATCTCATCCGTTATATTATTTAAGGGTGGATTCATTAGTGTCATTAATAGGAAATAAATTATTCTAGTAACTAATATATATTCAAAAACTGTTATAATGGTTTATCTCGTAATGAGAATTGCATAAAATTAGGAAATCGCAAATAATTTAAACGAATTATAAATACAAAACAATTATGACATTATTCTTGTCCATATATAGAAATGTCAAAAAATCCAAAACAATTTTACATTAAAAATGAATTACGATAAACACATAATAAAAATAAAGACATTATTTTTCTACACTCAAATAGTAATGGTAACCTCTAATCATTATATCATAGGACGTGTGTTTTCTCTTCTACAAATGTTAAAACAAATAACATAACCAATTCGTAATTCTTGTACACTTACATAGTAGTAATTACAATCTCTAATAATTCTGTTCGATTAGGTGAGTTTTCTCTTGTGCAAATGGTGAAACAAAGACCATGACTAATCCATATTTTAGCTGAGAAAATATACACATTGGAAAAAATAAACATACATCATGTGAGAAAACAATAATGACGCAAAATTTTATATGATGAAGAAATTATATTTATCAACAAAAGCAAAATTGAAAGAGTATACAAAGGAAACATTGAAAGAGTATAAAAATAAAATAATACCTATGTGTGAGTTTTAGAGTTGAAGATGACAGATTTGTTGAACAAAATATGTGATGAAAATAAACTTATTGGGGAGAAAATTTAACATACATCATTGACAAAAAAAAAATTATGATGCAAAAATTTAAATGATGAAGAAATTATATCTATCAACAAAAGAAAAATTGAAAGAGTCTACAAAGAAATTAAAAATTGGAAAAGCATATAATATATCTACCAACAAAGACAATAATTAAAAGATGTGGGGTGTGAATGTGCATTGTTGGATACAAGGGTGTTGCATGAACATTAGTTGGCATCGAAGGAATGTGTGTTATGGATATACTCCTTATGATAGAGTCACATAGTTTTTTTGAACAATGATTGTTGGAGTAGTGTTAAGAGCCAAAATATCATAATGTAACTATCATTTTTATGGTATTTTAACTCATAATTTAGTCTAATTTTGACAAATTGATTCTAAAGCTTAACATATGAAGACAATTGTTGAATATTACCTTTATAGTATTTATGCTAATCAAAACCAGAGGAATTATTGCAAAAAGCCAAGTCATGCCCAACGCAATCCCTACGCTTGGCGGAAATAGCAGCCTGTAGAACCCGCACCCAGCGTAATCACTGCGATGGGTCAAATACATGAGAAATTTTGGCATAACACTTTGCGTGAATTTCGCTAGCGAATTTCCTGCGCTGGGTGAAAGTGGGAAATTCCTTGACTTAGCATTAACTTCATGTCGTTCTTTATGCTTCGTAGGATAGGAACTGTGAATATCCAGCCCACTCACATGTCTCTTCAACACATGGATAGATCCATTTCCATGGAGTTGAAGAAGATGTTTTTGTAAGAATGGATAAATCATCTTCCTATTGATTTTGTCATTTTGGATATAGATGAGGACATGGATTTGCCACTTATTTTGGGCAGACCATTCATGAAGACTACTCAAAGTAAGGGTGCAAGATGAGGAAAAAATGGTTGACCATTTGGAGGAGGTATTTGTTGATAATATGTCGAATTCTAAGCCTTCTACATCATCTGAGAATGTAGAAGAAAGAACTTATGATGTTGTGCTAGAAACGAAACTGAAATTAAAAACATTACCTTCACACATGAAATATGTATTTTTAGAATGTGAAATGGGAAAACTAGTAATCACCAATAGGTCCTTGTCTGAAAAGGAGGAAGAGGAGTTCGTTCTCAAGTCAAATTTTGGGACAATAGGTTGGACCCTAGCTGATTTAAATGGGATTAGTCCAACCTATTACATGCATAAAATATATATGGAAGATGGTTTCAAATTCGTCACTCAACCATAACGCTAGCTAAATCCAATAATGAAGGAGGTGGTCAGAGTTGAGCTAATGAAGCTTCTAGAGGTAGGTAAGATCTATCTTATCTATGAGAGTGAAAGGGGATGATTGTTATCTCCAACAAACAATGAGATGATCTTAACCCGCACAGTTATAGGTTGAAGAATATATATTGATTATAGGAGACTAAACAAAGCAACCCAAAAGGTGTAAGAATGAGATTGCAACTAAGA
>NC_032020.1:4703686-4706280 GCF_001865875.1 Lupinus angustifolius
TGCAACAGTCTTCAGTAATCGATTACTGATAGTGGGTAATCGATTACCCAAACTCATTGTCCAGTGTTTATTTAAAAACGAATTAGAGTAATCGATTACTCCATTTGGGTAATCGGTTACTCAAATTTTGTAAAACTGGTAATTTGTTACTCAAAGGAAGTAATGGATTACTCTGAACAGTTTAAAGTTGGATAACTCTTTTTCTCTCACATGTAACTTGTTACTTGAATGAAGTAAGCCGTTACACATCATTTCACCATTCATAGAAACTCCGAAATGCTAATGAATTTTGGTTATAAAGATGGCATATGACAAAGGGCTTTGAGTACCTCTAACAGTCCACATTTGTCTCATTATCATTAGAGCCCAATTGATTTTGATGTTAAAATTTATGGCATACATCAATTGGAGTTCTATGTCACTTATTTGAGAATGATTTGAAAATTTTGGTATGATGACATAGCTCAAAAAATAATGAATCAAACGTTCCTCTAGATTGAGATATCCAGCAGATAGGATGTCTCGGTGTTTGACAGTCTCTCCAAAGCCTTGTTGCTTACGCATTTCTATTTCCCTTTTCGAAAGTCTACATAACGAATGATAAAAATCCTTTCTATCATAATCATCTCATTCACATAGAAGGCCGAAACCTGTTATGTTATCTTGAGAGGGTATGTTACATAACAATGAACTGAAAGTTTTTAGATCTAAAATAATGTCTTTTCCTTTGACATAGGAGGTAAGACGATTTTTCCGAAAATTCATGTTACAATAAAATACTCGCACAAGTTCGGGATATAGGTCATTTATTTCACAACAGAAGTCAAAAAGGTTTTGTTGACGTAAGAGATAAGGGAAAAGAAAATCTTCAAACTCAAAATTATCAACATTACCGAATTTAGGAGTGAAAATGGCGCGACCATGGAAGTGTTCCTCAAATATCTTGCATTGCTCATCATTAGCAAGAAGCCTTGTCAAATCCAGAGGGTTACACTCCAAAGATGTGTTCCTTGACTCCTTTGAGTGGTATTGGATTGTTGTTTCTTTGATTTAGAAGAGGAAGCCATGGATTTGGTATTTTGAAATTTTACGTTTTTGAGGTTTTGGAGATTTGGGGGTTTTTGATTCAAGCCACTAATCATGAAAAAGATTGGTTAGAAGTGTTTATAATCGAAAATGTGATAGGAATGGGCACAAAAATCTCTTGAAACGGATTAAAAACAAGGTTTTTAAAGGTTGAGAGGCTTTGAGAAGAAGAAAACACGAGTTGAGTGAGGAAGATGAGTTTTGAAAAAGTTAAAAATTGCAGAAATTTCATATATAACGGCACAGAGTAATCGGTTACTCAAAAATAAATTTTTGAAATTTTCAAACAGCAGCTTGGAGTAATCGATTACTCACTTTGGGTAATCGGTTACTGAAACACGCTGTTCAACCCTGTAATCGGTTACTCTCCAGTGTAATCGATTATTGACCCCATAAAAACTTATTTTTAGGCAAAATTAAACTATGAAAATGATTTTTCAACCAAAAATTGAAGTTTTTTAACATAAATAACTATATTTAAGATCAAGTAGGCATGAGATAATTATAATGAAGCAAACATATAATCATATAAGCATGTTAAGACATGTAAGCTTCATCAAGAATGCCTAATTCAAGTCTAATTTTGTAAAAAGGTTCTTTTGCCAAAGGTTTAGTGAAAATGTCTGCAAGTTAGTTATGAGTATCAACAAATTCTACAGATACATCTTTCTTTTGAATATGGTCCCTTAGGAAGTGATGCCTTATATCTATGTGTTTGGTTCTAGAATGCATAATAGGATTCTTTGTAAGGTTTATAGCACTAGTATTATCACATTTCAGCGGAGTGCAGCCTAAGTCTAAGCCATAATCTCGTATTTGTTGCTTAGGCCACAACACTTGGGCACAACAACTACCTACTGCTATATATTTAGCCTCAACAGTGCTTAGCGCAACACATGCTTATTTCTTACAAGACCAAGAAACTAAAGCATTGCCTAAAATGTAACAAGTACCACTTGTACTTTTCCTTTCAGATTTACATCCGGCAAAATCTGAATCATATCCAACCAATTCACATATACTTCATTTTGGATACCACAGTCCAACTTCAGTTGTACCTTTAAGATATTTTATAATTATCTTAACAACAACTAAGTGTGATTCTTTTGGTTTAGACTGATAACGTGCACACAAACAAACACTAAACATGATATCAGATCTACTAGCAATCAAATATATAAGAGATCCGATCATACCTTGATACTTGATATTTCAATACTTTTTCACTTTCATCGGTATCAATGTATGTGTTAGATCCCATATGAGTAGCTATTGGCTTCTAGTCATCCATATCAAATATTTTTAGTAAATCCTTGTAGTACTTGGTTTGACTCACAAAAATGTCATTGTCAAGCTGTTTGATTTGTAGTCCATGAAAGTAGTTCAACTTTCCCATCATGGACATTTCAAATTCTCCTTGCATCATTTTTCCAAATTCACTACACAAATTTTCATTAGTAGAACCAAAAATAATATCATCTACATAAATTTGAACTAGTAAAGTATGA
>NC_032020.1:4706380-4706850 GCF_001865875.1 Lupinus angustifolius
CTGATTGTATTCTTAGGCTACTAGTCTAGCTTTATTTCTAACGATAACACCATTTTCATCATATTTATTTCTAAAGACCCAACGAGTTCCAATTACATGCCTATTTTTCGGTCTAGGAACAAGTTCCCAAACTTCATTCCTCTCAAACTGGTTTAATTCTTCTTGCATAGCAAGAATCCAGTGTTCATCCTTGATTGCGTCATCAATCATGGAGGGTTCTATCTGAGAGACGAATGCCATGTTTAGACAAACATCAAGCATTCTTCGAGTAGTTATACCTTTACTTATATTACTGATGATATTGTCAATAGGATGATTTCGATGAGTTCTCCATTCTCTTGGTAGATCTGAGTGAATATGTTCTTCTTGAGAAGATAGATTATCATCTTTTCTCTATTCTTCAGGTTCAGTTGTAACATCAACAATAGAATTTTCTTTAGCAGAGGAACTTGGCAAGTCGTCTTCATCAC
>NC_032020.1:4706950-4707265 GCF_001865875.1 Lupinus angustifolius
CAGCGAGTTTTAGAGATTTTTCATTTTGAACTCTTTTAGCATAAATGCTAAAGGCTTTGAATGCCTCATTCTTATGTATTAAGAAAATAGTCCAAGCATATCTAGAAAAATCGTTCACTATAACTAGAGCATAATAATTTCCACCAAAACTTTTTGTCCTTGAGGGACCAAATAAATCCATGTGAAGTAGTTATAATGGTCTATCAGAAGAAACCATGTGCTTTGTTTTGAAACAAGTTTTTGCTTGTTTACCCATTTGACAAGCACTACATAGTTTGTCTTTAACAAACTTCATTTTGGGTAAACCGACAACTA
>NC_032020.1:4707365-4767631 GCF_001865875.1 Lupinus angustifolius
ATTCTTTCTCTTGAAAGAACCCTTTTTCAAATTTGGACAATCCATCTTTATGTGACCGGGTTTGCCACATTCAAAACATGTAAAGTTTTGGCTTGAGGTGGAGGCATCATTTCTTTTGGTGAATTTCCTTGTTTGGCCAGTTTTTGCACTTTTGTTCCTTTTTAGGAACATGCTAAATTTCTTTACGAATAGACTTATATCTTTCGTATCATCTTTTTCTGATTTATCTCTAGATGAGTCATATCTATCTACTTTTTATTTTAGAGAAATATTTTTCTTCTTCTTTTCTTGCTCATCGTGTTAATCAAGTTGGCTAAGTTCTAGTTCGTGTTCCTGCAATTTGCCAAACAAAGCAGCCAAAGACATTTTGGATAAACTTTTCTTTTTCAGAAATTGCAGTTACCTTTGGTTGCCATATTCTGGTGAGTGATCTAAGAACTTTTAAGTTTAAGTCACTATTTGATAGAACTTTGCCAAGTGCAAGAAGGTGATTGGTAAGATGAGTAAATCTCTTTTGTAAATCAAGAATTTTCTCTCCAGGCTTCATACGAAACATTTCGTATTCCTGAGAAAGAGTGTTGAGTCTTGAACTTTTTACTTTCTCTGTTCCTTCGAGTGTGGTCTCTAGAGTATCCTACATTTCTTTTGCAGATTTACAATTTGATACTCTAAAGAATTCATCAATACCAAGAGCGGAGGTGAGAATGTTCTTTGCCTTTAAATCATATTGTACCTTCTTTTTGTCTTCATCGTTACATGGTGATTTTGGCTTTATTTCCCTTATACTGTTGATAACAATAAAGGTTATATATGGTCCTTCTTCAATGGCGTTCCATATGTCTAAGTCATGAGATTCAATAAAGACCCTCATTCTAATTTTCCAGAAATCATAGCATTCTCCAACAAAGCTTAGAGGGAGGTTGATGTTGGACCATTCTCCATCTTGATGTAGGATCAGATTTGAGAGTATCTTACTCAAATATAACTCTAGTGCCAATTGTAAGAATGAGATTGCAACTAAGAGGGAGGGTGAATTGGTTGACTTAAAATTATGGTAGCTTTTTCTTCAAAATGTAAGAGTTAATGTGCAGCGGATAATATTGCAGAAATATAAACAAGAATAAATTAAATAGGTAAGGGAAAAGAGAGTACACAAGGATTTTCTACTAGTTCACCTCTTGTCCACCGAAGGCTACGTTCAGTACTCTTGCAACACAAGAGATTTTCCACTAAATATTATGAGTAGTAATTACAAAGTCTCACCCCGAGATCTCTAAGTACCATACCCATCTTACACATTCACTAATATTTATACTCTTAGAAAACACATTTCCAAGTAACTCTATCCCTTTTCTATTCACACCTTGTGAAAGAAAGTTTATTGCAATGATTGAAGAATTTCAATGATGGCTTTGGATTGCCTTTATAAGTATGAAATATTATAACACTTGCAATCCAATCAACTCTCTTTGTATACTTAGTAATAATGCTCAATAGATTTGTGAAACTTTGAAACAATTACTTCAAGTAACTCAGAAAAATTCTCTTTTGAAAGTTTAGGAACTTAGTGCAAAAGTGCAGAAAAATAGTGAGAGAATTTTTCAGAGTTGTATAAAAGTTGTGTGTTTATGTTGTGAGAGTTAGAGTCTTTATATAGACTTTCCAAACACCCATGGTGTCTTTCTAAAAGTGTAGGAGTTGTTTGAAGTGAAGAGATTTCATTTGGAGTGAAAACATTTCATTTTGAAATCTGAAATTTCATGCAACAGTCTTCAGTAATCGATTCTGATAGTGGGTAATCGATTACCCAAAATCACTGTCCACTATTTATTTAAAAACGAATTAGAGTAGTCGATTACTCCATTTGGGTAATCGGTTACTCAACTTTTGTAAAACTGGTAATCTGTTACTCAAAGGCAGTAATGGATTACTCTGAACAGTTTAAAGTTGGATAACTCTTTTTCTCTCACATGTAACTTGTTACTTGAATGAAGTAACCCGTTACACATCATTTCAAAAAATGTTTTAAGTATTTTTAAAGTGTTTCATTATTCTTTAAAAATAGTTTGAGCATTACTACTTTGTATTTATAAAGAGTTTTAGGATAGAAGTACCTATAGAGACTTAATCTAATTTTCTTGAAGCTTTAATCTTCTTTGTCTTCATAAGTATTCTTCCTTTTCTTCTTTTTGGTGATTTTGGTGTCTTCATCAAAACCTTGTCAAGGTCAGGAGCAAAGATCTTCTTCACAGAAAGATCACTTCCCCTACCCTTTATGGACCAAATGCTTGAATGACTATCGAGACTAGCCATCTATTGTTTTCATGATGGTTATTTTGGATATAACCAGATCACATTTGACCTCAAAGATTAAGAGAAGATTGCATTCACTTGTCCCTTGGTGTATATGCCTATTGGAATATGCCATTTGAGCTATGCAATACATTAGCTACCTTCCATAGGTATATGCTGACTATCTTCTCTGATCTTGTTCATCAATGCATCAAAGTATTAATGGATGACATTTCCGTATTTGGGGTCTCGTTTGACCTTCGTCTTAAAAATATTGAGATCGTGCTAAAGAGATGTGTGAAGATCAATTTGGTCTTGAATTGGGAGAAGTATCATTGTATGGTTACGAAAGGGAATGTTATGGGCCATAAGATTTTTGCTAGGGGCTTGAGGTTGACAATAGTATATGCAATGGAAAACTTTTGGAGATACCTTATCAGCTCAAAGGTTTTACCTATACTAATCATGTTGCAATCAAATATTTTTTAAGTTGCGACTAATTCATTAGGTTTTGTTGCTACTAGGGATGACAAAAATATCCGACCCTTGGATTCCTGCTAAAATATCTATAATGTGTACCCGTAAAAATAGCTTATGAGTGGGAACAAGTATCATGATACCCGCTCCATAGGTACTTGCATATTTATAAATTTAGTTTTTTAATTAAATAATTTATATATATTACACTTTTTATTATTTTATAATAATATATTATCTATTTTATTATTATTTTATAATGAACTTTAGTAATCGAAATATAATAATAAATTTAACATATACATAAGTTTTATTATTCATGTAATAATTATTTTATATATATTGATTATTAAAAAGTATATAAATATATATTTAAACGTAAAAATCTGTTGAGTATCCATGAAATACCCGCTACCCATGTGGGTACCCGCAAATTGTGTGTGTATGGATACGGGAAAGCACTACCCATGTTTGTTCTGTCCCCTTGTCATCCCTAATTTCTACAAGAGTATGACTTGGACATTAGAGACAAAACCGATAAAGAAAATTTGGTTGTTGATCACCTCTCTAGGTTGATCAATCATGAGGTGACCACAAAAGAAAGGAAAATCACTAGTGCATTTTGCGATGAGAAGCTTTTTCATACTTGAGAAAGGATGTGATTCGCAGACATGATCAACTATAAGGCATTGGGAATCATTCCTTTTGTCTTTATTTATCAACATTAGAATTAGAAAAAGTTTATTTGAGAAGCTACACAATATTTGTAGGGTAATCCTTACTTGTTCAAAAGCAATGTTGATGGGATGCTTCGACAGTGTATAGGATCGAGCAAAGCTAGGAGCATACTTTGACCTTGTCATAACTCACCATATGGCTAATAGTATAATGGGGAGATAACCACTACTAATGTTCGCGAATCTGCGTTTTATTCACCCATTCTACATAAGGATGCACACTACCATGTGTAGAGTTGTGATTCATATCAAAGAACTGGAGGAATTGGTAGGCGGAATGAAATGTCGCTTCAGAATATTCTGAAAGTAGAGGTGTTCGATTGTTGGGGAATCGATTTTATGGGATCGTTTCCATCCTCTCACTCAGAGTTATACATTCTTGTGTATGGGATATGTCTCCAAATGGGTAGAAGCAATTCTGTATCATAGTGTTGATGTCAAGACGATGATCAAAATAATACACAAACAATGACTGTTATACTATATCTATTTATTTTCACAATATACTATATTTTGTTTAACTTAATTATATTCGTCACCATTTTTTATTTAATAAATTACACTTATCTCTTCTACAGAGTTAGTCAGGGTAATGTACGTATATAATTATAATCAGATGTGATTTGTGTAAGTTTAAAAATGAGTAATGATTTGTATAATTTTACAAAAACTAAAAATTATGGAATATCAATGTAATTTATTTTATTTTTAATTATGTTTTCTGCTTTTGTTGCACTATCCTCATCCTCATTCTAATCCTAATGTTAACCCTCATCCTAATCCTAACCCTAATCCTAATCCTCATCCTCATCCTTATCCTGGCCCTAATCCTCACACTAATCCACATCTCATCTTCATCCTCATCCTCATTCTCATCCTCATCCTCCTCCGCATCCTCATCCTCATCCTCATGCTCATCCTCATCCTCATCCGCATCCTCATCCTCATCCTAATCCTCATACTCATCCTCATCCTCATCCTCATGGCCATAAGATTTTTGCTAGGGGCTTGAGGTTGACAATAGTATATGCAATGGAAAACTTTTGGAGATACCTTATCAGCTCAAAGGTTTTACCTATACTAATCATGTTGCAATCAAATATTTTTTAAGTTGCGACTAATTCATTAGGTTTTGTTGCTACTAGGGATGACAAAAATATCCGACCCTTGGATTCCTGCTAAAATATCTATAATGTGTACCCGTAAAAATAGCTTATGAGTGGGAACAAGTATCATGATACCCGCTCCATAGGTACTTGCATATTTATAAATTTAGTTTTTTAATTAAATAATTTATATATATTACACTTTTTATTATTTTATAATAATATATTATCTATTTTATTATTATTTTATAATGAACTTTAGTAATCGAAATATAATAATAAATTTAACATATACATAAGTTTTATTATTCATGTAATAATTATTTTATATATATTGATTATTAAAAAGTATATAAATATATATTTAAACGTAAAAATCTGTTGAGTATCCATGAAATACCCGCTACCCATGTGGGTACCCGCAAATTGTGTGTGTATGGATACGGGAAAGCACTACCCATGTTTGTTCTGTCCCCTTGTCATCCCTAATTTCTACAAGAGTATGACTTGGACATTAGAGACAAAACCGATAAAGAAAATTTGGTTGTTGATCACCTCTCTAGGTTGATCAATCATGAGGTGACCACAAAAGAAAGGAAAATCACTAGTGCATTTTGCGATGAGAAGCTTTTTCATACTTGAGAAAGGATGTGATTCGCAGACATGATCAACTATAAGGCATTGGGAATCATTCCTTTTGTCTTTATTTATCAACATTAGAATTAGAAAAAGTTTATTTGAGAAGCTACACAATATTTGTAGGGTAATCCTTACTTGTTCAAAAGCAATGTTGATGGGATGCTTCGACAGTGTATAGGATCGAGCAAAGCTAGGAGCATACTTTGACCTTGTCATAACTCACCATATGGCTAATAGTATAATGGGGAGATAACCACTACTAATGTTCGCGAATCTGCGTTTTATTCACCCATTCTACATAAGGATGCACACTACCATGTGTAGAGTTGTGATTCATATCAAAGAACTGGAGGAATTGGTAGGCGGAATGAAATGTCGCTTCAGAATATTCTGAAAGTAGAGGTGTTCGATTGTTGGGGAATCGATTTTATGGGATCGTTTCCATCCTCTCACTCAGAGTTATACATTCTTGTGTATGGGATATGTCTCCAAATGGGTAGAAGCAATTCTGTATCATAGTGTTGATGTCAAGACGATGATCAAAATAATACACAAACAATGACTGTTATACTATATCTATTTATTTTCACAATATACTATATTTTGTTTAACTTAATTATATTCGTCACCATTTTTTATTTAATAAATTACACTTATCTCTTCTACAGAGTTAGTCAGGGTAATGTACGTATATAATTATAATCAGATGTGATTTGTGTAAGTTTAAAAATGAGTAATGATTTGTATAATTTTACAAAAACTAAAAATTATGGAATATCAATGTAATTTATTTTATTTTTAATTATGTTTTCTGCTTTTGTTGCACTTGATGGAATCTGGTAATGGTGATAATGCTACTAATAATAAAAAGAAATGTAAATGTGGATGACCGCTATAAACAGTTAATCATGAATGCAATTTATATTTAATTCAATCACTGCACCTCAACAATCATTCAATCACCTGATTTGGTAGTTTTTAATTGTCTAATCCCTAAAATCATGCTATTACTACTAAGTAAAGAATCAAAACTTGCGGTGGTAATTGATTTAAAACGTATTTGTTTATTACAGATTCTGCACGTTTTTGAAGCAATCTGTCTCAATTTAGCCATCCGTAATTTATGCCAGCTGAACAGGTAGGATTAAATCGTTGATCACGTAGCCGTTTTTTTAGGAAAATAGTGTCCCTCCCTCTATATGTTAGATACTCAATTTACTTTGTTAAGATAATATTTAATCTGTTCCAATATTTAGGTGTGATTAAGGGATGATACAAAAACCTGATCCATGATTATCTGTGAAAATATTTGTAGTGGTTACCCACAATAATAATTTATGAGTGTAGATGAGTTTAACGATACACGTACTGTGGGTACTCGTCATGCAAGTACTCACAAATTTATAAATTTAGTTTTTAATTAAATTTTTAATGTATATTATAGTTTTTATTATTATTTTAAAATTATATATTATATACTTTATTATTATTTCATAATTTATTTGACTATGATAATAAATTTGTCATAAAAATATCATATTATTCATGTAATAATTATTTTTACATATTAATCATTACAAAATATATAAATATATAATTAAAATTAAAATTTTATTCATACTTATAAATACTCACTATGCAATGGTACCCATAAATACTATAGGTTTGGGAATAGGAAAACCCTACTCGTGTTCGTCCATGCTCATTATCATCCTTACGTTTGAGGTGAAGTGCATGAGTATGTAGCCTAATTATTATATCAAATAATTAATTATATATTATATATTTCCAAATTTGTCATTTAAATTCATCCCGGTACAATTTTGAGATTTGGGTTTTGACATATATGCATTGCCGCTGAACAACTTATTGTTTCGAATTTATTCAAATTCAAATGCCTGTCAAGAAAAAGGAAAAGGTATGTGGTATAAATCAAGCCACATAATTCATATGGTGTTGAGGAATGTTGTTTTGCATCAAATAGAATTTATCTATAGGAATAGATGTACACAATGATACATATACACACATCTATAATCGATTATTTGTTAATAAAAACTAGTAAATAATTTTTAATTCTCTTCACCAATATATATATATAGATAATATATCTGTTTACACTAAAATTAAGTTATACTGGTTATAATCAATTCAGTCATTCATTTTCTTAAAATTAACGGATCAAATGTGTAATAAATGACGAGAGAAAAAGAAAGTCTTAAATAACTTATTCCACTCACACATTTAGTCCATTAGATTTAAGAAAATGAATGGCTAAGATTGAGTGTAATAAGTGTAAACAGATTCATTCTTTTTTATATATGTAGTGACCAGTAAAACAATAAAAAATTCTAAGTACACTTGATATTTCAATCCAAAAGTATACACAATATTTTGGGCTCTTATTATTAAGATTGACGATTCTCCATTTCTTCAATTATCAATTCAATTTCTCAGAAAATGGTTCTAAATTTATGATGGAAGTTGAATCTCAAGACCCAATAGAGTGAAACAATAACCCAAATGGATGAATGATTTTATTTAAAGTTGTAAGTTTATTATGTTATTATTTTCTATATAGACTATGGGTCTTGGATCTATTAGGCCAAATGTTAACCCTGATGACCAATAAGGTGTTGGTCTAGTGGTGTAAAACTCTGTTAGATCTCAGGATGACCAAAATGTTAAGAGTTTGATTTCTGTGAGCGACACTTATTGAGAGGGACAATCATACACCTTGAAATAGATTAGTTCCTTATCTATAAAGTGAGAAGTACCATTGGTAGTACCCAAAAAATGTTAACCCTAATGCTACTATCTTCAATTTACCTATTACAACAACTACCAATTGTGATGAATTCCATAATTTTTTTATTCTTATTTTCCATTAGCTTCTTCAAATCACATTATTTTCTAGTTAATTCTTATAAATTGGTGCTTCCGTTCCTGCACCATGCCTCTCAAAGTTACCAACAAAGACATTGATGAGACTTTACTGCAGAAAAACGGTAAGAACACAAAGAGTAAAGATATACTAGACATGAAATAATTATTGATGTCTTACGCACTATTACTGATAAGTTAGTAAAAATCTTTATTTTCCTACACACTATCACTTTTATGCTACTTTAAGTTAGCATAACGTCGAACATATTTGCGATAGAACCCAATGTGCCTAGCCATTCTATTACACATATTACCGATAAGTTGCACCCATATATACTATCACTCTTTTACCCACCCATAGAACCAGACCAACAACCCAAACCCCAACTACCACCACCCATACACCCAAAACTCCAAACCGTCATATCCAGATATGACACTATGTTTCAACCCACACAAGGCCTACCCCATAGGACCACCATATCCATCTTCTCCCAAACTCTAGCCCAATATTAGTAAAACCTTACAAATATCCTTACTCCCAAAATATAGGGACGAATAATTAACATTAAATTATTAAAATATAAAACGTATAAAAGTAAGTATGTAGTGTGTGAACGTATATAATAGTAGTATATAACCTTCTAGAAAGGAAAAATGCGGAGGAGGTGACATATGGCTAGAATAAGTTTTTTTATTATATAGTTAATAGATTTCTATCGGGATTAAGAGGCAATGGAAAGAGACATAAATTTCGATTCTGGAATAAGTAGTCTGTTAATTAAATGAAAATTGAATATAATAAGAATGAGAGCAAGAAATAATTTTTACCTAGATATTGTTATCCAATACCCTTAGCTTTTCTGTATAAAACATCAATTTAGTTTAGGTTCACGGGGACATCATTAAATCTCTAAAAATGAAAAATAGATTTATTAGATAAAAAATACCTAAAATAACATTTCAATTTATCATGCAAAAAGAGGATTGTGGAAGAAGGAAAAAAGAAGAAGGATTACGAAAATGATATGAGAGGGAGGGTTCTATAAAAGATAAGAAATAAATGTTTTTTTGGTACTACCAAGAGTATCTTCACCTTTTAATAATGACTAATTACTTTTGGGGTATGTGGCTATCCATCCCAATAAATGTTATTCCTAAGAATTGAATTTTTGACCTTTTGGTTATCCTGAAAATTTAGCGGGTCTTACACTACTGTACAAATACCTTGCTGATAGATAAGAAATGAGTGTGGAGAAATAAAACAAAATCTTTAAATATTGCTTGATTTCATTTGAATCTTTTGACGTTGTCAAATGTTTAGATTAGGAAGTGATTGAAATAAAAGTGATTTATAAAATGAGAAATGCTTAAAATCACCTGCTAAATTTGAGGTTTGATTATTCTCAAGTTTTGACAATTAGTTATCACTTATGATACTTGATGCTAGAATTGATATATTTAAATCCATTTATATTCATTAGATTAATTTTTTTGACTTGAAATTGTCTCTTTCTCTCCCAAAAAATATTTAAAATGATCATTTTGATACTAATTCAAATAAGATAGAATTTATTAAAAACATTAATCAGTTTAAAAAAATATTAGAAATTTAGAACCATTTTATAAAAAATGAAAGGTAAACCTAAAATACATTATTACTTTATAGTTCTAAAATTGATAACTAATTTCAACTTTGAAATGAAAAATCAACGATAAATGATAATTGTAAAAAAAAAAAAAGAATACAAGCAATGAAATAAGTGATATATTCCATACCGGCGTAAATTATTGAGTAAATTACACTGATATTCCTAAGTTTTAGTGAAATTACACAAATCACTCATCCATTATTTACACCTACAAAAAAAACTCTAGTTTTTATACATATCTTACACTATCTACCACTCTATGAGAAATAAGTGCGATTTTTTGTACAAAAAGAGTGATAAGTATAATTAAGTTAAATAAAATATGTTATATTGTGAAAACTTGATTCAATAACATTCGATTTAATACATTTTCATTATTTTTTGTTCGTTAGAATATAATATAAGAGTGATTTAAATATGTCCTTATAATTATTTAACATCTTATATTGTACCAAAAATAACGAAAATGTATTGACTCATATACTATTTGAGCATGTCTTCACAATATATCATATTTTGTTTAACTTAATTACATTTATCATCCTTTTTTTAAAAATCATACTTATTTATCATGTAGGGGTAGTCAGTGTAATGTAGGTATAAAAATCAGAGACTTTTTTAAAAGTGCAAAAAAAATGAAACGTTGAATATATAATTTCACTAAAACTCGCGGGGTGTCAGTATAATTTACTATAAATTATTTATTCCAAACCAGGGTATACTCTAAGAAAAACTAGAATGGTTCTAGGAAAAGTACTGTTATCAATAATGTACTCGATATCAAATTTATCATGCATAAAGGTTCAATAAGTGATTTACTAAATCAAATACCAATAAAATTAATATACTTATATATTATATTAATATTAATGTTAAAAAATAATAAATAATATGATAAATATTTTTATTTGAAAAATTTGTTAAAATAAAATATATATCTTGATGATATATCATGTTTTAGAAGTATAAACAAATATAATAATTGTAGTTTTTATTATAAAAGTTAAATTAGTTTTATAAAATTTGTAATTTTAAAATTAGGCGATGTTACTGATACAATTTAAATAAAAAACAAGTCAACATAACCTGTATAATAGTTGAATTGTACTGGTGTAGGAATTGGTTCACTGGTTGAACCGATGGTGAGGTACAATTTTCATAACTATCAAGAAAAACTAAAGGATAATTCTTTAAAAAAATTAAAGGATAAATATAAAATCAAAATCAAAATTGCATTATTTAAGTTGTTTCAATTATTATAGGAATGTATAAACATTATATAAATTCTAAAAAGAATAAATAAACAATGGAAAAAATAGTTTGAAATTCAAACAAGCCTAGAATGAGGAGGAGTTGTTACATATAGCATGATTATATATATATATATATATATATATTATGGTCAGATCATCAGACCCGAATAGGATTGGGTCTTATCGGGTCTAGATTTAGGTTCAAAAATTAGACTCGTTTAATATTTAGAGTCGGGTAGAGACCAAATGTGACCCGACCCATCTTGTCCCATGGTCACTCACTCATCATTTTTGCATGTGTCTCTATTTAAATGTGTTTAGAGTAATGTCACATTTTTTGTCAAAAATATCACTTATTCTCTAATTTTTTCACAATAGATACATGATTAATAATATATATAATATATCATTTTATATGTCAAATTATATATTCATAATAATAAATAATATTGAGAAGACTTTATCTAAAATAAGTATGCATTATATTTAATCGTGTCTAGGTCGAGTTTGAGTTTAAATGCTGACTAAATCGATATTTAGGGTCGGGTTAGTTTCAGATTTAGGTCCAGGTTCAAGAAATGACTTGACCAACATTTAAGACCGAGGAAGGACAAACCTTAACCCATTCCAATTCAACTCATGATCATCCCTATATATGTGACTCAAGTGAGAATAATTACTATTGTTCTAGTATTTTTATGATTTTATTTATCACTTGGATCACCTCCTACTTATATTAGTTTGAATAGTTATTTATTAAAGGAATTACAAAATAAATTGTGTAATATGATTTCTAAAAATTGAAACTAACATGCATGTTTTGTTCGAATTAATTTTTTTGCGTGTGTGCTTATTTTGGTTTATAAGTTTTTTAAATTAAGTTGCTTACCAAATAAATTTAGTTTATAAAAGTTTAAAACTAAGAAAAGAAGTAAATATTAACATGTTCAAAACGATGAGTGGTTTAATTTATTTTCATTTTATAATCTCCCATATTATAAACTCACGTTTTATAATCAAAATCTAAAATCATAATTTATACCAAACACATGGAGTTAAAGATTGAATATTCATATTGGCTCATACCAATAACGAGACATCTTTATTATTAAGACTTAGATATTTGATACATATTCTAAGTATTAATCCTCTAAATTTTATGCCAATATATGTTTATGATTCAGACTATGCATTTTTTAAGGGTAGTATTTAATATTAATTGGTTGCTTTCATTTTCGGTTTGAGTATAAAGTTAACAAATAATAGACTCACATTATTTCCTTTGTATGACAATTTGTTAATTAAATTATGTAATGCAATATGTGTTGGATTATGAACAAGTAATTTAATATTATTTATATTTAATTGTTTAATTAAAAGTTTGATAAAGTGTTTGATAAGTATGTTGGTCATATAAGTGTTATTCTTTAAGATACTATAGCTTTTTGGGAGCCTACATTTTTTATAGTTTACTTTAGACATCTTGTGTTAGTTTTCTATTTAATAAAATTTACGGTTTATTTTCTATTTTGAATTTTGCTTATCCATTTGTGTACGTAGCTATTGTGTTACAATTAACTATTCTGGATTGATAATACTAACGAATAAAAAGTGACTAGTATAGTTCAGTTCAAATGAAAGATCGTTCGAAATTTAAAACTTATTATCAATATTCTAGTAACAGATATTAATACAATTATATTTAGTTGTTTATTTATTGTATTATAAAATAAGTAATCTAATATCTTGATCATTTGTATGACTTATAAAAAATGAAACTAATGAGTTGAATGAATGAATACATATGTTTGCCTATAAGGAATAATGAGAACTCTATATTAACTAATGTTATGAAACTTGAACTGGACATCAATCTAAAATAGGTATTGTAAAGGTTCTAACCGGTTAGACCGTCTGATTGGATCGGACGATATCATAATATCATATATAATTATATATATATATATATATTATAATTAACTAAAACAAGTGAATAACTTATTTATCAATAATATATTTTGTAAAATGCATCCACATAAAATCAAAATAAAAGTGTATAGTCTTACATAATTAGAATTACAAATCAAAACACAATTATCTCATATAGAAATTAAATATTGTAATTCATCTAAGTGTTATTGTCTTCATTACATCATTGATTGTATACAGTTCAAAACAAGAACTTTATGTGTTACTATTTATTAGAATATAAATTAGCCAATCTAAAAATGTATTTGCTAATTTTCAGAACTAGCATATTATTTTTATATTATATAGTTGTACACGACTCCTAAGTTTGGGGTTATGCTTTTCTTGTTCCCCAATTGTTATTCCTTATCATGTGAAACAAGGAAAACTAAACCCAAATGCTAGAAACCTAGAAAATAAGGGGCAAAAATCAGAAACCATATTACAATGGAGACGATGACGGGGACGAGGTTTCTTTCGTGTGTGACTTCTTGCGGCAATTGTGGTTCTACTCTGCAGCTCTGCAATGACCAATTTTTTCTTCCTTCATGATGTTGTGTGTAGTATGCTTGACTTTCTATTTCTAATTTTGGTTTTTAGGATTTTTTTTATTTTTTATTTTGCAGTTTTAAGTCGCTTGGGCAAACTAATAGGATTGTTCTAAGTTAACATGGCCTAACCTGGTTTAACCAGATTTCAAACCGTCATAAAAGGTCTGAAAGGAAGGGCAGGCTATTAGGTGAAATGGGATCGCTTGTGGTGTCAGTCAACAATAACACATTATGTTAACACAATAGAAATTATTATGACCCTAAAACAGAAAAGTCGCTAAATATATTCCTTTCTCCCCATCAAATAGAAAATGAAAGTCACTACGAAATTATAAGATTTGGTTGAGAAAGATAATTATATCAAAATGCTAAAAAAATAAAGAAAAAATTAACAAAAGAATTTCTTCAGTCGAGATTCTAACAAAATTATTATACAAGTTTCTCCTAAATAAATCATCATCTTACTAAATAAGTAAAATATAGTAAGTGTGAAGTTGACCCCATTTACATTTTCATAATAAACTTTGTTAAAAACTATCACCTTATAAATGGAAAAGTCATACGATAAAATAGAAAAAGACGAACATGATACTTAGTTTTTTGGTATTCTTTCTTTCATTTTCTAAAACCCATCTATCTATCTATTATGTATATAATAAAAAGCGCTTCTGCCATATCATCCTGTGACACATGTTGTAATCTTGTGTAAAACTTTCCCGCTTAAAACACTCCAATGCTTAATGTGCAGCCTCACACATCAGATAAAAAATACTCTTACCAATTGTTTGAGACTCATTAAGAACAATTATAACAATATTAATATCAGATAATAAAGGAATTTGAATCATTTTTTCCATCCACTTTTTTCTCTCTCTCTATTTCTTTTCATATTTCATCTTCTTATCTATTTCAAAACACATAATAAAGGGGATTTGAATCCCTTTCAACATCCACATTTTTTCTCTCTCTCCATTTCGTTTCATATTCCCTCTTATTCTCTATTTCATATATATTTCTCCGTACCTATTTTATATCTACCTCTTATTCTCTGTTTCATATCTCCATCTTCTTCTCTCTAATAGTTACAATCGAACGTTTCCTTCATCGAGTTTTCTTCGTCATCATCACAAAAAAGCATGTGTAGAATGTAACGCCCCGAAAACTACTCTAACAATATTGCCCAAAAATGAGTAAAAAAAATTTGTAATGTAAAACTTCTTCATTTACACCTGACTCCTTTTCGGGACACCACGTTAAGTAACATAAATTGCGGAAAAGACAACAAACATTACCTAATGGTAACTACAAGCCACTTAATATATCGTGGAATAATTCTTTATTGAATTACAGAAATGTTTATACAAAATGACTACTAGTGACTAGATCCGGTGTTAGCGGCTCTCCCACTTATGATATTTTCACGGTGTTATAATCCTCTCCCACTTATGAGATTTTCGCCCTCGAAAATTAAACGTATCTCTTAAGAAAAATATAGCGATAGGACTCTCTTATGGCCTCCTTGACCTCCCAAGTCGCATCTTCTCTGTTTGCTTGACCAGATCACCTTAACTAGAGCAATCTCCTTGCCTCGCAACGCCTTCACACTTCGATCAGCGATTCTCACAAGCATAGTTTCAAAAATGAGATTATCCATTAGTTGGGTTGAATTGAGTTCGATGATATGTGACGGGTCACAAATGTATTTTCTGAGTTGAGATACATGGAAGACATTATGTAGATTCAATAATAAAGGTGGCAAGGTTATTTGGTAAGCTATCGGTCCGACTTTTCTAAGGATTTGGTATGGTCCTACGAATTTAGGGGTAAGCTTATGGGATCTAAGCACTCTACCAATGCCACTTGTCGGAACCACCCTCATGAAGATATGATCTCCTTCCTCAAAACTGAGAGGGTTCATCCTTTTGTCATAGTAGCTCTTCTGCCTACTCTGAGCTGCCTTCATGTTCTCCCTTATCATTCTTATCTTTTCCGTCGTCTGCTGAACCACATCGGATCCTAGTATTAGATTCTCCACTGCTTCAAACCAACACAACGATGTTCTGCACTTCCTACCGTAAAGAGCTTCATACGGTGCCATGTCGATACTCTAGTGAAAGTTGGTATTGTAGGTGAACTCTATCTGATGTAGGTAGTCCGCCCAACTTCCAGAGTGTTCCAACACACATGCTCTCAGTAAGGCTTCCAAAGATCGAATAGTTTGTTCAGATTGGCCATCCGTCTACAGATGGTAAGCTGAACTCATACTCAATTTCTACTCAAGGTTGTTTGCAAACCATTCCACAACTTCAAAGTGAAACGTGGATCTCTATCTGAGATGACATTTTTAGGAATACCATGTAACAGGACAACCTCCTTGATGTAAAACTCCACTAGCCTTTCCAAGGAGTATTTCATATTGATGGGTAGAAAGTGAGTCGTCTTTGTGAAATGATCCACTATCACCCAAACTGCATCATAACCTTTATGAGTCCGAGGAAATCCGTTCACAAAATCCATTGCAATGTTATCCCATTTCAAAACGGGGATATCCAAAGGTTGTAGTTCTCCTTTGGGTCGCCTGTGCTCGATCTTTGCCTTCTGATATGTTAAGCAGCACAAGATATACTCTGCTACTTCTATCTTCATACCGAACCACCAGAACATCTTCTTCAGGACTTGATATATTTTGGTAGCTCTAGGATGAATACTTAGTTTACTCTTATGGGCTTCGTCCAAGATTTCCATTTTCAAATCAGGATCTCTTGGCACACAGACTCGGTTCTTGCATCGCAACACTCCATCGACTCCTTCTTGAAATTCTAGGGCTCTTCCTTCAGCCAACAAGGTTCTCTTCTCTTGTAGTTCTGGATCAGAACTTTGCAACCCTTTTACTTGTTCCATAAATTAATTTGTTACTGTAAGCATACCTAAAGTCAAACTCTCAGGTTTTACTTGCACCACAAGGCTTAAATTCCTGAAATCTTCAATCAACTCCATCTCCCTGACCATTGTGGTTGACATATGCAGAGACTTTCTACTCATGGCATTAGCTTTCCCAGGGTGGTATTTGAGATCAAAGTCATAGTCCTTGAGGAATTCAATCCATTGTCTCTACCTCATGTTCAACTCCTTTTGGTCGAACATATACTTCAAGCTTTTGTGATCACTGAAGACTTCAAATATTACACCATAGAGGTGATGTCTCTAGATCTTGAGAGCAAATATGATCGCAGCCAACTCTAAGTCGTGCGTCAGATAATTCTCCTCATGTGTCTTTAATTGTCTTGAAGCATAAATTACCACCTTTTGTTGTTGCATCAACATGCAACCTAGGCCTTGTTTAGACGTGTCACAGTACACATTGTAGTTTCCCTTCGGGTATAGTAGAATCAATACATGTGTTGTAGTCAATCTTTTCTTCAATTCTTAAAAGTTTTCTTCACACTTCGCCATCCAGACAAAAGCCTTGTTTTTTCTGGTTAACGTAGTCAGTGGCAACTCAAACTTCAAAAATCCTTCAATAAACTTCCGATAGTATCCTACTAAACCGAGGAAGCTTCTGATCTCCGTTACGGATTTCAAAGAATTCCATTCCATCATTGTTCCTACTTTAGCAGGGTCTACAATAATTCCTTCACATGATATCACATGCCCAATAAAATTCAATGATTCTAACCAAAATTCGCACTTTGACAGCTTGGCATAGAGTTGGTTTACAGAAATGTTTATACAAAATGACTACTAGTGACTAGATCCGGTGTTAGCGGCTCTCCCACTTATGATATTTTCACGGTGTTATAATCCTCTCCCACTTATGAGATTTTCGCCCTCGAAAATTAAACGTATCTCTTAAGAAAAATATAGCGATAGGACTCTCTTATGGCCTCCTTGACCTCCCAAGTCGCATCTTCTCTGTTTGCTTGACCAGATCACCTTAACTAGAGCAATCTCCTTGCCTCGCAACGCCTTCACACTTCGATCAGCGATTCTCACAAGCATAGTTTCAAAAATGAGATTATCCATTAGTTGGGTTGAATTGAGTTCGATGATATGTGACGGGTCACAAATGTATTTTCTGAGTTGAGATACATGGAAGACATTATGTAGATTCAATAATAAAGGTGGCAAGGTTATTTGGTAAGCTATCGGTCCGACTTTTCTAAGGATTTGGTATGGTCCTACGAATTTAGGGGTAAGCTTATGGGATCTAAGCACTCTACCAATGCCACTTGTCGGAACCACCCTCATGAAGATATGATCTCCTTCCTCAAAACTGAGAGGGTTCATCCTTTTGTCATAGTAGCTCTTCTGCCTACTCTGAGCTGCCTTCATGTTCTCCCTTATCATTCTTATCTTTTCCGTCGTCTGCTGAACCACATCGGATCCTAGTATTAGATTCTCCACTGCTTCAAACCAACACAACGATGTTCTGCACTTCCTACCGTAAAGAGCTTCATACGGTGCCATGTCGATACTCTAGTGAAAGTTGGTATTGTAGGTGAACTCTATCTGATGTAGGTAGTCCGCCCAACTTCCAGAGTGTTCCAACACACATGCTCTCAGTAAGGCTTCCAAAGATCGAATAGTTTGTTCAGATTGGCCATCCGTCTACAGATGGTAAGCTGAACTCATACTCAATTTCTACTCAAGGTTGTTTGCAAACCATTCCACAACTTCAAAGTGAAACGTGGATCTCTATCTGAGATGACATTTTTAGGAATACCATGTAACAGGACAACCTCCTTGATGTAAAACTCCACTAGCCTTTCCAAGGAGTATTTCATATTGATGGGTAGAAAGTGAGTCGTCTTTGTGAAATGATCCACTATCACCCAAACTGCATCATAACCTTTATGAGTCCGAGGAAATCCGTTCACAAAATCCATTGCAATGTTATCCCATTTCAAAACGGGGATATCCAAAGGTTGTAGTTCTCCTTTGGGTCGCCTGTGCTCGATCTTTGCCTTCTGATATGTTAAGCAGCACAAGATATACTCTGCTACTTCTATCTTCATACCGAACCACCAGAACATCTTCTTCAGGACTTGATATATTTTGGTAGCTCTAGGATGAATACTTAGTTTACTCTTATGGGCTTCGTCCAAGATTTCCATTTTCAAATCAGGATCTCTTGGCACACAGACTCGGTTCTTGCATCGCAACACTCCATCGACTCCTTCTTGAAATTCTAGGGCTCTTCCTTCAGCCAACAAGGTTCTCTTCTCTTGTAGTTCTGGATCAGAACTTTGCAACCCTTTTACTTGTTCCATAAATTAATTTGTTACTGTAAGCATACCTAAAGTCAAACTCTCAGGTTTTACTTGCACCACAAGGCTTAAATTCCTGAAATCTTCAATCAACTCCATCTCCCTGACCATTGTGGTTGACATATGCAGAGACTTTCTACTCATGGCATTAGCTTTCCCAGGGTGGTATTTGAGATCAAAGTCATAGTCCTTGAGGAATTCAATCCATTGTCTCTACCTCATGTTCAACTCCTTTTGGTCGAACATATACTTCAAGCTTTTGTGATCACTGAAGACTTCAAATATTACTCCATAGAGGTGATGTCTCTAGATCTTGAGAGCAAATATGATCGCAGCCAACTCTAAGTCGTGCGTCAGATAATTCTCCTCATGTGTCTTTAATTGTCTTGAAGCATAAATTACCACCTTTTGTTGTTGCATCAACATGCAACCTAGGCCTTGTTTAGACGTGTCACAGTACACATTGTAGTTTCCCTTCGGGTATAGTAGAATCAATACATGTGTTGTAGTCAATCTTTTCTTCAATTCTTAAAAGTTTTCTTCACACTTCGCCATCCAGACAAAAGCCTTGTTTTTTCTGGTTAACGTAGTCAGTGGCAACTCAAACTTCAAAAATCCTTCAATAAACTTCCGATAGTATCCTACTAAACCGAGGAAGCTTCTGATCTCCGTTACGGATTTCAAAGAATTCCATTCCATCATTGTTCCTACTTTAGCAGGGTCTACAATAATTCCTTCACATGATATCACATGCCCAATAAAATTCAATGATTCTAACCAAAATTCGCACTTTGACAGCTTGGCATAGAGTTGGTTGTCTTTCAAAATCTGCAACATTGTCTTCAGATGTTTCGCATGTTCCTCCCGATCCTTCGAATAAATTAGGATATCATAGATAAATACGACAAAAAATGTGTTCAGGTATGGATGAAAATCTGATTCATGTAATCCATGAACACTACAGGAGTATTGGTTATACCAAACGACATCATGAGATATTCGTAATGACCATATCGCGTCCTAAAACTAGTCTTCGGAATATCCTCTAACTTCACGCGTATTTGGTGGTATCCTAACCGAAGATCGATCTTTGAAAACACGGTAGCTCCTCCTAATTGATCCATCAAGTCATCAATTCTTGGCAATGGGTACTTATTCTTGATTGTGACTTTGTTCAACTGTCATTAGTCAGTACACAGCCACATACTGCCATCCTTCTTCTTCTTCACAAATAGCACTCGAGCACCCCATGATGAAACACTATGTCTTACAAACTTTTTCTGTACCAAGTCTTCCAATTGCTTCTTCAACTCCGTTAACTCCAATGGTGCCATCCTGTAGGGAGCTATAGAGATCGGTCTACTTCCAGGAATCAGATCGATAACAAACTCTATCTCTTGCACTAGGGGCAAACCAGGAATGTCATCCGGGAAAACTTTGGAGAAATCCCTAACCACGGGTAGGTTCTGAATCTCTTCTCCACCTTTCTTCTGCAATGATGCCAACAACATAAATACTTGAGCTTCATCCTTCAAGAGTTTCTTCATTTGATTGACAATGGTGCTTTTGGTTTCATAATAGGATTCGATAAGGTTCTTAGGATCGCTAAAGATTACTGTTTTGTTAAAGCAGTTTGGAAGAACATGGTTGTTAGACAACCAGTCCATCCCTAAGATTATATCTAATTAGGATAAGGGTAGACATATCAGGTCTACTGCAAAGGTTCGTTCATCTAAAGTTATAGGACATTCAGAGCACATAGTTGACACTGATGTATTCATTGGTGAGTATGGATACAATTAGGTCATATGGTAAGGAGACTATAAGCAATGCTAATCGGTTGACAACATCATTAGATATGAATAAATGGATCGCACCCGAATCAAACAACATAGATAAAGAAGTCTCATTAGTATGACACGTACCTTGTATGAGGTCCTCATTGCCCTCAATATCAGATCCGCTCATGGTGAACACCCTTCCTTTGGCCTTAGGTCTTGCCGCTTGAACAATATTCACTTCTTCCCTTTTCAGTTTAGGACACATCGACTTGATGTGTCCAGGTTGGTTGTAGTGATAGCATACAGGGCAGTTGACACTAAAGTGATTCCCTTTGCACTTTAAACACTAGGGTGGTGTGTTGTTGTTAGAGTTCCCAACCGGTAAACTCATTTTGTTGTTGTTGTTATTGTTGTTGTTGTTGTTGTTAATGTTGTTTCCTTGTCGAAAGTCTCTGTTGTTGTAAGGCTTGAAATTTCACTGTTGATTCCGTGATGCTGAAGCATAGGGTTTCTGGTTGCGGTTGAAGGGCTTTCCTCTTCCACGTCCTTGCCCGAAATTCCTTTGGGGGCCATAGGAATTTCCGGGTGGTACGACACTTTTTAGCGCCTCGTTCCTTGCCTTCATCCTTCAGGTCTTGTCTGAGTCCATCCTCAAACTTGGCACATTTGGACCTTTCGTTCCCCACTTGATTGTAGTGTGAGGCATACCTCGCCAAATCTTTAAATTTGGCAGCATACTCCTCAACTGTCATGCTTCCCTGCTGTAGATGCAGGAACTCCATCTATTTCTTAGCCCTCACTACAGAAATCTATCTTTGAAAGTTGTCCAGTTGACAACTTGTTGTTCATGCTCCATATGACGTCTAGCAAATTCCCACCAATTCTCAGCTTCCTTAGTCATCATATAGGACGCATAGGTGACCTTCTGCTCCTCCGTGCACATAAGTGCCCAAAAGATCCTTTCCAACTCCTGTATCCAGTCATTTACAGCATCTGGTGCAAAACCTCCTTCAAACTTTGGGGGTTGATGACGACAGAATTCGTCCAAGCCCCTATACCGAGCTGGTCCTTGGTTGGGTTTGGGTTATTGTTGATTCAGCTGATGCAAATTTGCATTCACAATCTAAATCGCTGCAGTCATCGCAACCATGAAGTCCAGGTTAGCAACTCCATGTCCAGCCATCTTAAATCTGTGAACATTAGACGTGCATAAGGTACTTCTCCTACTGAAATTATCTATGGATTGTATTCTCAACCGAATAATTCAAGCAAACAATTAAGCACACCAAGTCACACAAGAAAGCATGTGAGGCCATGCCCAAGGTCAGATAGAAAAGAACTGCTCTAATACCATATTGTAACGCCCCAAAATCTACTCTAAGAATATTGCCTAAAAATGGGTAAAAAAAGTTTTTGTAATGTAAAACTTCTTCATTTACATTTGACTCCTTTTCGAGACATCACGTTAAGTAACCTAAATTGTGGAAAAGATAAGAATCGTTACCTAATGGTAACTACAAGCCACTTAATATATCGTGGAATAATTCTTTAATAAATTACGGAAATGTTTATACAAAAGCAAGCAGAATAAAATTGAAATGACTACTAATGACTAGCTCTAGTGTTAGTGGGTATACTAGGGCACTCGACGGGGTCCTCCTCCGTCTCAGAATCGGAGGAGCGATCCACCACCTCAATGGAGTCCTCTATACAGACTAAATCCACAAAATCCTCCTCTCCAGCTTCCAGCTCCTCCTCTTCAGCCTCCATCTCCTCTTCCAGGTCATTGGATGCACCCTGTGAGTTACTTCCTACTCTCGCATCTGCCTGAAGATCAGGCATCATCCATCAAGCAGCTCTCCTCCCTGGTGGGGAATTGAGCACGTCGTCCCAACTCAGTCTCCTAGTAGATGGTCCCGCATCAGTGGGTCCATGAGAAATCACATACTGAATGGATGGTGCAATAGGTGCAAATCTCCGAGCAGGTAAAGTGAAAGAAGTCTCCTAGTCCATATGATGTGAGGGGAAGCGCATCGTAGAGCGATCACAAACCATCTCCAGCTCTAAGGCACAAGGTCCTGTATAGGTGTATCGGTGTCCGTCACTGCTCCATGACATCTCTTGGGACATCGAGAATCGGTACCTCTGAATCCTCGCGGTACAGTTTATCTGAACTAGAACGCGAACCGAAGACAAGCAGAAAGAAAATGAAAGAAAAGAAAAGAGAGTAAGACATCTAATGAATATTATTCATTAACAGCATGGAATTACACGGAATATCACATCCACACAGACACGCATAATATACACAATATATATCTCATACATAAATGCACAATGATGAGTGATGTTAAAACTCAGATCATGAGGGTCAATATCCATGATCTCAATATATGAATGTTATGCTTATTTCATCTATCCTTACACCAATATCCTCCCAATATACTATTCGGAAATAACCAAGAGTATAGGTCCCATGATAAGCCGATTTGAACGCACCAAAAATTATTCCTCGCAAGGATATATGATCGATCGGTTCCGAAGAACTGTCCATTTCAGGATGGTGTCGTATCAAACACTTTCTGGACATGACTCTCATTGATCCTGATTGCAAAGAAGGGTTGTTAAAGATTATCTAGTTTGCATTGTGAGAATTGTCCGATCCAACAGAATACCTTATCCATGAATACAAGGGACTCGTCTCACCTAGACTCTCCCTCAAGACTTTAGTGACGAATCACCACTGTCATCCCTCTAACATCGCGGGGCTCGTTCATCTCCCGTAAATTTCCTCTTAACTACTTCATTATTCATAATGAGTATGCGCACTAACCGAAGTTTGCCGATTAAATCTTTTAATCATTCTTTTATACTGATCGACCCATCCTAAGACATCTCCCAAAGGAATGTGTCTTGTGGGACCCAATCTTACGTTATCATGTAATAGAGGAATAACATCCCTACCACTATGAATCATTGATGAATTACCCTGGACGATGACATGGCCAAGCCTCTTACAGTCAGACGACCTCGCTGCGTGGTATCATGTAATCCTTTTTGGGCATCGCCTTTCCCATGACATCATCGTCGGAATACTTGCTCGTATTAGGCGCAAGAACAAAAGTAACAATATAAGTTAATTGGTTTGGGCATCAGGCTCTTCGTTCGAGCCACAATCTCTCCAATTATTAAATATACTTCTCACCCAAGTTATGGTTATTGTCTAAGCAATCAACCAATTAAAAGCAATCAAAACATTGCATGTCTCTTGCTCAAGCGAGAGATTGTCGCTCAAGCGATATTTTCATAAAAGCAGACTCAATTCCACGCATGGCACTCGCTCGAGCAAAAAATCCACCAAAAACTGGTCAAAATTACCCCCTAGGTCTCGTCTAGGCGAGATACTGTCGCTCGGGCGACCAGAATTGCCCAGAACAGGCGAAATTCCTATCCGGCCTTCTTTCAGTCTTGAACCACTTGCTCAAGCGAGGCTGGCTCGCCCATGCGACAATTGGGTACCAGGGCTACTGTTTCTTCCTCGCCCAAGCGAGGGAGCCTCGTCCAGGCAGGAGTTCCAGCAGCCTAGACTACTTCCTCGCCCTTTTGGACCTCTGGATCGAAAGTCTCTGTTGTTTTGAATCCCTGTGTGTTTTAGTTTCTCGAGTAGTGTTCCTTTATGAATAACTACCACAATACTTGATATTTTAATCTATCCTAGGGTATACAACTTAAGAAATCATTTGTACTTAGTCCAGACATGCAATCATTTGGTTAAGTACGGGTTTCCAAAAAACAAATATAACTCCCAACTTTTGAGGTAGTTGGGAGATTCGGGTGTCATATTCGGACACCACTATATCACAATGTATTCTCCCTCACCTTGGATTGTAGTGCAGTTAATCTCCTTTACGTGAATGCTTAGGTTGTCCGACTTCGAACGCTTCAAACTAAATATAGAAAACTCAATCAGTAATGTGAGTTAAATCGTTTACTTGCTAACTCTAAGGTAAAGACATGATTTTAATCCATTCTAAGAACATCCGAGACTATCATCCATCTGGTCCAAAATTCATATTCTTGAACTATCCTTTATCCTCGAAAATCTCGTTCACGATTCCCATCGTGTTCATGATCATTTCAACACCTTTTTTTTATAAGGATTGATCTCATGATCAAGGAAACATTTTAAATCAAAACATCCTTGATTTCATAATCATCTGCTTTCATCAACATCAATAACATGCATATTTTAAACACTAAAACAACCCCATGAACATCAATATTTCAAAACAACGATTTCTAAATTCACGAAAACCCATTTTTTCGCTTTCTTGGGTAACACAAGAGTTAGGAAGATTATTAGAATATTTCGACTGTTGAAAGTGTTCATAACATGCTTATAAACATCATACTAGAATCTTATAAACAACTAACGATTAGATTCCAAGAGATGCAGAACGAAGAAATAAGAACTTACCTTGGAGTTTTTGAGGAAATCAGAATGAAGAAGAAGAAAAATGAAATGAAATGTTGAGGGTTTTTAACTAAAGGGGCTCTTTTAAAGTATAATGAATCTGATTTAGGGAGGGCAAACCAAAGGTTTTCAAAAGTAATGGCATAATGGGTAGATGAAGGGTTTAAGGGGTTTTGTGTAAGAGATGAGTATTTTTGCTTGCTTGACAAGCAAGGTTCACTCGTGAAAGTGAAGTGAACTCTTCTGTGAAACATTCGCGATTAAATCCTTCCTGAATATTATCGGCTAATACTCGGCTGGATATTAAAATCTTCAGATTTTGGTTTACGGTTAGAATTTTGAAATATCGAATTCGGAGTGAAAAATATTTAGAAATGCGTCATGTAAAAACTTGATGTCTATCCTGACACGAAATAATATTTCGAAGCAAATGGCGCAATCGGAATTCTATTCCGAGTTACGGAACTCAAAAACACGTTATCGAGCCGAATTCAGGCCAATTTGGGCCCAACAGTAGTCCAAAAACTTTCTGTCACATAAATGCACTAAAATTTACCACAAAATATGAATTCAGAAAACAAGACTAACACTCAACTACGACTTAGCCTATCATTACTGATTAATTTCTAAAATTAATTTTTGTTAAAATAAATACTTAATAAAATATATTGAATTTTCACGGTGTTACATAGCATCTTTGTTAGACCTAATCCGATAATTTTTTCATCATTGTAAATCTATTTTTATTTTATAGATATGTTTTTTAAGTTGCATCTTTTCATTAATTTTTTGTTTAATTTTTACATATGTACTTATTTTATAGATTAGTTATTTTGTTCATATATTATTATCTACATAATAGAAAAAGCTCATGCCACATCAGCCTGTGACACATGTCACAACCTTGTGCAAAACTTTCCCGCTTAAAACACCTCATTGCTTAATGTGCAGCCTCACACATCAGATAAAAAACACACTTACCAATTGTTTGAAGACTCATTGAGAGCAATTATAATAATATTAATATCACATAATAAAGGGATTGGAATCCCTTCTCACATACACTTTTTTTCTCTATCTATTTCTTTTCATATTCCATTTTCTTATCTGTTTCAAAACACATAATAAAGGAGATTTGAATCACTTTCAACATCCACGATATTTACTCTCTCCATTTTGTTTCATATATCTTTCTTCTTACCTATTTCATATTTACCTCTTATTTTATGTTTCATATCTCATCTTCTTCTCTCTGATAGTTACAATCGAGCATTTCCTTCGTCGAGTTTACTTCGCCATCATCACAAAAAAGTATGTGTAATCATCTTTGTTAGACCTAATCTGATGATTTTTGTATCCTGCTACTCAATCTTCATCATTGTAAATATGTTTTTATTTTGTAGTTATGTTCTTTAAATTGCATATTTTCATTTATTTTTTGTTTATTTTGTAGATATGTACTTATTTTATAGATTATTTATCTTTTTCATTTTGTCTATATTTTCCCACAGATTTGTTTATTTTGTAGAACCGTTCTTTAAGTACATTATCAATGAATTTTTGTTCATTTTATAGATATGCTCTTATTTTGTCATTAGTTTTTTTGTTTATTTTTTCATTGATTTGTTTATTTAATTTGTATATATGTTCTCATTGATTTCATTATTTCATTATTTTGTAGATATGTTCTTTCAATAATCATCTTCTTTAGCGTCTGATTTACAATGATCTTATTCTTAAGAATGATCAAATCCTCAAAAATTAACAACATGGTAGCTTTTTCAAGTCCAATATACAATACTTTAAGTCTTTAACTATACCACAAGTAAATATGTAGCCTTTGTCTAATGGTTCATATTTGATGGGATTTTTTGTAGTGATATGCTTGAAATTTTTCATATGATATAGTCTATTAATCATTTCATCCCGATTCTTCAAAAAGTAAGGCGTCATGCTGAGAGTATGAGTTTCTTATATGACGTCGAAGTTTTCTCATTGTCAAAACTGATTTTAGTTTTTCATAATGCGATAAGATCCACTACCATTTGATTATAATTTTTATTAATATTTCCGATTGTGACAGATCATCCTGTGACACCTATCGCAACCTTGTGCAAAACTTTCTCGCTTAAAACACCACCTTGCTTAATGTGCAACATCATACATCAGATAAAAATCACCCTTACCAATTGTTTGAAAACTCATTAAGAACAATTATAATAATATTAGTATTAGGTAATAAATGAATTTGAATCCCTTTTTACATCCACTTTTTCTCTCTATTTATTCCTTTTCATATTCCTTTTTCTTATATGTTTCAAAACACATAATCACTTTAAAGTTCCATTTTCCAATTTAATATAATTTATCTTTCAGGCACAATATATTAAAATCCAAACATAACTTATTATTAAATCTATCTTCTATAATATCCAAAATTTTCATAACTATAGTCAATTACATTATAGGGAAATCACAAGTAGATGAGAAAATTCTCAACTATAATAATATTGTGCCTAGACATTATGATATGGACATCGAATTATTGCGTTATATTTCACAATATTTCTTCGTCCCATCCTTTTCATGATATATTTATAATTTTTTGCGTTCTAAACATTTGATTATAATTTTTTTGTTTCTATTTATTACTATTGTTCATAAATTTCTATTGTTATCTTTAAAATAATAATAGATAAATAAAATAAATAATATTCTAATGAAAAACTATATCCTAGAATTAAAAGAAATAATAAATTAATTACATTAACAAATAATGAGAAGTAATATAACAAAAAATTACTTTAGTTATGTGTATATATAAAGAATGTGCAACATAACTTATAATATTTATTAGTCAATCAAATATATAAACTATAGAGTGGTTAATATTGTGTTAATACATAATTTTCCCATCTTAACTCATTATTTTCATTTGAAAACATTTTTTTTATCAATGCTTTAGTTCTCAATGATAAGAAATTAAAATAAATATTACTTTAATTATCATTTTTGAATTAAAACAATTATTAATTTAAATTATCATTGTTCCAATCTAAAGATTTTATTTATTGTTCTATACTTTTCTTTTTTCATGATTGATTAAACTTTCAAATGACACTCATACATTTTAATAAGATTGATATTTACGTGCTTCTAAATATGTGTCAAAATCACTATGTCTCATGCAAATGTATGGATAACACCCTCTTAACCATGTAAATGTACGAGTAACATGTGCATTCTAAATTATATGAATAAACAGGTAACATATGTGTTCTTAACCATGCAAATACGTAAATAACATGTATGTTATTAACTATGTGAATGCACATGTTATGTGTTCATAACCATATGAATATACGGATAACATGTGTGTTCTTAACCATACAAATGTATAAATAATATGTGTATTTTTTACCATGCGAATGCTCAAGTAACATATATGATTGTGTGGCAAAAAATAACACCCCATATAAATACACATGTAAATACCCGAGTAACTTACTAATAAACTATAAAATGAAGGCGATCACTTTTTCCAATCTAAATTTCAAAATACCTTAACAATAACGTAACTGTATTATTTGGCACAGCTTTATGGTATTTAACGTAATATACCGCTAATATATAATCTGAGAATTCAAAAATTATGATTACACATAACTTGTAAATGTATCCACTGCTTGAGGTTTGCAAGGAATCATGAAAAGAGAATAATATCTATACACTTTCAATTTAAAATTTTATACACAAATACTATACCATACACTATTTATTTGGATTATTTTTTAAAGAGTAAATGATAAATAAATATAAATGATGGACAATACAATGACTATGTATAAAAGTAATACATACATTGTCGATATATATATATTTTTCTCTTCATGAATAAGTATAATATTTATGTACTGTCAGTATAAAGATTTATTCTGCTTGAAAATTATTTTATTTCCATAATATTTAAGGGTGCGGAAAAAGTGAAACTTGGAAAATTATTTAATTTTCTTTTCTACTCACAAATAAACCATAGTATTAAAATTAGTTCAACATTGTCCTGGTTATGGGGGAGATGGGAGTAGAGAAGTCAATGTTATATTAAATGAGCTTAACTACTTTATTCCAAGACACATGTTGAAAACGCTTATTTCTAACCTTCCTATGTTTATATTTTAGAGTTTTGTTATCTGGGAAGTATAGTTTAGACACTTTTTCCACTTACAGAAAGTTGAGTTAAAGAAATACATTTTAGCCGCTTATCAAAATGGACCAATATCTCCCATTTCCAGTATCTAACAGAGATATTATATTCACCAGTAGTAAAAAAAAAAAGTATTAGTCAAGTAAAATGGCCCTACTAGATCTTTAGATTGACTAAAAAATCAAATATTCGATTCATAAAAATGATACTTATTAAAAAGAACAATTATACACTAAAGGATTAGGTAGTTATTAAAAAAAGTGAAGATACCCTTCGGATGTTCCCACAAAAAAACCCATTCCCAAGATGATATATTAAATGTTTAAAAGTCAATGTTTTTAAAAATTTTAAAGACTGACTTTACTCTTTTGGTTTCTTAACCATCACCCGAAGGGCAGTGGAAAGCAAAATCATATTGTTTATAGGTGAGACATAAACTGGGTCCTTAGCCTGAGAATTAGATACTAAAAAAGTATGTATGCATTAAAAAACTAAACATATAATACATAATAATAATAATAATAATAATATGTATACAGTGATATACCATTCATATTTTAACATCATTCACTCTAAAATAAAATTAATATAAATGAATAGTAGATAATACAGTGACTACATATAAATCTTTAGGCATAAATTCATAATATATTAAGAGATGAGGAACTTAGATTCCCAATACCTTATTACCACTTTTAATTGTTTGTCCTCCCCATATATCATCAACACTTCGGAATTAGGTTAAGAGAACTCTTATATGTGACATGGAGTCATGGACTGCCGGATAAGGTATAGTTAGGGTGGAAGGTTTAATGAATTGAGTGATAAGGAGCTTGATAGGTTCGAGTTTTACCCATTAAAAACACTAACATTTGTCTATAGAAAACACGAACTGAGATTAAGGTAACCCTTATTTATAACATGGAAAGATTTACTCTTATCGAAATGAAAATTTTCAATTACCAAAAAAAGGGTCCAGACTCTAGAGTAAAGTGGAGATGATGTCAGTTAGAAATGTAAAGGCAATCTTATGCAATGTGCATTTAATTTTCAAGAATATGACAGAAGCCAATCAAGATGTGAAAATAGCAAATCTACTTGGTTGATGATTCCACATTACAAGATGGGAAAAGAGCAACCTAGTTGCTTCATGATCCTAAATTACTAATACATGCAGATGGTTAGAAGTCAATAGTTGTAACAACCAAAAGATGGTAATCCATATGAGTAATAAATGACTCAGAAACTAAAGAAAAATAGGAAAGTTTCTACAGTTCAAAGGGAAACAAGGACATAACTGCAAAATGTTAAAAAACTTCTTTCTATCTCTTTTTAATGAAAGAAGATAAAATCTTGAATCTCTTAAAGTCACCAACAGTCTATCTACCAAACTTGTGTAAACTCATTATTAAGTCATTAAGTGTGCTAGGTGTCTCACATCATCTACCTCAATCTCTTGGGTGTGGTTTACATACCTATTATCTACTCGATGATTTTCAATTCGAATCTAAACATGGTATTAGATGTCAGAACTCAACTTCTCCTGATTCTCCATCATGTGCTTTCTAAAGCTCTTTGTCTAGTCCTGGTAATGTGCATGTGAATATTTGAAAATTGAAATGCTAAACAAAGATATGTTTGGATCCAATTCCATGATACGGAAATTGAGTTCCACATCATGCATATGGGATTCTAGTATGTTGTTTTGTATGATTTTGGACTCTCCATCCATAAGGGCTTGTATGGTGTGATTTTCCACAGTTTGTATTTGACAACTAGCAACTCAAAAAAATAAGTGAAAAGGGCAAAACTAAGGCCTTAAACTGCAAAGGATAAGTGGTTAAGACAATTTTTTGACTAAAAAAGCCAAAAAAAATTAAATAGAACATCAAACAACAATTTAAAACACAGTACACATACAAGAATTTCCATTTGAAATTCGATAACCGAGAATAAAATAAATGGAATCTTAAATGGTTTGGTAAATGATTAGGAGTGGTACCACAATGTTCACGGAGACGTCAACAATCGCTTAATGCCAATTTTATGCTCTGATGTAAGCCTAGAGGGGAATTTGATATTGAACTTGACTCTCAAGTTACCCCTTTTGGAAGGTTCTTTGGGAATGGGCATGCCCTCTCCTTTGATAACTTCTTCATAAGAAGGACTAATGATGGAGTTGATGGCGACGGTAAGATTCCGCCCGTCAAGGGTTGTCAGCTGTATTGTGTAACCTGTCAAAGCTTCTACAAGAGATATTTTCTGGGTGACAACAAGATCATTGCCATCTCTCTTGAAGACACTATGAGGCTTCTCATCGATAATAAAAACGAGATCTGCAGGTATAATTCCTCTCTGTTCATTTCCCTTCTCTGGAAAAGTTATTTTTGTTCCTTTCTTCCAACCTGGCTTAACCTCAATTGTTAGAATTTCCTCCACTGTAGTGGACCTCCTATACAATAAGAAAACATATATTAGATCAAATAGTCAATAGTAACAAATAATATGAATGTAGTTCTTTGGCAACTACGTTTACTATTTTAACTTGTTGTTACTACTAAATATACCTTGTGCGAAAGAATAAAACAAGACAAGAGAAATACATAAAACATGGTCCTTGGAGGTGCCACGTCGAATGAGTTTGGTTCCTTGTCTACTATGGAAGGAAGTTAGTTACATATAAAATAGTTAACCACTTAGTTTCCAATAAAATAATTTAAGAATTACCAACTTTTGGGTTTGCACCTTAACTGAGCCAATTATTTCCCAGCACATTGACAAGTAAAAGACCTGAAGTAAACACCCTTCTAGTTTCCAACAAATAGTCAATGAAATGAAAGGTAAATTTCAGGAGGTGAGATCCAATTATGACGAACATTCATTGGTTGATGAACATTATTTGTTTAAAACATTTGGAAATCATGTCTTTACGTACACACATATTAATCATAACTTAGACCACAACAAAATGCGACGAAGGCATAAAATATAATATTTGCACATTGCCAATAACTGCACGTGCACACACATACTAAAATCTTTTTCACTTAAAATGTGGAACCTATTGCCATTGCCAATAACTCCAAATTGACTCTTATACAAAGATATCTCTACCAAGTGAATAACCACAACTTTTAATCTACTGATCTCACTCCCAAAATACACATAGTAGTAATCATCACAATTCACAGCTAACTAGTTCAAAATTTCAAAAGAACGTTGTACACTGTAAATGTGCAATTTTTCATTTTAGTAATGTCTTTGATGACAGTATGAAAGTATAAAGATGCATATAATGCATACCAAAATGATCCTAACAAGTGATCCTCAAATAACAACACATCGACATAAAGCTGACTTGGAATTTAGTAACTTAAATCCATCCAGCAAATACTGAACATACCTTCACAAAATTTCTTAACGAAAGTAAAAAGACAAAAGATGCTAAATAAGTTAAAGTCAATAGCTCACCCACTAGAATCAGTAACATCCCTGGAAATCTTCATTTTTTTGGTGGTTCCTTTGTACAAATCCTCCAAATTGCAATGCAAAGTTTTCTCTATGGGTGCACTTTTCCTTGGCGCATGCACATTGCCAGAGCCTTCACCAGCTCCACTCCTAAACGACGAGAAAAGGTCATCGCTAAACATACCCCTTGGAAAGCCAGATGCACCAGCCCGACCACCCATATCTCCAATTCCACCAAATGGACTCGTAAACCCAAAGAACTCTGAGAATATATCATCTGCATTTCTGGGGTTAAACCGGTACATCGTCGGCCCACCACCATCACTTCCACCGGAAAATCCACCAGCACTTTGGGGTGGCACCTGCCCCTTCAATCCTTCCTCGCCAAACTGATCATACACTTGTCTCTTTTGTGGATCACTCAATACCTATTCACAAATCAATTTACAAGGAAACCCACAATTCCAATGATTCAGATCACACAAAAAATAAAAAATTCAATATCCCATAACTTCAAATCATAAGAAAAAAACAGGAAACTTTTAATAAATCCCACATTGTTAAAAAAAACACAACCCAATTCATATTACATTATATTAAGAAATAAACTTCTGTAAAATTAAAACATACATCATAAGCTTCTGAGATTTGCTTGAAATTGGCTTCAGCATCTTTCTTATTGTTAGGGTTCTTATCAGGGTGCCACTTCATGGCAAGTTTGCGATATGCTTTCTTGAGATCATCATCTTTAGCACTTCGATCTACATTAAGAATTTTATAGTAATCAATACCCATTGGCTTTCTCTTTCTATCTGAGTTTCCAAAATTTGTGACCGGAGTAATGTTGGTATTGTCACCGGTGGAAATAAGAGAAGAAACTCATCCACATAGACAGAAAACACATCTGGGCTATTCAACAAAACATTATCGTACTTGTACTTCACAACTAGGATGTTAAATCTAGGCCCAATTTTCAAATGTCTTGCTTCTTTTATGGACCAAAAATATACTAGGTGCCTAGGTGGGTTTTGTTAACTAATTTGTTTCCAAAAAAAATAGTAGATGTGTTTTTATTTGTAACACAAAAGTAGTATACTAGTCTAACAACAAAACATTAAAGACTAGTGTTCTTAAAATCATACCGATTATCAAATCGGTCAGCATACTGATATAATGGTACAGTGGTTCAACTGGTTCAGTAATTAAACTGTATGCTGGTTAAACCAGACATACCTACTTATATTTATATATATAAACCTATACAAAAAAAAAATCCAAATAGTTAGATACTCAAATTTATAATTCATATTCATAATACTCAAAATTCATATAAACAAACAACTTTAAGTCTTTAACAAATTCAAAGTCTAAATTACAAAACATATATCAATCCAAAAGTATCACTTAACAACCGCAAAATATAAATAAATGACACAAGTTTACAACTTACTCTACAAAACAAATAAATTTGGAGTTTTAACATTTAACACCAATGAGTCAAAGTTGTCTCCTATCGATATTATATTTTTGCACCAAATCCTATCGTCAGACGGTACTCCAAGATTACACAAATGTCACTGAGATTACACACGAATACGAATGTTAGGAACCAAAATGTTTAATCTAAGTATACCTTGGAATCATGTGCCTTGAAGTGTTGAAGAATGGTTGGAAAGATGGGTCACATTGTCATGAGTTTTTAAGTTTTTTTTTCAAAAAAGAAATATGTGTATAAATCGGCCGCTTTAGTGAAATACCGGCTGGTTCACCGGTTTAGTGAAATACCGGCCGGTTCACCGGTTTAGTGAAATACCGGCCGGTTCACCGGTTTTGACCGATTTTTGACCGGTTTTGATACTTGACCGGTTCAACATATGTACCGTACTGGTTAGGGGACTGGTTCACCGGTTTTCCAATTGAACCGACCAGTACGGTACAATTTTTACATCATTGTTAAAGACTACCAAACAAACCAGTATATAAATTAAAGAAAGAGCAATTGATGATAAAAAATAAAAGTGAAATATAATAAAAAGTTCAATATTTGATGAAAATCTAGGAGGAACAAATAAAAAATTAATAAGCAAACAAAACATAGATAATTAGAGGGATTCTTCATAAACAAAAAAATAGAATAAAAATTGAATATTCATCATATAAAAATCTATCGAGAAAGAAATATAAATATATAATTTAATATATTAAAAAAGAATTCTTCATAAGAAATGTTCATTTGAAAAGGAAATTAAATTTTTGAATTTAGAATACTGACCTAAAATTGAATGTTTAAGTAATTTTCTGAAACCTAGTTTTAAATATGGTTATAAACTAACATAACTTATTTGTTATCATTGTTTGCATATTGATTTGAGTAAATTACACTGACACCCCCTGAGTTTTAGTGAAATTACACAAATCACCTCTCATTTCTCTACACCTATATAAACCTCCCATAGTTTTTTATATTTCATTACACTGATCACCCCTGCATAAGGAATAAGAGTAATCTTTTAAACAAAAAATGTGATAATGCAATTAAATTAAACAAAACATGATATACACTTGCCTACACAATATATCATGTTTTGTTTAACTTAATTGCAATATATCATTTCTTATGCAGAGGTGGTAGTGTAATGAAAGTATAAAAACTAGGGGAAGTTTGTATAGGTATAGAAAAGTGAGGATGGTTTGTGTAATTTCAGTAATACTCAGGGTGTAATTTACTCTATTGATTTCTTTAGTAAATATGATCCGTGTAGTTGAGAGACTTATAGAGTGAACAGAGAAGAAAAAAGAACAGCGACGAACTTTGCTAGGGTTTTGACAAGATCTCTACATGAGGATGACCAGATAAGAAGGAGCAAAAAAGGTTAAAATTAAGGATAAAAAGGAGGAAACCTACATTGATTTGGAGATGGAGACAACGAAGCAACAAGAACACGGAGGGGACAAAATGGGGGGAATCCAAAGTGGTTCGGAGATGGAGACATTCAAGCAACAAGAACACAACATGAAAGGAATGTCATACTAGAATAAACTCCTAAATATTGAGGCCACAGAGGAGAAATACCGAATGGAGGCTTAGGAGAATGATAATGACCTAAGTGAAAACATATGGTATGAAGAAGAAGATCAAGGTTTTGATATAAGTCATCAAATTGAAGTTTCATAGAGGAGTTTGAAGCATGGTGTAAGCCGTGGAAACAAGCCTTGGTGGTTCGATCGTTGGGAATGATAGCTTCAATGGAGTTCATGGAGTTTCTATTGAACAAACTTTGGGCTGTGAGAGGAAGGATTCAGGTTATTGACATGCCAAAAACTATTTTCCAATGCATTTCACTAAAGAAGAAAACTACAAGCATTCCCTACTCGAAGGGCTGTGGAGGATTGTGGATCATTATCTAATCACTCAGAGATGGTGTCCTTTCTTTATGTCTAGTGAGAAGGAAGTCCAAAAGATTGCAGTATTGATTAGAATCCCAAACTTACCTATTGACCTCTACAATCAACGTTTTCTCTAGAGAATGGGGTCAAAGCTGGGACCATGCTTAAGATGGACCATCTTACCTCCATTCATTCAAGGGGGAAATTTGCTAGAATCTGCATGAAGATAAACCTCCTCCAACAAGGAGCAACATCTTTTATCCCAAATTTTGTATCACTCCTCCATGTATCCCTTGTTTTTCATCGGCCAGAAAAGTAAAACATGAATTAAATATATATATATTAACTTTACATTTTCTAACAAATGAAAAAAATAAGAGGTACATGAAGTGATACAAATTTTGGGATAGAATATGTGCTCCCTCAAACAAATCGTACACATGATCAAGGTAATGGGTCTAATTTTAAATTTGATATATGAATGATTGCATCATATTTTCTTCTCTTGTGGTAGGTATGTCCATAGAATGGAGTTATTTCCATAATTTTCTCATCAAGAGGATGTGAAGAATAAGACCACCCAAGGAATTGTGCTTGAGGAGAATGCCACAATAGTGGATAAAGTAGAGTATCCAACTAAAGACGAAGGCTTAGAAAAGGCGGGCAATGCTCACTTGGATGTTGCTCCTGAATCCTATAGAGAAATATCAGGAAACACAACAAGGGTTGTTGAAAAGAATCTGGAGATAAATGAAGGAGATATGTTCGGTCCCTAGATGTTAGTGAAAAGGAAAAAAATATTAGGTTGGGCAAAAAGGAGGAGGCATGACTAATGAGGGAATGTTTATGAAAGGGGGTAAAAAGAAGCATGAATTAAGGAAGGAACCTAAAATAGCCTCTGCAACATCCATGGATTGAAATGAACATATTATAACAAATTGAAGAACATACCCTAAAGAGTCACTCCACCTTATTGATTAAGGGGACATCTATAGCCCCAAAACCAACTTACGAGGAGCAGTTTGGTCTTGATAAGCATACAAAAAAGGAAGGATCCACCGAAGTTACTAATACAGACATAAACCAAGGTATAGAGATTGATAATATACACAATCTGGAGTTAGAGAGGGCCTCGTATGGGGAGGAGGAATGTAAAACTAAGATGACAACTAAGAGGGGCAGTGAATTAGTTGATGGGAGAAATTGTCAATTTTTGACAATGTATGAGAATGTAAAGCAACAAAATATTGTTGTAGAAATTAACCAAGTTAAACTCAAAATGTAAGCACAAGAAGAGGGTGGAAGAAGAGTACATAAACACTTTTATAATGGTCCACCTTCTTGTCCACTGAAGACTATGTCCAGTACTTTTGTATCACAAGAGATTTTCCCACTAGATATTTTGAGTTGTAATTGTAAATTCTCTCTTCGAGATCCTTGTACCTTACACAGTCACAAATATCTCACCCTTGGAAAACAACCTTTCCAAGTAAACTATTCCTCTTACCACCACATCCTTGTGATGACAAGTTTACAATATGATGAAGAATGATAATAATGGCAGGGTTGTCTTTACAAGATATGACAATGCTATAACTTGCAATCCTTTGACTCTTAACATAGTTAATAAACAAATGCTCTTGAAAAATGTATAAGAAAACATTAAGAACTTGCACTTTCAACAACTTCTTAAAACTTCTGAAAATATAGAACAAAAGTGGAATGAAAGTGCTAAGAATTGTTTACAAAAGTTATGAAATTTCTCAATAATGTTTTCCTATCTCATGTATATGCAAATGAGTGTTCCAAGGGCTTTAAATAGGCTTCCAATCAGCCATAGCACCCTTCCAAAAGGTTGGGAAACGAGTAGAGTGAAACCCATTGAGTTTGGATGAAAATATTTCATTTCATATTTGAAAATCTAGTTTAACAAAACAATATAATTGGTTACATCGATGATGTAATCGATTACCAAAAGTTCCTTGTTCTCAAAATAATCGGTTACCACCTTTGGGTAATCGGTTACACTATGATAGTTATTTTTGGAAACTATTTTCTTAGTCAAGTAACATGTTATGTAATCCCAGTAACCTGTTACCAATTGTCATACAGTGCTTGTAACCTATTACTCTGATAAAGTAACCCATTACTTGGCATATAAAAATATTTTTCTAAGAGGTTTCAATTCTTTTCAAAAATACTTTTAACTTTCTTTTAGCATTGTTACTAACTATACTTTGAGTATAAGGATAGAAGTACCTGAGAAGACTTAGTCTATGAATAATCCTTGAAGCTCGATCATCTTATCTTCATGGTCTTGTTCCTTTTTCTTCTTTTTATGATCTTGGTGTCTTCATCAAAACTACGCCAAGATTAGGAGCAAGATCTTCTTCATAATCTCTCACTTTTTTATGATAACAAACCAACATCATTTGAAAGTTGGTTTTTATGATCTAGCATACTTCATAAGATATGACTTCAAAGGATTTTAGTATGCTCCCCCTATCTTGTAGACCCCCCTTTCTTTTTATGTATGTACCTGGAATAGATATAACAGAAAAATATACAACCCAACTTTTCTCCCCCTTTTGACTTCATCAAAAAGAAGGAAAAGCGAAATTCCAGCACAATATATACATATAAAAAGGGTAACAAGATATAGGTACGACTTTATAAAAAGCTAAGGTCAAAATATGATTGATCATGCATAACAATTGATAATGCTATATAAGATGGATAAGACATCATAAATATTATAGCATTTAACATATAATTCAGCAAATAAAATCCACATGTTCAAACAACAAAACATAAACCATGTTCAGATTGTAACAACCATAAAACAAAATACAAGTCCAACAAGTTAAAACATTAACATCGACACATTAAAAACCACTAATCCTAGACCATTACTTTACGAATCTGGTGTAGGTTGCTCAGCTTCTAAATCCATGTTATCCAAACGGTTAGAAAGTTTATGAAAATCTTCTTGGACTTGTTTGTTCGAAGCATCAAGAGCATCCATCCTAGCAGATATGCAGCCCATAAGAGAAGAAAGCTCGTCCATGATCATCTGATTGGAAGGAAATGAGCCTGAAGAGGATGATTCGGTTCGAGTAGGCAGATCAGAAGAAAGATTTTACGAAGGAGTGCCCCGAGTATCTCCGTGATGCTTGTAGATAATGTATGTGATGTCTATAAAGAAACCCATTTTGTGGATAATATCCACATCAATTTTATTCTCCCATGCATCAAGTGGAAATTTAGATTCTCCAACAAAAGATACACCAAAATGCTCTAATATGCTAGTGATGATGATTGCATATGGCAAGGGTGGAAAATCATCTCTAAAGGTCCACATGTGCCTCATTATCATCCGAGTCCAATTAATTTGAACATTATGCTTAATAGCATACATTAGTTGTAACTCCATATCGTTAATTTGCGAATGGTTTGAAAATTTCAGAATTACAATATAAGTCAGAAAATAATGAATCAAACAGTCGTGTAGGTTTGAATTACCCATAAATAGAATATTGTGGGTTTTGATGGAGTCATTGACAACCTTTTACTTACACAATTCTAATTCCCTTTTTGGAAAATCTACACAATTGATAGAAATCTTGTTTATTATACCTTTCTAAGACACTTTGGAATCCTGACTTTACCATCATCACTGTAAAGGGTAAGTTACTACAAATAGAACTCACTGTTCTAAAGCCTATGGCAATGCCCTTGCATTTGACATATGAAAATATCCTATTTTTCCTAAAAGAAAGATTGGAGTAAAATACTCTAATTAGTTTAGGATAGTAAGCACAAAGCATTCAGCAGAAATCAAAAAGTTTTTGTTGTTTAAACATGGTAGGGAATAGAAAACCATCATTCTGAAAAGTCGATAACATATTATATTTTGGAGCAAAGATGGGTCTTTGATGGAAATTTTCCTTGAAGACCTTTCGTTGGTCCTCGTTCACTAGCCTCGCTTTTCCGATTTATGCACAAAACATAAAGTTGCTGCATTTAATCGATTATTATCAGTGTTAATCGATTATGCACAGTTTTATTAATTGATTATGTTCAACTTTAATCGATTATGCTGAATCTTGATATCTTTGGAAAACAAATTTTCTCGCAATGAAGTAATGATTACCAATGTTTACTGCCCTAAATTGATTATTCATTATACTCAGATTATTAACACTTTGCACAAATCACAGAATTCAACCAAACAAAAATCAATAAAGATGGAAATGTAAAAGAGATAGGGAAAGAGAAAGTGCTCAAGGATTTTTATCCTGGTTCGTTTGCGGGTCCACTTGCAAACTACATACAGGCCTCCTGTTCTAATCTTGGAAGATTTTTCTTCCATATTGGAAACAATTGTTTGATTACAAGCACTCTCCAACACACCTAGCAAGAACTCCTTTCTTGAACCCGTTGAGCCTACACGATCAGTTTGACCATACTATACACCTACTAGGATACCACCTTATTCGCGATTCTAGTCCCAGCTGAAGTTTCGCTCGATCCAAGACTTCCTGCTCCATGAAGACACACAATTCTCTAATGTGATGATAATAACATACCACGAGAAAAATCCTTGTTTTTCAGAATATTAGCCGATTTATTTGCACACTTAATGCACAAATAAAAAATCTAACAACATTCTAATAGCCTTCAACCTCGCAACAAGGGCGTAGGTTTCGTCATAGACGATGCCTTCCTATTGAATACACCCTTTGGCCACTAGACGTGCCTTATTTCATATAATCAAACCAGATTCATCCATTTTATTTCTAAAGACCCATTTCATGCTGATTATAGGATGATCTTTAGGTTTAGGGACCAAGTACCATACATTATTCCGCTCAGACTGGTTTAGATCTTCTTGCAGCTATTCCCCAATGTTCATCTACTATGGTCTCATTTATGGTCTTAGGCTCAACTTGATATTTGAAAGCTACAAAATTACAAAAATTACGTAGAGAGTTATAGATTACCACCCCTATTGAGATATCACTTATAACCTTGTCGAGCAGATGGTATTTCTTAGTCTTCCACACCATTGGCATGTCCTGATGATATGATTTCTTTTCCTGATCATCCAAAATCTCCTTTTTGACCTCCATGTCCTTTGTGTACGCGTTCTCCAAGACACCTGAAACATCATCACACAAGACCTTCCTCTTCTCTTTCAGATAAGACTCATCAAAATGTACATGAATAGACTCTTCAACATGCATTGTATATTTATTAAAGACTCAATATGCTTTACTATGAACAAAGTACCCAAAAATATTATATCATTAGCTTTCGAATCAAATTTTCCTAAATGTTTTTTGCCATTATTCAATATAAAGCATTTACATCCAAAAGCATGCAAGTGTGAAATATTAGGTTTTCTACCTTTCAATAATTCATATGGTATTTTTAAGAGTGTAGGCCTAAGAAGTACTTCATTTATTACATAGAATGTAGTAAGCATTGCATCAACCCAAAAATACTTAGGGACCTTGTTTTCATTTAGCATTGTCCTAGCTAGCTCCTCTAAAAATCAATTTTTCCTATGAACATCTCCATTTTGTTGAGGGGTTCGAAGAGTCAAATACTGATGTAGGATCCCAAGGTTCTTACAAAATTTGTCAAATAGGTGGTTCTCAAATTCTCCACCATGATCGTGTGAATATAAACTATCTTGTGATCGAATTGGTTTTGGAGATATTTGGCCAGATTTTTAAAAGACTTTAAAGTGTTAATTTTCAGAGCAAGAAACAAAGTCCATATATATATAGAGAAATCATCAACAATTACCAACGTATAGTAGCTACCACCAAAGCTCATAATCTGTGATGGTAAACAAGTCCATATGGAGTAGCTCTAAAGGTCTTGTTGTGGATATCATATTTTTCGATGAAAATGAACTCTTTACTTGCTTACACTTTTGGCAAGTGTCACAAGAGTCTTTTGATTTAAAATCAAGCTTTGATAGTCCTACAACTAAATCCCGTGATGATAGCTTAGCTAGATGCTTTAAATGGACATGTGCTACTCGTCTATGCCACAGCCAAATGTCACTCTCTTTAGAAGCATTGCCAATCTTTCCAACACCTAGTATCCTTCCTCGATTGTTGTCTCCGTAAGTGACACAACCATTACCTTTAAGTGAAAGATCCGGGAACTTTGATCGATCACCCGTCATATGCCTCGAACATCCACTATCCAAATACCAATGTTGTCCCTATGTATGAAAGTATACCTGCCAAACAATTTACTTGGCTTGTTTAGGTATCCAAGTTATATTGGGTCCCTTCTTGTAAGTAACCAAAGAATCTAGTCATTTTTGCACTCACAATTATTTGCCAATTGACACACCATATTTTATAATATAGCAAGATATAGATGTATGACCATATTTACCACAATAAAAGCAAGTAGACATGTTATGATTAAATCTACTATGCATGTGAGCTACTTGTTTTCTATATGAGTTTCTTCTATTCTTAGGTTTGTAGCCTAGACCTTCATGGTTACCTACATTTCTAGATGCAGTAAGTAAGTTGTTTAGGTTTTGACTACTATAGGTGAACTTAGCTAATTTATCTTTCAAATAAAAAATTTCAACATTTAAAACATCACATTGTTCACATATAGGAGTCTCAATTAACTTAGTAGAGCAAGTACATGAAGCACAAGAGTAAATAAGATCTAGAGTCTCATTTTATAATTTTAGTTCATTCAATTCTTCTTCCATTTTAACAAATTTATTTTCATACAACATGATGACTCTTTTCATATCTATGTTTACCTTAGCTAATTTCTTTAACTCCTCATGTAACTCAACAAAAACACTATAAAGTTCATCATATGTAGGAGACTCTTTAGAACATGAAGAAGTGTTAGAATATTGTACTTCACTTGTATCATCCTAATCACTTGAGCTGCCAATTTCTTGAGTGTTTGCCATTAAGTATAACTTGGCAGTCTCCTCCTCTTCGGATGTGCTAGATGTTGTTTCATCCCTCGAAATGTCACAAAATATATATGCTTTCTTAGAATTGAATTCTCGATGATTTCTCTTGTCATTCTCAACTTTCTTGAGGTAGCTCGGGCATTGATAGCGCACGTTTTTCGATTTGCCACACTCATGGCAAGTTAGGCGGTCTTTGGGAACCATTCCCTTTCTAGTTGAGTCTCTCGACTCTTCCTTCTGAAATCGCTTGAACCATCCTTTCGTCTTGATAAATTTACCAAATTTATGAACTAGGAGTGTCAAGGTTTCGTCATCTAGATCATAATCAGAATCTTCATCATCTCTATCTTCTTGTTCTTGTGATGTTGTGGATTTGAGAGAGATTCTCTTTTTCTTTCTATATATTTCTTCATGTATGATTAAGCGCCCTAACTCCATTTCATGCTCTTGGAGTTTGCTGAAGAGAGTTGCTAGAGGTATTGAATCTAGATCTTTTGATTCCACAACTGCCGTGACTTTGGGCTGCCATTTCTTGTCAAGACAACGCAATACATTGTTAGTTAGTTCACCCTTAGAAAAACTCTTATTTAAAGCAACCAAATGATTAACTATATGAGTGAATCTTTTCTGCATATCACTTATCAATTCATTTTGAAACATTCAAAATAACTCATATTCGCATGTTAATGCATTTAGTCTCGCATGCTTAACTTCACTTGTGCCCTCGTGGGTTACTTATGAAGTGTCCCACATATCTTTCGCATTTAAGCACTGTAAGACCCTAAAGAACTCTTCATATGATAAATCAGAAGTTATGATATTCTTAGCCTTAAGGTTGTGCTGTACTTTTCGTTTCTCTTCGTCAGTCCATAAGCCTTTAGGTTTTTCTTTAGGCTCATCGTCCACCAAGTGTAGTGCAGTAAAAGGCCCATTGAAAATGGATTCCCAAATCACTGTGTTGATTGCATCAATAAAGATTCTTATACGCACTTTCCAGTAGGCGTACACCTCGCTAATGAATATCGGAAGGCAGTTGATGGATACGCCATCACTGCCGAAAGGGTTTGTGGAACTCATAATGAATATTCCTAGGATCAACGAATAAAGCGGTCAAGCTAGCACTTTCGTACTAGCCCTGATACCACTTGTTGGGTACCAGTAAGGTAAACCACACCTAGAGGGGAGTGAATAGGTGTAGCAGACCACTAGTCCCGCTTTTCTGATTTATGCGCAGAATAGAAAGCTGTTGCGGTTAATAGATTATTATTAGTGTTAATCGATTATGCAAAGTTTGATTAATCGATTATTATCAGTGTTAATCGATTATGCACAATTTGATTAATCGATTATGTTCAGCTTTAATCAATTATGCTGAATCTTGATATCTTTTGAAAACAGATTTACTCGCATTGAAAATAATGATGATTACCAATCTTTACTACCGTAAATTGATTATTGATTATACTCAAATTATTAACACTTTGCACAAATCACATAATTGAATCAAACAAAAATCAATAAAGACGAAAATGTAAAAGAGATAGGGAAAAAGAAAGTGCCCAAGGATCTTTATTCTGGTTTATTTGCGGGTCCACTTGCAAACTATATTCATGCCCCTCCTTCTGATATTGGAAGATTTTTCTTCACTATTGGAAACAAATGTTTGATTACAAGCACTCTTCCAATATACCCAGAAATAACTTATTTCTTGAACCCGTTGAGCCTACACGCTCGGTTTGACCACACTATATTGTTGGGTACCAATAAGGTATGATTACACCTAGAGGGGGGAGGGTGAATAGGTGTCCTGGATCACTAGTCTCGCTTTTTCCATGTTTGTGCAGAATACAAAGCTGTTGCAGTTAATCGATTATCAATATGGTTAATCGATTAAAGACAGTTCACTTAATTGATTATTATCAGAATGTTAATCAATTATCCTGATTGTTTTACTTTGAAAAACAGTTTTCTCGCTTCATAAAAACCGTGTTAATTCTTGACCTTTACTATCCTAAGATTGATTATTGACTAACAGCAGATTAACACAGCAAACAATTAATCACAGTAATATAAACAAAACATAAAGCAATAAAGACAGAATTATAAAGAGATAGGGATAGAGAAAATGTCCTCGAGGATTTTTATCCTACTTTGTTTGTGGTCTACTACAAACTACATCCAGGCCTCCCAGTTGATTTGGGATATTTTTCTTCACTAATCAGAAATGTAATTTACAACCACACTTCCAAAACAATGAGACAAACACTTCATTCTTGAAACCGATGAGCCATAAAGCCCAGTTTGACCCCTTATCTATGCCTACTTGGATACCACACAGTTCGCGCAATTTGGCCCCAACCGAAACTCTTGCTCGACTCAAGACTTTCTATCTAATGAAGACTCCTAATTTTCAACATGTGATGATACCACACATCACAAGAATTCTCCTCAAATTATAGAATTTTCACTGAGTTACTTTGCACACTAGAATGTGCGGATTACAACACTAAATTCGGCTCTAATCACCGTTGACAAAAAGATCTCACAAACACAACCCTAAGACCTAATTATGAAATCATGCAAGGAGTGTTTTCAATTGAAAAAATGATTTTTCACAATGAAAATATTTTCTCTCTTTTCTCTCTGTTCTCTCTTTTCACTCTTGAAGCTCATGCAAGAAAACTCAAAGATACATCAAGATAGCTTTGAAACTTTTTAGCACAGTGAATCTTTGATTCTCTCTCTCTCAAATATTTTTCGATTCTTGCTTAATGAAGGTGAAAAACTGTTTTTAACAACGGAATGGATTCTGTTTCAAAATAACAAAATTAGCTCATAACTAATATAACATATGTTAATCAATTAAATTGCCATGTTAATCGATGAACGGGTCCTTTAAGAACATGTTTTCAATTATGGCTTAATCGATTAAAATTGTGCTTAATCGATTAACAAGTAGAAATCCTGGGAATTTACATTCTGTAACTCCATTTAATCGATTATGACTTTCCTTAATCGATTAAGGATTTCTTCCAGGATTTAACCGATTACCAACTGAGTTAATCAATTAAAAACACTTAAAAATGGTTTTTCTTTTTATGCGGTAAATACCCTATATGATGAATGAACATGCAACATGATTTTTAGAAAGAATAAAGCCTTTAAGTACAAAATTATGAATGTATGTATGCAAATGCATGAGTGTCATTTATCATATATATGTATGATGATGTTATGCCTCATTCTGTATGATTTTCTATTTTAGACTTTTTGTGAGATACTTCCATCTTGGGTTTACCTAACCTAAGACTCAATACTAGGCAATCAACTTAGAACTCTGGAATATAAAAAGTAATCTTAGACTCTATGATGTTGACCTTGAGTTCTTGGTGTGTTGTTTGTGGAGTTGTCCAAGTCTTTAAGCTTTCACATTTTACCTTAGTTTAATAAAAACTTCGTAGATCGATTTTAATGACATCCTTTGACTATTTTCCATTTTCTATGTGTATACTAGGATAGCACATCATTCGCGATGCTAGCCCCAACCGAAGTTTCATTCGATCCAAGACTTCTTGCTCCATGAAGACACATAGTTCTCTAATGTGATGATACTAACATACCACGAGAACAATCCTTGTTTTTCATAATATTAGCCGAGTTAATTTCACATTTAATGCGCGGATAAGAACTCTAATATTGGCTCTACAACCCTCTATAGAATTCTCACAAACAGCCTGAAACTAAATGTGATGTTTAAGCATGGTTTTTCAAATGAATGAAAAATGATAGCACAATGAAAAGTGTTTCTCTCTTTTTTCTCTTAGAAAACTATGCAAGAAATCATTCATATATAGGGAAGATGCTTTTAAAATTCAGCTATGAGAATCTTGCGTTTTCTTTCTCTCAATGTAAAGTTTTGAAAGTAATGAATAATGCACATTAGTTAAAATAACAACTTTTATATGAAACTGATTTTAACTAATATTAATCGATTATGTACCTACTTAATCGATTAACATGCTTATGACAATTAGTTTTTCAGTTAAGGTTTAATCGATTATCAATCTCTTTGATCGATTAATAAACTAGAATTCCTAGGAAGTTAGCCATTGTAACTCATTTTCATCGATTACACCAATCCTTAATCAATTAATGAATTTCAATAAGATATAATCGATTATCAATCATGTAATTAAATCGATTAATATATATGAAAATTATTTTCCCTAATGCATGGTAAACGTTCTATATGATGAAGGAATATGCAACACATGATTTTGAAATATATATTACTTTTATGCACAAAAAACCATGTAGGTTAATGCAAATGTATGATTCTACTTTTCATATATATATATATATATATATATATAGATGTAATTAAAAGTGCAAACAATCAAGACTTGCATATTTAAGTTGAACTTGGTTTTGATGAAGAAAATGGACATACAAGAAAGCTTGAAGATCTTGCAACAAACAACAAGCCGAAGTCTCAAATGTGATATCTATAGACTCAGGGCTTTGTAATTTTACTTTACTATAAGTCTTAAGATGATTGCCTTAGATCGAGTCTAGGTTAGTTAAACCTAGGTAGGAGTCTCAGAAGAACTTAAAATGAACAAGACTAAATATGAGACATAACATCTAGAAATTATATGTTAATAAGCACATGTATCTACTTGCATGGTTTTGTGCATTAAAGGTATAACATATCAAAAAACATGTATTGCGTATGATCACATGTTATATAAGTAGTTTACCGTTAATCAAGAAACTAAATTTTATACAGCATAATCAATTATGTGTTGCATATAATTGATTAAATACATGTGAGAAATCATTTAATCGATTATGTATAGTGTTAATCGATTATCAGAATTATAGTAGCTAACTAATCTGAAACTTATGGTGTGTTAATCGATTAAGTTATTGGTTAATCGATTAAGACATAACAGAAAACCAGTTTTTAACAGCTCATTAATCGATTAAGACATAATATAATCGATTAATGACAACTTTAGTGTGTTTTCTATAAATGCAGTAATTCTAGCCTATGTGGCATAACTTGAACATTCATTTTCATACATTGCATTAGAGTGAGAAATTGCATTAAGATAGCTTAGAGAGTGATAGCATTTTGAATAGGGCTTAGATATTCATATGATTGCAATATCTCGAGGTTTTTGAATGCATTGCCTTTTTGCATAGGTTTCTTGATTTCTTTAAGAGTGAATTAAGGAAAATATTTTTCTGGAAAATTTTGCAAACCTTTTTACGAAAACCATTTGCATTAATTCTCATTTAGATTAGGTTCTTGTGGGTTTTTCTACTTAGAGTTTAGGATCGAGTTTAACTGTTGTATCCGAGTATTAAGTACTCAAGACTCCTCATCAAAAACAGTGACGAACAAGGAAGTTGATCTCTTGGTGAGTATTATCACCTTAAGAGAGATCTTGACAATCTTCAAAAAGACTAGGAGGTCTTGATTCGAGCGATACCTAGGCTAGGGTCGAATTACGAAAGGATGGAAGATCAAAGTAGACAAGTTAGATAGGTTAAACCAAGGTTGTGAAGCTCATAGGTGCCAAGAAAGAAGCGGCTTAGTCTTATTGTAATTGGAAGTGTGCGTGTACGCAAACACCGATTTCAATAGTTAAGAGAAATCTCTCTATTACAGAAGCGGAGGCCTGGATGTAGTTTGTAGTGGTCCGCAACAAAACCAGATAAAAATTTCTTGTGCACAATTTTCTATCCCTTATCTCCGTTACTTTCGCTCATTACATTCTTGTTAATTGATTAATTTTGAGTTGCCAGTTATAATCTATGTTGTTATCATTCTATAACTTCTTTAATCAATTGATTGGTAAAGATTGGTAATCGGTAACTTGGTGTGAAAGAAACCTTAAAATGAAGAAGTGCAAGATTGAGGGTAATCGATTTTCCATAAGCATAATCGACTAAATCCAAGCACTGCTTAATCGATAAAACCAGGCTTAATTGATTAAGTGCAGCAATTTTCAGATATGTGCAAAATATCGGAAAAGCGGAATAAGTGATCCGCTACACCTATTCACCCCCCTCTAGGTGTGTTCTGACCTGCTGGTACCTAATAGTAATGCCTCAACCTATATGAATTTTATTTTAGACTCTTGTGAGACTTCCATATAATAAGGTTTACCTAACCTAGATACAACACTAGGCAAACATCTTAGGACTTCTAGAATCATAAAATAATCCTAAGTCAACGACGTTGACCTTTGAGTCTTTGGCATGTTGTTTGTTGAGATGTCCACATCTTCAAGCTTCCATTGAACTCCTTGTCTTCATCAAAACTAAGTAGGTCAATCATGATGGTATCCTTTGATTATTTGCCATTTCAAAATCCAATGTATTAACTCTGGTTGAAATATTAGTGTGAGGCTTCTTGGTTTTGGAGGTACATGCCATGAAAATGAATTTTATAAAAACTAGGTTTGGAGAATAGGAGATTTGGGGTTTTTTTTTTATTTTGGCTAGAAAACGCAAAAATAAAGGTTGGAAAGTGTTTAGAATTGAAAATGTGATATGAATGGACCAAAAAAAACCCAAAATGATTAAGAAATGAAGTTTTTCGAGAGAGATGGAGGTTACACAGTTTTTGGAGGTTTGAAAATAGAGAAGATGAAGTTGAAAAAAGGGGAAAAACCTTATATACCGCGTAGTATAATCGATTACTCATATTAGGGTAATCGGTTACATCAAGTACAATTGACCAATTTTAAAACTTTTAGACATTGTAATCGATTACGTCTCAAAAGTAATTGGTTACTCAAACTTTCTGCCCAAAATATTAATCAATTATTGTAAACATCCAATTTTGACCGGGATAAAAATTTCAAAAAACAAAAAAGGGGGAAAATTTGAATTTCAAATATTGTGGCAACTGAGCTTTTTCCCTAGCCCAACTAGAAACCCTAATCCCCACCCCCTATATAATGCCTAACTTAGCAACTCACAAATGGGGGAATGAAAAATAAAAAAAAGGAGGCAATCCTAATTAAATTTTTTAGAGCGATGTGAGGTAACCCACTATAGACCTAGTGTCTTGTCGGGTTACCTTATTTTGTAAATTCATTTCTAATAATTTTAAAGGAATATCAGGCAACCCACTATAGGTCTAATACATTGTCGCGTTACCTTATGTTTTTAATTTATTTCTAATAATTTTAAAGCAATATGAGGTAACCCACTATAGGTCCAGTACCTTGTCGCGTTACCTTATGTTGTGAATACATTTTTAATATTTTACAAAGCAACGCGAGGTAGCCCACTATAGGCCTAGTGCCATGTTGCGCTACTTCGTGTTGTGAATTTCATAATAAAAAAAGAAAATAAAAAACATATCACTAATAAAACTTATTTTAGAAAGAACTACGTAGCCTTGATTTCTCAATTGCAGCTAGAGATACGTAGGAGCAGTTATTTCTCTGTCAGGCCCAAAAAAATAAAAACATATTTTGCTCTCTTTATTTTGTTTAATAAGGTGATGGTAAAATTAATGTTTTGAATAAATATCCACATAATTGATCTAGGTACCGTTTTTCTAACGGGCGGTATGAGGTGCCTAACACCTTCCTCATCCGTAACCGACTCTCGAACTCAATTTCTATTTTTGAGTGAATCAACTATATTTTCAAAAATTGGTTTTCATGTTTTCCCTCTAAAAACAATCAATGGCGACTCCATTGTATTTAATTGCATATTTCTCGTTACACCCACGAAAAATCGGCAGTGACAGTATGGCGACTCTGCTGAGGATATGCTGAGAGTTAGGCCTTATAAGATTAATTATGTGGATATTGAGTTCATTATTTTAAGTTTTATCGTTCCAGTTTCTTGTTGTTATTTATTAATTTTTTTGTTACTTATTTGTAAATAATTCTTGTACATAGAATTTGTGTTTTGCTGCCGTGTGCAGGTTCTGGGGGTTATTATATGTTTTTGTGCATTTGTGTTATCAAGGTTTGTAAACTCCCTCACACACTTCACTTTCATGCATGGTTACTTTCGGCCGTCTACCGGGCCTATTTACCTATTGTTAGGGATATATTGCCTTGTCGTCATTGGGCCTTCGTGCACATTTCGATATTGCGTTGATGTATCACTCAGATTGTTACTGGGTATTACGGATATGGCCCCCATGGTGTCTCGTACATCTTCGTGTCATATTTGTGATATCCGGGTCGTCAACTTTCACTAGTGACGGCAGTCCGAGAACCTAGATGAAATCTAGTACTACCGAAATTCTGCATATATAGACATTAGAACTTCACCCTAGGGTTTGATCTTTTAGACCGAACAAACCTTGTAGGATCAAACACCTTTATGTAAGACACGAGAGTATGCAAATTTTTATTTGTTATTTTATTATTTGGCATAAAGTCGGGAAAACTTCCATCCTGTGATCATAATGACTCACCGTCACATGAGCCTGAGTGAATTAAGGTACCATTGCACTTTGATATCCTTATGCCATGATGGAAGGCTCACAAAAAAAACATTCCACAATTTTATCTAGATGCATAGCATGCACTTATGAAAAAAAATCATAATAGCATATATATAAATGTAAAAAAAAAATCATAGCATTCACATGTATACTATGCACTAAATAAAAGCAAACAAAAAAAAAACATTATAACGTCCATGTGCATGTCATGCATATACAAAGAAAATCATTTTATAGTAGCATTTATAACCATATCATGTGTAAAAAATAACAAAAATGTGTTACTTGCATTCATATACTCAAACATTCATTTTCATGCATGTCGTCCCAAAAAAATAAAAAATAAAAAAATTGAAAGAAAAAGAAAATAGAGGATTGACGCGACATTCATGTTACTACAACATTCATTATATCACTTATGTGAAACGCATTCATAGTCATACATCCATTACTTACATATATGTGAAATGACTAAATATTATCATGGGTTTTTTTAGATCTTTTATTGAAGGATGTCTCATTCTATATATCACAAGACCATAAATTATTAACAGAACTGATGCAATCATATTGTGGGGTCTGTGTGCTCTCTCTATGATTGTCGTCAACCACTATAGGATCTAGAGGGGTTATAACCCTAGAAAATGGTTGTGGGGTGGTCAACATGTTATGTGGAAAGTTCTTCGTTCGATAATGGAAATAGTTTCAATAATTCAAAAATAAATTTTTAAACCAAACAGCGAGTACAAATTTAAAAATGGAATTATAGTGCGACCTTGGAAAAACAATGTTAATCAAAGTCATATTTTCAACACCAGAGCTCGAACAACAATGAAGGATAACAATTCATAAAATGAAGGAATCTATGTGTCAACATAGATGACGGGGCAAGGAGAAGGGTTCTGTCATTGATCCTTATTTCCAACTCTCCATCAATGCCTTCGAGAAAGACAAACCGTTCATAAATCATGTCATCCTTCCTGGCGAAGACAAGGATCAAAGCTAATGATTGACATAATTGCATAGTAATTATTTGATTATGTTGTAATTCATATGTTTTGAATTTTCTTTGGACTTATATTTATGTTCTGATCTGCTAGTACCCAACAAAGGCCTGGATGTAATTTGTAGTGGACACAAACGAACTAGGATAAAAATTCCTTGTGCACAATTTTCTATCCCTTATCACCTTTACTTTCGATCTTTACATTCTTGTTAATTGATTAATTATGATTTGCCTCTTATAATTTGTGTTGTTATCATTCTGTAACTTCTTTAATCAATTGATTGTATAGTGATTGATAATCAATAAATTGTTGTGCAAGAAACCTTAAAATCAAGAAGTGCAAGATTCAGGATAATCGACTATCCACAAGCATAATCGATTAAATCCAAGCACTGTTTAGTTGATTAAAACCAAGCTTAGTCGATAAAACCAAGCTTAATCGATTAAGTGTAGTAGTTTTTTGATTTGCACAAAATATCGGAGAAGCAGAATAAGTGATCCGCTACATCTATTCACCCCACCTCTAGGTGTGTTCTGACCTGCTGGTAACCAACAAGTGGTATCAGACCTACTACGCAAGTTTTATCTTGACCGCATATTTGTTTGATCCTAGGGAAAATACTATGGGTTCTACTAACCCTTTAAGCAGAGATGGTGGATCGATCAACCGTCCTCCGATACTCAGTGGCGATGGGTATGCCTACTGGAAAGTGCGCATGAAGATCTTCATCGAGGCGGTTGACACATATATTTTGGAATCCGTGGTCAATGGTCTTTCTGTTCCACTACACTTGTTGGACGATGAACCTAAAGAAAAGCCAAAAAGTCTATGGACCAATGATGAATGTAGAAAGGTTCATCATAACCTTCAAGCTAAAAACATTATCACATATGCGCTATCGTATGATGAGTTCTTTAGGGTTTCATAGTGCCAAAATGCGAAAGAAATGTGGGACACTTTACAAGTGACCTATGAAGGCACTAGCGAGGTTAAGCGTGCCAGACTAAACGCACTAACACATGAGTATGAGTTATTTTACATGTTACCAAAAGAATCTATTTGTGAAATGTAGAAACAAAACTCATATAGTTAACCATTTAGTTGCCCTTGATAAATCATTTTCTAAAGGTGAACTAAGAATAAATTTTTGCATTGTGTTGATAGGAAATGGTAACCAAAAGTAATCGCAATCATGGAGTCGAACAATCTAGATTCCATGCCTCTAGCAACATTATTTGGCAAACTCCAAGAGCACGAGATGGAGTTAGGGCGCTTGACTTTGCACGCAGATTTAGATAGGAAAAAATAAAGGCATCTCTCTCAAGGCTACCACTTCACAAGATCAAGAAAATAGAGAGAATGACGATTTTGACTTTGATCTGGACGAGGATAGTTTGAATCTCCTGGTACGAAAGTTCAGAAAATTCTTGAAGAAAAGAAGAGGATTCAAGAGGTTCCAAAAGAAGGAAGCATGAGAATTAACTAAGAAAGGCAAGAACCCAAAGGAGCGATTCACTTGCCACGAGTATGGGAAAGCTAGACATATGAGGTTCCGATGTCCAACCTACCTCAAAAAGGTTGAATCCAAGAAGAGCACTCCTCGAGGCTTCAATTCAAAGAAAGCGTATATCGTATTGGATGTTCTCGAGGAGGAATCAAAATCAAGCACATCCGACGAGGAGGAGTCTACAAAAATATGCTTAATGGTAAAAACGCAAGAAGCTTACAACTCGAGTGGTCAGGATGATACGTATGAGGTATATTCTGAAACTTCATCTTCTTCCGATGATTCCCCTCCCTATGATGAATTATATAATGCTTATGTGGATTTACATGAGGAATTGAAAAAGCTTGCTAGGGTTAACGTAGATAGAAAACGGGTAATCCTATTGCATGAACAACAAATTATTAAGATGCAAAAAGAGTTAGATGAACTGAAATTAAAAAAATGAAACTCTTGATTTAATCTACTCTTGCAACTCATGTGATTGCTCTAAAAATAGCTTATGTCAACCTGCTATATGTGATATTTGCGAGACTTTGCAAACTGAAAATTCCAAATTAAAAGAAAAACTCGCAAAGCTCACATACAGTAGAGATAACTTAGACACATTACTTGGAAAATCAATAAATGCTGGTAACCATACATGAATAGGATATAAACCCTCAACTAATAAAAAAGGCCATATAGGAGACCTGTAGTTCATACTCATAAAAAGTCATATATTTGCCTGCCTACATGTTTCTACCATGACACTCACGACCATACCTCCATTGCATGTTATATTAGGAAGTATGGTGTGCCTATTAGTACTTATGTGTGGGTGAAAAAGGGACAAAGTCTCTTGATTACTAACAAAAAGGGACCCAATATCAATTGGGTACCTAAACAAGACAAGGAATCTGTTTTGTAGATATGCCTTTGAACGCATGGACAACACTAGTATTTGGATACAGCTGTTTGAGGCATATGATCGGTGATAGATCTAAATTCCTTGATCTTTCACTTAAAGACAAAGGGTATGCCACCTTTGGTGACAACAACTGAGGGAAAATACTTGGTGTTGGGACAATTGGATATACCTCTCAAGCAGTGATCGAGAACGTGCTCTATATGGAAGGCTTGGAGCACAACCTATTGAGTATCATCCAATTATAGGACAAATGTAACCGAATATCCTTCGATTCTGATTGTTGTATTATTCGTGACAACATATCTAATAATATTAAGTTTATCGGTCATCGTATAAATAATATCTATATGGTTAATTTAGAAGATGTCACTATATTGTATTCAAAATGTTTTATATCTAAAGAAAGTGACATCAGTCTTTGGCATAGATGCATTGCGCATATCCATATTAAACATCTAGATAAATTATCATCTCACGATTTGGTTAATGGACTACCTAAACTCAATGAAAGCACAAAGGATCAATACTTGCACATTTGACGCTAACCTAAGTTTTGATGAAGATAAAAGACATGCAAGTAAGCTTGAAGATCATACAACAAATAACAAGCCGAAGACTCAAGGGTTTCATCTATAGATTTAGGATATTGTAAGCTTTACTTTTATTAGATGTCGTAAGATGATTGCCTTACACCGAGTCTAAGTTAGGTAAACCTAGGTGGAGTCTTACAAGAGCCTTAATATAAATAAGATTAAAATTAAGACATCACATATAGATATCATATGATAAGTAGGCTCATGCATTCACATACATAGTATTATGAATTAAAGATATTATATTTGAAAAATTATGTATAGCATGTGCATCATATAAGTAGGTTACCTTACATCAAGGAAAATATTTTCTATCAGTATAATCGATTAATTACCATGTACAATCGATTATCATGAATTATAGTAGCTAACCGATCTGATGCTCATGGTGTGTTAATCGACTAAGATACTGTATAATCGATTAAGACGTAACAAAAAATCTAACTTTTAACATCTTGTTAATCAATTAAGTGGATGTATAATCGATTAATAGCAGCATCAATATGATTAGTATAAATGCTGATATTTGGTCCATGTGGCATAAGGTTCATATTTTTCATATCTTTCATATTTAGAAGATCTTTAAGCATGCATCGCCATATAGGTTGCATTAGAAAAGTGCAGAGAATAAGAGCATGTCGAATAGGGCTTAGAACTTGAAGTTGTAGCATGAATTTCTATGGCTTTTTATGCATATCATTCATTCTTGTTTTCTTGATAAGATTTTAAAGTGAAAGTAAGAAAAATATGTTTTCTAAAAATTGTGAAATTTGTTTGGTGAAAACCTTTGCATAATTTTCTCATATAGAATAACTTCTTGTGAGTATTCTGCTTAGAGTTTTAAAGTTGAGTTTACATTGTTATATTTGAGTATTAAGTACTCAAAAAAACTCAAATTCTATTTAAATCAAGGAAAGTGATCTCTTGGTGAGTAACACCACTTCAAGAAGATATCTTGTTGTTCTTCATGAAAACTAGGAGGTCTTGGTTCAAGCGACACCTGGCTGGGGCCTAATCGTGAAAAGATAGGTGATCTTAGTAGGTGAGACATAGAGGTCAAACCGAGGTTGTCAAGCTTGTAGAGTCCAAGATAGTCACGTCTTAGTTTTATAGTATATTGGAAGTTTGTGTGTATCAAACAATATTTCAATAGTGAAGAAGAAAAATCTCCCGAGATCAGAAGGGGAGACCTGGATGTAGTTTGTAGTGAACAACATAGAAACCATGATAAAAATTTCCTTGTGCATAATTTTCGAACCCTAATCTCATTTACTTTTGCTTATAATATTCTTGCTAATGGAATTGATTCTGTATTACATGTTATAATATGTGTTAACATCATTCTGTAATCTCTATAATCAATTAATTGCATAAGGATTGGTAATCGGTAACTTGCGTAGCAAGAGACTATTAAAATCTAGAATATGCAAGAACAAATAATAATCGATTATCCACACGCATAATCGATTAAGTCCAACACAGATTAATTGTTTAATACCAAGCTTAATCGATTAAGTTCAATAGTTTTTTATTTTGCGCAAAATATAGGAAAAGCGAAGTAAGTGATTCTCGACACCTATTCAACCCCCCTTCTAGGTGTATTCTGACTTGCTGATACCCAACAAGTGGTATGAGAGCTAGTATGAAAGTGTCAGCTTGACCATGTATTCATTCGATCCTAGAGGATAATACGATGGGTTCCACAAACCCGTTTGGTGGTGATGGCGCATCCATCAACCGCCCTCTGATATTCAGTGGCGAGGGGTACGCCTACTAGAAAATGCGCATGAAGATCTTCATTGAAGCAATTGACACGGACATTTGGGAATCCATAGTCAATGGTCCTTTTGTTCCACTCCACTTGGTGGACAATGAACCCAAAGAAAAACCAAAAAGTCTTTGGACCGATGTTGAACATAGGTAGGTTCAGCATAACCTTCAAGCTAAAAACATTATCACATCAACCCTATCATACGATGAATTCTTTCGGGTTTCATAGTGCCAAAATGTGAAAGAAATGTGGGACACTTTAAAAGTGACTCATGAAGGCACGAGCGAAGTTAAGCGCGCTAGGCTTAATGCGCTAACATATGAATACAGGTTATTTCATATGTTATCAAATGAATCTATTAGTGAAATGAAAAAGCAATTTACTCACATTGTTAACCACTCAGTTGCCCTTGATAAGTCTTTTGCTGAAGGAGAATTAACTAACAAAGTTTTGCATTGTCTTGATAGGAAATGACAACAAAATGTAATTGCAATCATGGAGTCAAAAGACTTAGATTCCATGCCTTTAGCTACCTTGTTTGGCAAACTCCAAGAACATGAGATGAAGTTAGGGCGCTTAATGATGAATGAGGATTCAGATAGGATAAAGAAAGGCATCTCTCTCAAAACAACCACGTCAGAAGATCAAAAATAGAAAGAGGATGACGATTCTGATTCCGATCTAGATGAGGAAATCATGAATCTCGTAGTACAAAAATTTGGTAAATTCTTGAAGAAAAGAGGAGGATTCAAGAGGTTTCATAAGAAATAAGTGCGAGACTCAACCAAGAAAGGCAAGAATCCAAAGGATCGCTTCACTTGCCATGAATGTGGGAATGCTGGACATATGAGGCTACAATGTTCTACCTACCACAAAAGAGTTGAATCTAAAGAATAGCACTCCTAGAGACTTCAAATCAAAGAGAGCATTACATCGTGTGGGATACTCCCGAGGAGGAATCAACATCGAGCACATATGATGAGGAGGAGTCTATGAAACTATGCTTAATGGTCAAAATGCAAGATGCTTGCAGCTCTAGTTGTCAGGATGATGTGAATGAGGTATATTCTGATACTTCATCTCTTTCTGATGACTCCCCTACATATGATGAATTGTATAATGCATTTGTTGAATTACATAAGGAATTGCAAAGGCTTGCTAGGATTAACATAGATAGAAAACGGGTAATCCTATTGCATGAACTACAAATCATTAAAATGCAGAAAGAGTTGGATGAACTAAAATTGGAAAATGAAACTCTTGATTTAATCTACTCTTGTAGCTCATGTGATTGCTCTAAAAATAATTTATGTCAACCTGTTGTATGCGATACTTGCGAGACTTTGCAAGTTGAGAATTCAAATTTAAAAGAAAAACTCACAAAGCTCACATACAGTAGAGCTAATCTAGACACATTACTTGCCGAATCGAGAAATGTCGGTAACCATATGGGAATAGGATATAAACCCCCAACTAATAAAGAAAGACCATATAGGAGACATGTAGTCCATACCTCAACTAAAAAGTCACATATTCACATGCCTACATGTTTTTATTGCGGCACACATGGCCATACCTCAATTGCATGTTATATTAGTAAGTATGATGTTCCTACTAGTACTTATGTTTGGGTGAAAAAAGGACAATGTCCTTTGGTTACTAACAAAAAGGGACTCAATATAACTTAGGTACCTAAAAAAACAAGTAATCTATTTTGTAGGTATGCCTTCGAATGCATGGACATCACTGGTATTTGGATAGCGGGTTTTCGAGGCATATGACCGATGTTAGATCAAAATTTATGGATCTCTCACTTAAAGAAAAAGGGTATGTCACTTATGGCGACAACAACTGAGGGAAGATACTTGGCATTGGGACAATTGGCAATACTTCTCAAGCTATGATCGAGAACATGCTCTATATGGAAGGCTTGGAGCACAACTTATTAAGCATAAGTCCATTATATGATAAATGTAACCAAGTATCCTTCGATTCTGATTGTTGCATTATTCATGATAGTATATCTAATAATGTTAAGTTTTTTGGTCATCGTATAAACAATATATACATGGTTATTTTGGAGGATGTCACTATATTGTTCTCAAAGTGCTTCATTTATAGAGATAATGACATTTGGCATTGGCATAGGCGCGTCACGCCCATACATATTAAACACTTAGATAAATTGTCATCTCACGATTTAGTTGTTGGTCTACCTAAATTAATTTCAAAATATGTTATCTCCACAACAAGGCCTTTGGAGCTTCTCCATATGGACTTGTTTGGACCATCATGTTAGGTATCAGTGGCTAAAATACACCTAGAAGGGGGAGGGGGTTGAATAGGTGTAGCGGTCAAAGTATCCGCTTTTCAAAAACAACATGCAATGCTAAAATACCCCCAGTTTAATCGATTAACAAGGAAAGAATAATCGATTAACACAAGCAATTTAATCGATTAAAACAGCTCAGATAGCACAAACAGATTCAATTTCTTGTATGACTTGCAACTGAGATCGAAGAAAATATACAGAGCTAATAGATATATCAGAGTTACAACAGTACAATATAGAAATAGATTATTACAATTAATACAACTATACAAAGTAATTGATTACAGCAATAAAGAGAGAGGGAAAAAAAAAGCCTCCAACAAGGTTTTTATCCTGGTTCGTTTGCGGGTCCACTTGCAAACTACATCCAGGCCTCCCGGCTGATCTGGGAGATTTTTCTTCACTATAATCGAAATAACGTTTTACAAACAATTCTTTCAATTACAACACGTAGACACTTTCTTGAAAACTAAAGAACCTTATCCCTTGGTTTGACTCCCTTCCTACCGCCCAAGAAAACCTTTCTTGCGGTGTAGCCCCAGCCAA
>NC_032020.1:4767731-4768185 GCF_001865875.1 Lupinus angustifolius
CTCTTTTCTAATCTCACAAATGCAATTTCATATAGATGCAACAATTAACACGAAAATATGCTCTAACTCTCTTAAAATCTAACATGCAAGTTATGGCTTGAGTTCTGAAAATGCAGCTTATAAAGAAACCATTCTGCAGCCCAGTTAATCGATTAAATCTTTGGTTAATCGATTAACAAGATACAAAATTGTAATTGATTCAGGTTTCCAAGTTTTCTGTTCCAACTGCTTTTCAAAACTTATGTTAATCGATTAAAATTTACCTTAATCGATAAACTGCATATTTCTAAGTGTATTTTTAAATTGCAATACTCAAATACGTTATGCACTTAACTTATACATGTTCAACGCTAAGTTTATGCATAGGATGCACAAATAACATGTATATATATGATGCATGAACATATTATGAATGTCATATCTCAAAATAAAATGATTTAACGAATTATGTATA
>NC_032020.1:4768285-4768648 GCF_001865875.1 Lupinus angustifolius
GATGACAAACACTACACCATTTGTTTGATGAATTAACTTGAAGAATGTATTGGCACTGATTGATAGTATGAAGCGCGAATATTTCGGAAGCAGAATTAAGATCAATCTGCACAATCAAACAACAACAAACCTACCTTTCTCCCCCTTTTGACATTATCAAAAAGATAACCAGGTCAAAAGTAGGCAGAGATATGTAGTGAAACATAAAACGAAGTTAATGAATTAATTTGGGACTTAACTATTAATCTGTCTTATAATCGGTGGCTTGAACAAATGCTCTTGTTCATACAATAAAATAACTAATAGGAAACGTGAACGACATACAAGATTTACCATATCAAATAGCAATAAGCAGAATAAGCA
>NC_032020.1:4768748-4769611 GCF_001865875.1 Lupinus angustifolius
CACAAATAAATCTCGAAATAGTAATAACAACTGAATCCATAAAGTGCAATAATAGAAGAAATAAACCTAAGGGTAGGATATCCTAGGTCTAAAGTCTTCTAAGCTACGGTTGAGGTGGAGGAAGATCAATACCATCAACAGGAATAGCAACATTCTGGTCACCCCTGATCAGCATAGACAACTTCTGAAATTCAGAACAAAACAGTGCATTCTGAGCTTCAGCTGTAGAGCGAATGAAGGCATTCTAAGCTTCGACTGTTGATTGAATCAGATTCCTCACGGTTTGATATTGGTTGTCAGAATAAGCAATTTGACGTTTTCGTACTGTTCCATACTAGCATAGTACTAATCTTTCAATCCTTGAAAGTGTAGATCCATGCGGTTGTTGAGCCTTTGTTCCATAGCTTCCATATGAGCCATACCAAAAACAGAATCCTGTGATGTTGTCCTAGAGGGCTCCCCATGATTAGCAGCATTCTGATCACCCATGCCATCTTGGTCATCATCACTGGACAACTCCAGATCAATAGTAGTATAGTCCTCCTGGTATTGCTAAGTAGTATTGTATTTTTAGATACCCATCTTGTGAATCAGACTCTCACCAACCAAATGATCCTTATCAGTATACTCAACAATAATAGTGCTAGTAACATCAATATGCAAATAATCCACAATCCGTGATATAAAGATACTGTAGGGAAGCAACTTAGACTGCGACAGAGAAACACTATTCATAATCTTTAAGATCTCCTCAGGCTAGTTAATCATCACATTGTTCTTAACACCGTACATGAAATGCAAATCATTCACAGTGGGTTGTGCATGATTTGTGTTCCTCTGCACCAGAATATAAGCGATGATAT
>NC_032020.1:4769711-4770831 GCF_001865875.1 Lupinus angustifolius
ATTTAACGGCTCCCTGAGCCTCCATATCATGCGGGAAACTGAAATTCTGTTCCGCCATCCAGGTTAGATCAACATACCTTACATACGTGGGTTTTCGTCCTTGAAATTTAGCCAAGCGAGTCTCTTGCAGAATGAGCAAGTAGAATGGGTCACCACGGTCTTGTTGGGTGCTCCGAGTGGAGGATGAGCCAAACTCCGGTCTTCTTCCATGATTAGCAGGGGTTTTGAACCTTTTTGGGCGACTTTGTTCCATTATTTGCAGAAACTGAAATGATTTGGACAAAGCAGAGAAGGAATGTGGCAAACCTAACATAAGGTTTTGATTTGGGGAAAAACGGGATTGAAGTGAAATAGGATGAAATTGGAGATTTCTAGGAAGTTAGAGAGGGTTAGGGGTGAGGTTTATCTAGATTAATGCACTTGGGTCAGTTGTATCACGGTTACAGAGACTCAAAAGGAAGAGGAAAAAGAGAAAGTGCCAAAAAAGGTGTGAAACCGAGGTGTTGTCTGCACTTGTACTGCTGGTTTTAATCGATTAACGGGCATGGTTAATCTAGTAAAAGCATACGAAAATTTTTTTTTCAAAAAATTGATGCCCAGGTAATCGATTAAACTAATGCTTAATCGATTAAACATGGTAAAAAAAATTTTAACAAGCAGAACGGTTTCAATTTTTTGGGACTCATGCATGCATTCTAAAAGATTAATCTAAGCATATGTAATCACAAAAGAAGGTTATCATGATATATCATTTTGCATTTTAACACATTTCATTTAAATCGAGAGACTAATAAATATGTAGAAACAAGACATAAACTAAACATCTAGACAGTTTTAATCAAGATATTGTTCATCAAGAATTCCAAGTTCTCTCCTTAGAACATAGAAAGTATCCCGTGGAAGGGGCTTGGTGAAAATATCTGCTAACTGTTTAGAGGTTTCAACAAATTCAAGCACGCAGTCACCTTTTTGAACATGATCACGTAAGAAATGATGTCTAATTTCTATATGCTTGGTTCTAGAATGCAAAACGAGATTCTTGGATAGGTTTATGGCACTTGTATTATCGCATTTAATATGGATCTTTTCTAGATTAAGACCAAAGTCCTTAAGTTGCTGC
>NC_032020.1:4770931-4771707 GCF_001865875.1 Lupinus angustifolius
AAGCTACAAAGTTACAAAAGTTTTGTAAGGAACTACAGGTTACCACTCCCGTAGATATGTCACCTATTACTTTATCGATTGGGTGAGCTTTCTTGGTTTTCCAAACATCTGGCATATCTGAATGCTCTTCAGATCTGGTCTGACCTTCTTCATTGGTTGCTTTCTCATTATCCATGTCCTTTGAGTATGCTTGCTCTAAAGCACATGCAACATCATCAGACACGAACTTTCTCTTCTCTTTCGGAGAAGATTCGTCAAATTGAACATGGATAGACTCTTCTACTTGCATTGAATATTTATTAAACACTCTAAAGGCTTTGCTATGCATCGAGTACCCCAAAAATATTCCTTCATCGGCTTTTGAATCAAATTTTCCTAAAGCTCGCTTTCCATTATTTAAGATAAATCATTTGCATTCGAAAGCATGAAGATGGGATATGTTTAGTTTACGGTCTTTCAAAAGTTCATAAGGAGTTTTATTTATATTAGGCCTTAGAAGTACTCGATTTATGACATAGCATGCAGTATGCACTGCATCTGCCCGGAAATATTTGGGGATATTACTTTCATTAAGCATGGTTCTAGTTAATTCTTCTAGAACGCGATTCTTTCTCTCAACAACTCCATTTTGTTCTAGAGTGTGAGGAGCAGAGAATTGATGTAAAATGTCATGCTTATCACAGAATTTATCGAACTGAAAGTTCTCAAATTCTCCCCCGTGATCACTACGTATATATACTATTTTCAGGTTAAGTTGGTTTTGGATTTGCTTGGCA
>NC_032020.1:4771807-4772880 GCF_001865875.1 Lupinus angustifolius
CTCCCTTCTTTATCCACATATAAACGCCACTAGGTATACCATACTTTCTGATGTAACATGAATATGAGGTGTGACCATATGTATTGCATTAAAAACATGTAGGTTTGTGCTTGTGATATTTATTTTTAGGACGAGCTACAGGTTTTCTATATGGTCTTTTGTTCCTAGTAGGGCGAGTATAACCTAGTCCTGTATGATCACCAACGTTTCTTGTTTGACTTAGCATAGTGTCTAATTGTTGTTGATTGTTTGTGAGACGTGTGAGTTTTTCTTTAAGTTTGAAATTCTCTTCTTGCAAAGTCTCGCAAGTCTCACAGACAGGTTTTTGACATAAATTATTTTCAGAGCTGTTACATGTGCTACAGGAATAGATGATGTCTAATGTTTCGTTTTCTAATTTCAATTCATCTAATTCTTTTTATAGTTTGCTTAATTTTTCTTCATTTAGTAGGATTAATCTTTTTCTATCAACGTTTATCCTAGCCAATTTTTTTTAATTCTTCATGTAACTCGACATAAGCCTCGTATAAAACATCATAGGGAGGTGAGTCATCAGAAGTGGATGAGATGTGAGAATATACCTTATGTTTATCTTCATGTGTGCTTGAATTGCCATCGTTGTAAGATTTAGCCATCAAACATAGCTTTGCTGACTCCTCCTCACTAGAGGTGCTTGATGTCGTTTCCACCTAAGGTACATCCCATACGATGTAGGCTTTCTTAGATTTGAATTCCCTGAGAGTGCTCTTTTCTGAGTCAACCTTTTTCAGATAGATTGGACACTAAAATCGCATATGTCCTTCTTTTCCGCACTCGTGGCAAGTGAAGCGATCTTTGGTATTCTTGCCTTTCTTGGTTGATTCCTTCGCTTCTTTCCTCTGAAACTTTTGGAATCCTCCTTTCCTTTTTATGAATTTACTGAATTTTCGAACAAGGAGACCCATTGTTTCATCATCCAGATCGGAGTCAGATTCATCATCATCTTTATCTTCTTTTGTTTTAGAGGTCGTAGCCTTCAATGTGATGCTCTTCTTCTTCCAGTCCGAATCCTCATGCATCGTCAAGCGACCCAA
>NC_032020.1:4772980-4773227 GCF_001865875.1 Lupinus angustifolius
AAGAACTCATCGTAGGATAGGGCCGATGTGATGATATTTTTGGCGCGTAGGTTATGCTGGACCCTCTTGCGCTCATCATCGGTCCATAGACTTTTAGGCTTGTCTTTAGGTTCATCGTCCACTAGGTGCTGTGGAACGAAAGCCCGGTTGACTACGGATTCCCAAATATCGGAGTCAATGGCTTCTATAAAGATTTGCATGCGGACTTTCCAGTAGGCATACCCTTCACCACTGAATATGGGTGGTC
>NC_032020.1:4773327-4824352 GCF_001865875.1 Lupinus angustifolius
ATGCATGAACATATTATGAATGTCATATCTCAAAATAAAATGATTTAACGAATTATGTATATGAGACATGTGTTGAATTTACCTAAGCCTTAGACTCAACCTAAACTAATTACTAGTCTAAGTCTAATACCAATCTTGAGGCTTAAGCACGTTGATTTGTTGATGATCTCCAAGCTCTTATGAAACACAAGTTGTCCTCATCAAAACACATAGTGGGCAAGCTTTCCAAAGTACTCTTCTTGACATGCGTACTTTCACATCACAAATCATGAGTTTCAGAGGTAGTTATTATGCATTGGTAATCGTAGATGATTTCTCTAGGTTTACATGGACCCTGTTCCTTTATGCTAAAAGCAACACTTTCAAATCCTTTAAAAGCGTTGCCAAGCAAATCCAAAATGAACTTAACCTGAAAATTGTATCTATACGTAGTGACCATGGTGGTGAGTTTGAGAGCCACCTGTTCAACAAGTTCTGCGATAAAAATGGGATCCTGCACCAATATTCAGCTCCTAGCCTACTATATCATGTATCGATTACTTCTTAGGCCAAAACTATTAAAGTCTCCTTATGATCTTCTGAGAGGCCGAAAACCAAATATATCTCATCTTCATGCCTTTGGATGCAAGTGTTCTATTTTAAACAATAGAAAACTTGATTTAGGAAAATTTGATTAAAAGGCTGATGAGGGTATATTTTTAGGGTATTCGATGCATAGAAAGACATTTAGAGTTTTTAATAAATATACTATGATTATAGAAGAATCGATCTATGTTCATTTTGACGACTCTTTTTCAAAAGAGAAGAAAAATGTTTTGTCTGATGATGTTACAGGTGCTTTGGAAGAAGCATACACTAAGGACTTGGAAAAAGACAAAGAGGATCATGATGATCAAGAAGCCAATGAGGACCATCAGGTCTTGTCGAGGATGTTTAAAACCAAGAAAGACCATCCACTTGATAAAGTAATAGATGATATCGCTACGGGGGTGGTAACCCGTAGTTCTTTCCGTAAGTTTTGTTATTTTTTTGCTTTCGTATCATAATTAGAGCCTAAGACCATGAGGCCATAGAGGATGAGCACTAGAGCATGGCTATACAAGAAGAGCTAAACCAGTTTGAAAGTAATAATGTGTGAGACTTGGTCCCCAAACCAAAAGAGCATATGATAATTGGCACTAAGTGGGTCTGTAGAAATAAACTTGATGAATCTGGCTTAATAATACAAAACAAAGCATGCCTTGTAGCTAAGGGATACAAACAAGAGGAAGGTATCGATTACGATGAAACCTACGCCCCTATTGTGAGGTTAGAGGCCATTCAGATGCTATTGGCATTTGCATCAATCATGAACTTTAAAATTGTTCCAAATGGATGTCAAGAGAGCCTTCTTGAATGGGTTCATTCAAGAGGAGGTTTATGTCGAACAACCTCCCAGTTTGAAAACTATAAATTCCCAAACCATGTCTATAAACTTAAAAATGCACTTTATGGCCTAAAGCAAGCTCCTCAAGCATGGAATGATAGACTGAGTACTTTCTCTTAGAAAAGGTATTCGTTATGAGCAATATTGACACAACACTCTTTATCCAAAAATCAAATAATCATGTCTTGTTACTACAAACATACGTTGATGATATTATTTTTGGAGCTACTAACGACCTCCTTTTCAAGGATTTTTCTAATTTGATGTAGGGCGAATTTGAAATGCCAATGATGAGAGAGCTCGCCTTCTTCCTCGGATTACAAATAAAGCAAATGAAGAGTGGCATATTTGTCCACGAGTCAAAATACTGCAAAGAATTACTTTGCAAGTTTGAGATGAAAAAATATAAAGAAGCATCCACTCCTATGGCATTCTCATTCTACTTAGACAAAGATGAAAAAGGAAAAGCGATAGACGTACTAAATATCACGACATGATAGGTTCTTTATTGTACTTAACTGCGAGTTGCCCTGATATTATATTTAGCGTTTACATGTGTGCGAGATATCAATTTATGCCTAAAGAATCACATTTTAGTACTATTAAACGAATCATGAGATATTTAAAGAAACCCTTAATATGGGATTATGGTATCATAGGGATGCCTCACTATCCTTGGTAGGATATTTCAATTTTGATTTCGTTGGGTGTAAATTGGATTGGGAAAACACTAGTGGAACTTGCCAACTATTAGGTAGCTCGTTAGTATCATGGCACAACAAAAAGTAAGCTTGTGTTGCTTTATCCACTGCTGAAGTAGAGTATATTGCCGCTAGTGTGTTGCGCTCAAATCCTTTGGATGAAGCATCAACTTATGGATTTCGGTCATAATCTATAAAAGATATTCATTACATGCGTCAATACAAGCGCCATAAACCTATCCAAGAATCACATCTTGCATTCTAGAACAAAACATATAGAAATACGACATCATTTCTTGCATGATCATGTTCAAATAGGTGATTGTATGCTTGAATTTTTTGAAACCACTAAACAACTAGCATATATTTTCACCAAGCCCCTTCCACGAGATTCATTCTTTGTTCTTAGAAGATAACGTGGAATTCTTGATGAACAATATCTCAACTAGTTTGGATATTGGTATTGAGTGTCTTTGCATGATAAATATGTTTATCTTTATAATATAAGTTGAATGCATGTTTCCCTTGTGCTTCTAATCTGTATTCTTGATTCCATGTTTATGCGCTAGAAGTGTGTAATTTTGTCTAGAATAGATTCTTAGGTTAACTGTCTTGGCATGCATTGTAAATCTCAAAAACATACTCATTTCTGCAATTTTACTGATGTTAATCGATTAACTTGTGTTATAATCGATTAAACTGAGTTCCAGTAGCTTAAGCTTTTTTAAAATCTCTATCTTCAATCGATTAAGTCTTCCTTTAATCGATTAACTAGGCTCAACTACTTAAGACTTTAACTGGTCTTAATCGATTAACATAAGCATTAATCGATTAACGATAGTAGAGTATATCAGATTCGATATGCGTTTGGGAAAGATTTTTCAAACCCTAAATCACAAATTCCTACCCCTTTCTTCTATCCATCATAAAATTGATCATTCCTAGTCATATATCAATCTAAATAGAGCTTCAAAAAGGCTAGTTATTCATCAATTTGCCCTAAAATCTCTAGAAATTCGAAAACCTAGATTTTTCCCCAATTCAAAAACCTAGCCCAGAATCACCCTAAATCGATTAAACCTCTCTAATCTTGAAAATATGGCTGATGGAAAGCAGAAAAGAGGCAAAATAATGCATAACTGTCCAAAGAGAACTGAATTCGGCTCTACATCCAGTCATAGTGATAGGAGGGATCGTGGTGACACCTACTACTTACAAATTCTACAAGAAACTTGTTTAGCGTAGTTCCAAGGAAGGAAGCCAACGTAAATTCTCTATGCGGATATGGCTTGGATAATAGAATTAGGCTTCGAGTTTCCTCGCGAATTAGATTTGTCTATAGCAACTTCATATCCCGCATCATTGACCATCTAGAAACAGATACATCTGATATAGTGATTATCACAACAAACTCTCGTGAGCACTTGATGGGTGATAACCTAATCCAAAAAATGGGAATCTATAAGTATGATAATGTATGGCAATACCAGGAGGATCACAACACAACTGTGGATCTAGATTTGTCAGATGAAGAAATTCCAATTGCTATGGATGAGCAGGTTCCTAAAAATCAAGGGAGGCTGCTGCTATGCCTCAAAAACCATCTTTCGGAATAGCTCATTTGGACGCCATCAAAAAGAGACTCAATGCTCGCATTGACACACACTATGAGTCTAACTTCATTTAGTTGGGGATTGAGAGACAAAATGAACGGTTAAATGAAGAAATCAACCGCTTAGACTTTCTCATCCGGACCAGCCATGACATCAAGCATCCACAACCAAGACGTCCTCTTTCACCACCTTAGGAATAGTTTATGAGTGTCTAGTCTTTAGAGTGTTATGTTTTAAGGTTTAGTATATCTTTTGGGTCTTGTACTTCATTTAATTTTGGGAATTGTATCTTTTGCTTATAATATGCTTACAAACTCTTTCTATGTACTCGCTTAAATTTTCTATTTCATGTTTTGTTGAACAATGTTTAATTATGTCGATAGTTTATGAATTGTGATTTTTATGAGAATCTTGATCATATTTTGTGTGTATACTATATGCTTGATTAATACATGCTTAACCTACATAAATAAGAATTATTAATCATTTCATGCCTAATTATGTTTATACATGTTGGATCTGTCATACAAACCTTGCTCATATTCTGTTTTTTTGTCAGTTTAATTGATTAAGTGCCTTGATAATCGATTAAATGCTGTGATGTGTGCACTTGTTCAATTCTTAAAAACCGGTTAATCAATCATAGCCTGTACTTAATGATTAATTAGAGTTTCTTTTCATCAACTATAATATTTCTTCTTACTTTTGACCAGTTATTATCATTTAATTATCTATACTTTTTGATAATGTTAAAAGGGGGAGGAAGATTATTTTGTTGTTTGATGTGTTTCAGGTTGTTTAGCTTCCATGAGTTTTCTACCTAAATCTTGCTTAAATCACGTCATTGCTTGGTTGAGGGGGAGAACAACGTGAGGGGGAGCAATGCAACTTTGACATTTAACCAACCTAAGAAAACACATGTTGATCATCATCAAGCTCATCAAACAAGGATTTGATGTAGAGTTTGTCATGATCAAAAAGGGGAGGTTGAAAGCACAAAGAGTCAAGACTTGCACATTTGATGCTAAGTTTTGATGAAGACAAAGGACATGCAAGTAAGCTTGAAGATCGTACAACAAACAACGAGCCGAAGACTCAAAGGTTGCATATATAGACTTACGATATTGTAAGCTTTACTTTATTTAGAATTCTTAAGATGATTACCTTTGATCGAGTCTAGTTTAGGTAAACCTAGGTGGAGTCTCACAAGAGCCTTAATATAAATAAGATTAAAATTAAGACATCACATCTAGATATCCTATGATAAGAAGGCTCATGCATTCACATACATAGTATTATGCATTAAAGATAATATATTTGAAAAACTGTGAAGCTTGTGCATATCATATAGGTAGGTTACCTTACATCAAGAAAAATATTGTTATATTTGAGTATTAAGTACTCAAGAAAAATCAAATTTTGTTTTAATTAAGGAAAGTGATCTCTTGGTGAGTAACATCACTTCAAGAAAAGATATTGTTGTTCTTCACGAAGACTAGGAGGTCTTGGTTTAAGCGATACCTGGTTGGGGCCTAATCATGAAAAGATAGGTGATCTCAGTAGGCGAGAGACATAGAGGTCAAATCGAGGTTGTCAAGCTTGTAGAGTCCAAGATAGTTGTGTCTTAGTTTTATCATTTATTGGAAGTTTGTGTGTATCAAACAATATGTAAATAGTTAAGAAGAAAAATCTCCTCGAACTTCTCAACACAATGGAATTGTTGAGAGTAAAAATCGCGTATTATAGGAGTTGACCAGGATCATGCTTAATGAAAGCAAAGTGCCTAAATATTTTTGGGCAGATGCAGTGCATAAGGCCTGCTATGTTATACATCGAGTACTCCTAAGGTCTAAACTTTTAAAAACTCCTTATGAACTTTTGAAAGGCTGAAATCCTAGTATAACTCATCTCCACGCTCTTGGATGCAAATGTTTTATTTTAAACAATGGAAAGTGTGCATTAGGAAATTTTAATTCAAAAGCGGATGAGGGTATATTTCTGGGGTATTCGATACATAATAAGGCATTTAGAGTTTTTAACAAATACACCATGAATTTAGAAGAGGCGATCCACGTTAATTTTGACGAATCTTCTCCAAAAGATAAGAGAAAGGTTTTGTCTGATGATGTTGTAAGTGCTTTAGAAGAAGCATATACCAAGGACTTGGAAAAAGACAGAGGCTCATGATGATCAAGATATCAGCGAGGATCATTAGGACTTTCCAAGGGTGTGGAAAACCAAGAAACACCATCCACTTGATAAAGTGATAGGTGATATTTCTACGGGGGTGGTAACCCGTAATTCTTTGCATAATTTTTGTAATTTCGTAGCTTTCATATTGCAAATAGAGCCTAAGACAGTAGATGAGGCCATAGAGGATGAGCACTGGGGTATAGCAATGCAAGAAGAGCTAAACTAGTTGGAACAAAATAATGTGTGGGAATTAGTCCTCAAACCAAAAGATCATTCGATAATTGGCACCAAATAGGTCTTCAGAAATAAACTCGGTGAATCTAGCTTAATAATAAGAAACAAAGCACGCCTAGTGGCCAAGGGATACAACCAAGAGTAAGGTATCGATTACGATGAGACCTACACCCTTGTTGCGAGGTTAGAGGCCATTAGGATGCTATTGGCATTTGCATCGATCATGAACTTTAAATTGTTCCAAACAGATGTCAAGAGAACCTTCTTGAATGGATTCATTCAAGAAGAGGTTTATGTTGAGCAACCGCCCAGTTTTGAAAACAATAAATTCCCGAACCATGTTTATAAACTCAAAATGCCATTTTATGGTATGAATACAGCTCCCTAAGCTTGATATGATTGTCTTAGTACCTTTCTTTTATAAAAAGGGTTCGTAAGGGGCAAGGTTGACACAATGCTCTTTATCTAATTATCAGATAATCATGTTTTGTTAGTGCAAATATATGATGACGATATTATCTTTGGAGCTACTAACGAACTCATGTGCAAGGAGTTTTCTGATTCGATGTAGGGAGAATTTGAATTTTCAATGATGGGGGAGCTTACTTTGTTCCTCGGATTACAAATTAGGCAAATGAAAAGCGGAATATTTGTCCACTAGTCGAAATATTGCAAAGAGCTACTTCGAAGTTTGATATGGAAAAGTGCAAAGAAGCACCTACATCGATGGCATCCTCCTATTACTTAGATAAAGACGAAAAAAGGAAAAGCAATAGAGGTAACTAAGTATTACAGAATAATAGGAAAAGCAGTTGCCCTGATATAAGTTTTGTGTTTGCATGTGTGCGAGATATCAATATATGCCTAAAGAATCACACTTTAGTTCTGTTAAACAAATCATGAGATATCTCAAGGGAATCCTAAATATGGGATTATGGTATACATTGCCGCTAGTGTGTGTTTTTCTCAAATCATTTGGATGAAGAAGCAACTTATGGATTTCGGTCTCAAGCTAGAAAAGATACCAATCAAATGTGATAATATAAGTGCCATAAACCTATCAAAGAATTTCGTTTTGCATTCAAGATACAGTACATGTTTGAGAAAGGCTTTTGAAACCCTAATCTCAAAATTGCTTTTTCGTATCTTGTTGATCTCTGTTTAACTATGTCGATGGATTATGGATTATATTTGTATGGGAATCTTGATCTTATCTTAAGTGTATATTATATATCTTTGATTAATATGTGCCTTAACTTAATAAATTTGTCATAGTAATCATTCCATGCATAATTGCTTATATACATGATGGATATGTCATATAAATCTTGTCCATATTCTGTTTTTAGTCAGTTTAATCGATTAAATGCATATGTTAATCGATTAAATGCAGAAATTAGGGCACTTGTTCAAACTTCTTAAAACTGATTAATCGTTTATAGCCCATACTTGATCGATTAAGAACAGTTTATTTTCATAAACTTTTTAATTTCTTCTCACTTTTGATCAACTATTATCATATTAATGCCTATCGTTTTTTATAATGTCAAAATGGGGAGAAAGGTGTTGTTTTGTGGTTTGAAATGTTTTACATGTTGTTTTGCTTCCATGAGAATGCTACCTACATTCGCTTCAATTTTTCACCTTGTTGCTTGGTTGAGGGGGAGAACAAAGTGAGGGGAGCAACGCAACTTTGTTATTATCCAACCTTTTGCAAACACGTTTTGATTATCATCAAGCTCATCAAACAAGGATTTGGTGTAGAGTTTGTCATCATAAAAAAGGGGAGATTGAAAGTGCAAAGAGTCAAGACTTGCATATTTAAAGTTGACCTTGGTAATGATGAAGACAATGAACATACAAGAAAGCTTGAAGATCTTGCAACAAACAAAAGGCCGAAGACTCAAGGGTGATATCTATAGCCTTAGGGCTTTGTAATTTTACTTTTCTAGAAGTCTTAAGATGATTGCCTTAGATCGATTCTAGGTTAGGTAAACCTAGATGGGAGTCTCACAAGAACTTAAAATGAACAAGACTAAAATTAACACATAACATGTAGAAATTATATGATAAGTAAGCTCATGCATCTACATACATTGTTTTGTGCATTAAAGGTATAGCATATTTGAAAAACATGTATTGCATGATCACATGTCATATAGGTAGTTTCTCATTCATCAAGAATTTAAAGTTTATATAGCATAATCGATTATGTGTTGTATATAATCGATTAAATACATGTGAGAAATCATTTATTCGATTATGTATACTCTTAATTGATTATCAGAATTGTAGTAGCTAACCAATATGAAACTTATGGGGTTATAATCGATTAAGTCATTGATTAATCGATTAAGACATAACAGAAAACCAATTTTTAGCATCTCATTAATCGATTAAGAAATAGTATAATTGATTAATGACAGCTTTAGTGTGTTTTCTATAAAGGTTGTAATTCTAGCTCATGTGGCATAACTTGAACATTCTTTTCATACAATACATTAGAGTGAGGAATTTTATTAAGAGAGCTTAGAGAGTGATAGCACTTTGAATAGGGCTTAGATATTCATATCATTGCATATATCTTTAAGTTTTTGACTGCATTGCATTCTTGCATATGTTTCTTGAATTCTTTAAGAGAGAAGTAAGGAAAATCTTTTTATGGAAATGTGTGCAAACCTTTTTACGAAAACCCTTGCATTAATTGTTATTTAAATTAGGTTCTTGTGGGTTTTTCTACTTAGAGTTTAGGATTGAGTTTAACTGTTGTATCCGAGTATTAAGTACTCAAGACTCCTCATCAAAAATAGTGACGAACAAGGAAGTTGATCTCTTGGTGAGTAGTATCACCTTAAGAGAGATTTTGACAATCTTCAAAAAGACTAGGAGGTCTTGATTCGAGCGATACCTAGGCTAGGGTCGAATCACGAAAGGATAGGAGATCAAAGTAGACAAGTTAGATAGGTTAAACCAAGGTTGTGAAGCTCATAGGTGCCAAGAAAGAAGCGGCTTAGTCTTATTGTAATTGGAAGTGTGCGTGTACGCAAACACCGATTTCAATAGTTAAGAAAAATCTCCCTATAACAGAAGTGGAGGCCTAGATGTAGTTTGTAGTGGTCCACAACAAAACCAGATAAAAATTCCTTGTGCACAATTTTCTATCCCTTATCTCCGTTACTTTCGCTCATTACATTCTTGTTAATTGATTAATTTTGAGTTGCCAGTTATAATCTATGTTGTTATCATTCTATAACTTCTTTAATCAATTGATTGGTAAAGATTGGTAATCGGTAACTTGGTGTGAAAGAAACCTTAAAATGAAGAAGTGCAAGATTCAGGGTAATCGATTTTCCATAAGCATAATCGATTAAATCCAAGCACTGCTTAATCGATTAAAACCAGGCTTAAGTGATTAAGTGCAACAATTTTCAGATATGTGCAAAATATCGGAAAAGCGAAATAAGTAATCCGCTACACCTATTCACCCCCCTCTAGGTGTGTTCTGACCTACTGGTACCTAATAGTAATGCCTCAACCTATATGAATTTCATTTTAGACTCTTGTGAGACTTCCATCTAAGGTTTACCTAACCTAGATACAACACTAGGCAAACATCTTAGGACTTCTAGAATCATAAAATAATCCTAAGTCTACGACGTTGACCTTTGAGTCTTTGGCATGTTGTTTGTTGAGATGTCCACATCTTCAAGCTTCCATTGAACTCCTTGTCTTCATCAAAACTAAGTAGGTCAATCATGATGGTAACCTTTGATTATTTGCCATTTCAAAATCCAATGTATTAACTCTGGTTGAAATATTAGTTTGAGGCTTCTTGGTTTTGGAGGTACATGCAATGAAAATGAATTTTATAAAAACTAGGTTTGGAGAATATGAGATTTGGGGTTTTTTTATTTTGGCTAGAAAACGCAAAAATAAAGGTTGGAAAGTGTTTAGAATTGAAAATGTGATATGAATGGACCAAAAAAAACCCAAAATGATTAAGAAATGAAGTTTTTCAAGAGAGATGGAGGTTACACAATTTTTGGAGGTTTGAAAATAGAGAATATGAAGTTGAAAAAAGGGGAAAAACCTTATATACCGCGTAGTGTAATCGATCACATTAGGGTAATCGGTTACATCAAGTACAATTGCCCAATTTTAAAACTTTTAGACATTTTAATCAATTACGTCTCAAAAGTAATTGGTTACTCAAACTTTCTGCCCAAAATATTAATCAGTTATTGTGAACACCCAATTTTGACCGGGATAAAAATTTCAAAAAACAAAAAAGGGGGGAAAATTTGAATTTCAAATATTGTGGCAACTGAGCTTTTTCCCTAGCCCAACCAGAAACCCTAATCCCCCCACCCCTATATAATGCCTAACTTAGCAACTCACAAAGGGGGGAATGAAAAATAAAAAAAAAGGAGGCAATCCTAATTTTTGAAAGAGAGAGACACACATAGAAAGAAAAAAAAGGAGAGAAGGGAGAAACTAAAGCAAAGGTATCATCTTCTTCATTATTCATTCATTCTCCATAAGCTCTAAAGAGGTATTTCTCTTCTTATTTGTTTTATTCTCTTTTTTGTTATTGTAATATGAGTAAATACTTGTGTTTGGAAACTAATTTCATTGTTGAACATCTCGCATTACCATTAACCCTAACCCCAAATTGATTTTAACCCTAAACCCCAAATTGATTTTACCCTAAACCCCTAATTTAATTTCACCCTAAAGCCCAAATTATTTTCACCCTAAAAATTCCCAAATTGATTTGAAATCCCAAATTGATTTTACCCTAGATCCCCAAATTGATTTTTAAAACCTATCCCCAAATTGATTTTTAAAACCTATCCCCAAATTGATTTTTGAAACCTAACCTCAAATTGATTTTGAAAACCTAATCCCAATTTAATTTTAATTTAACCCTATATCCTCAAATTATCTTCAAACCCTATCCCATTAATCCTCAATTAGTTTTGTTCTTTCGATTATTATATTTTTTTATTACTGTTTAATTACTTACTTATATGTTTTTTAATTTTTTTTTCTCTAATTAACATTATGTTTTGTTATTTCTTTACATGATTATTATTTGTGTGTTTAATAAACGATATACATGTACCTATGTGTCAAAATGTGGTAAAAAAATATTAGTTTCTTAAAGCAATGTGAGGTAACCCACTATAGACCTAGTGTCTTGTTGCGTTACCTTATGTTGTAAATTAATTTCGATTAAATTTTTTAAAGCGATATGAGGTAACTCACTATAGACCTAGTGTCTTGTCGCGTTACCTTATGTTGTAAATTCATTTCGATTAAATTTTTTAGAGCGATGTGAGGTAACCCACTATAGACCTAGTGTCTTGTCGTGTTACCTTATGTTGTAAATTCATTTCTAATAGTTTTAAAGCAATATGAGGCAACCCACTATAGGTCCAATACCTTGTCGTGTTACCTTATGTTGTAAATTTATTTCTAATAATTTTAAAGCAATATGAGGCAACCCACTATAGGTCCAGTACCTTGTCGCGTTACCTTATGTTGTGAATACATTTTTAATAATTTTACAAAGCAACGTGAGGTAGCCCACTATAGGCCTAGTGCCTTGTTGCACTACTTCGTGTTGTGAATTTCATAATAAAAAAAGAAAACAAAAAACATATCACTAATAAAACTTATTTTAGAAAGAACTACGTAGCCTTGATTTCTCTATTACAGCTAGAGATACGTAGGAGCAGTTATTTCTCTGTCAGGCACAAAAAAATAAAAACATATTTTTCTCTCTTTATTTTGTTTAATAAGGTGATGGTAAAATTAATGTTTTGAATAAATATCCACATAATTGATCTAGGTACCGTTTTTATAACGGGCGGTATGAGGTGCCTAACACCTTCCTCATCCGTAACCGACTCTCGAACTCAATTTCTATTTTTGAGTGAATCAACCATATTTTCAAAAAATTGTTTTCATGTTTTCCCTCTAAAAAACATCGATGGCGACTCTATTGTATTTAATTGCATATTTCTCATTACACCCACGAAAAATCGGTAGTGACAGTATGGCGAATCTGCTGAGCATATGCTGCGAGTCAGGCCTTAGAAGATTAATTATGTGGATATTGAGTTCATTATTTTAAGTTTTATCGTTCCAGTTTCTTGTTGTTATTTATTAATTTTTTTGTTACTTATTTGTAAATAATTCTTGTACATAGAATTTGTGTTTTGCTGCCGTGTGCAGGTTCTGGGGGTTATTATATGTTTTTGTGCATTTGAGTTATCAAGGTTTGTAAACTCCCTCACACACTTCACTTTCATGCATGGTTACTTTCGGCCGTCTACCAAGCCTATTTACCTATTGTTAGGGATATATTGCCTTGTCGTCATTGGGGCTTCGTGCATATTTCGATATTGCGTTGATGTATCACTCAGATTGTTACTGGGTATTACAGATATGGCCCCCATGGTGTCTCGTACATCTTCGTGTCATATTTGTGATATCTGGGTCGTCAGCTTTCACTAGTGGCGGCAGTCCGGGAACCTAGATGAAATCTAGTACTACCGAAATTCTGCATATATAGACATTATAACTTCACCCTAGGGTTTGATCTTTTAGACCGAACAAAACTTGTAGGATCAAACACCTTTATGTAAGACACGAGAGTATGCAAATTTTTATTTGTTATTTTATTATTCGACATAAAGTCGGGAAAACTTCCATCCCGTGATCATAATGACTCACCGTCACATGAGCCTGAGTGAATTAAGGTACCATTGCACTTTGATATCCTTATGCCACGATGGAAGGCTCTCAAAAAAAACATTCCACAATTTTATCTACATGCATATCATGCACTTATGAAAAAAAAATCATAATAGCATATATATAAATGTAAAAAAAAATCATAGCATTCACATGTATACTATGCACTAAATAAAAGCAAACAAAAAAAACATTATAACGTCCATGTGCATGTCATGCATTTACAAAGAAAATCATTTTATAGTAGCATTTATAACCATATCATGTGTAAAAAAAATAACAAAAATGTGTTACTTGCATTCATATACTCAAACATTCATTTTCATGCATGTCGTCCCAAAAAAATAAAAAATAAAAAAATTGAAAGAAAAAGAAAATAGAGGATTGACGCGACATTCATGTTACTACAACATTCATTATATCACTTATGTGAAACGCATTCATAGTCATACATCCATTACTTACATATATGTGAAATGACTAAATATTATCATGGGTTTTTTTAGATCTTTTATTGAAGGATGTCTCATTCTATATATCACAAGACCATAAATTATTAACAGAACTGATGCAATCATATTGTGGGGTCTGTGTGCTCTCTCTATGATTGTCGTCAACCACTACACGATCTATAGTGGTTATAACCCCAGAAAACGGTTGTGGGGTGGTCAACATGTTATGTGGAAAGTTCTTCGTTCGATAATGGAAATAGTTTCAATAATTCAAAAATAAATTGTTAAACCAAACAGCGAGTACAAATTTAAAAATGGAATCATAGCGCGACCTTGGAAAAACAATGCTAATCAAAGTCATATTTTCAACACTAGAGCTCGAACAACAATGAAGGATAAAAATTCATAAAATGAAGGAATCTATGTGTCAACATAGATGACGGGACGAGGAGAAGGGTTCTGTCATTGATCCTTATTTCCAACTCTCCATCAATGCCTTGGAGAAAGACAAACCGTTCATAAATCATGTCATCCTTCCTGGCGAAGACAAGGATCGAAGCCAATGATTGACATAATTGCATAGTAATTATTTGATTATGTTGTAATTCATATGCTTTGAATTTTCTTTGGACTTATATTTATGTTACTTGAGACAATATCTTAGTGAATTTGCATGACCATCTAATGATTCTTGTCCATCCATCCATTTTTATCATCTTCATTCTCACATACTTACATTTTTTCCATACCATTGTGAATATCCATATTTATGTCCCATTTCTTTCCACGATGTTACACAAATCAACACATGTATCACAATTTTGTAGAGATTTTGTCCAGTTATAGGTACTTGATCATTTATCAATTGATTCATTTGTGGTACCAGATAATCATTCCTTTGAGTTTGGTGATGGAGAAGATGGTCGAGGAGTAAAGGAAGAAATAATGAAACGATGGCAGTCATGTTTCATAGAAATGTCTCGATATACAAAATGAGTGACTAATGTTGTATTAGAACCCAAAAAGGGAGAGAATATGAGAATGTGGGTGAAGTACTGAAATTTGAACAAAGCAAGTCTGAAAGAAGATTTCCTTGTCCTCACGTTGATGTTTTTGTCAATGGTGCGACCATGAGTCATAAGTTATCCCTAATGGAAGAATATGTGGGGCATCATATACAACTGTGGTGTACAAGATGGAAGTTGTTTCACCCATAGAAGCACAGATTTCCTTATTAAGAGTCTTAGTGGAAGTAGAGCAAGAAGAGTCAGTATGGGTTAACCTCAAGTATAAGAAATTGCTCATGATTGAAGAGAAAAGGTTGATGGCCATTTTCCACTATGGTCAATTATACCAACGTAGAGTGACGAGAGCTTTTGATAAGAAAGTTAGTCCTAGAGAATTTGAATTTCGGGACTTAGTGCTTAGAGATAGCCTCCAAAATCAAGAAGATGCTCATGAAAAAATAGTCCCCAAGTCATGAAGGTCCCTAGATTGTCAAGAATGTATTCTCAAGGATGACTCTGATCCTACAAGACATGGATGAGAACGTTTTACTCAGACTTGGGAACATAGACGCGATTAAGAGGTTATATGCCTAAAAAAAGAAAGAAAGAAAAGAAGAATCGTTAGGTTGAAAACTCGAAAGAGCAACCTAAGCAAGAATTAGGGTATTAATAAAAGCATGGTAAGTTGAAAACTCGAAAAGGCGACCTAGGCAAAAATTAACGCACTAAAATGATTTTTTCTTCTTCTTACAAGTCTACCATGTTGTAGGCAAATCAAGATCACCCTCATGTTTGTGCATCAAGTGGGAATCATAGAAGTTTCGAGCAATGTGGAAATGAGTATGAAGTTTTGGGAAGAATCAAACAATGTTAGCATGATGGTCTAGTTATTCGACTATCTCATAAGAACAATTGATGGGTGAACAATTCCCTTATACTGGGGCAAAATTTTTGCAAAATTTTGTAACTTGTTCTAGTCTTACAAGACATGGATGGAAATATTTTACCCAAATCTATGAATACTGGCACAATCAAGAGTGTCTATGCCTAAAAATAGAAAATAGAAATAAAAGAAAAGCTCGTTAGGTTGAAAACCCGAAAGGGCAAGCTAAGCAAAAGTTGGGGTAAGAATGAAAAATCTCGTTAGGTTGAAAATCCAAAAGGACAACCTAAGCAAAAGTTAGGGCAATGAAAAGGCGACTATCATGAAAGTCTACTACTATAGGGGTAAGTCATAATCCTTCAAGTGTATGCACATCAAGTTGGAATTGAAGAAGTTTCTAGCATTATGGGATGAAATATGAAGTTCTTGGGAGTATCAAACAAGGGTAGTACGATAGTCGAGTTATCCGACCATCTCGGGATGTCAATTGATAAATGAGCAAATACCTTATACTGGGGCAAACGTTTTGCAAAATTTTGTAACTTGTAATACCTCTCTTAACACATATATCCTTAGATCTTCCTATTAAAATTCCTTGAATAGAGGAAAATTTATTCATCTCCCTCCTATACATTAATGTGTGCATGTTCAGTTAGATAAGTCTCAAGTTATATAAATATGATGTTCGAATTGCATAATCACGTAACTTTTATGTTATTGTCTTTCACTAGCGGTTGAAGCAAACAAAACTCATCGGAACTAAGTCTCGAGGTGTATATCAACGAGGAACATACGATGTATTTTTCTGTAAGGAAGGAAAGCAGAACCCTAAGGAGATTCCAAAAAAAAAAATGTTGTGATCAATATCAGCTTGATTAGTTGTTGTCTACTGATGAAGCATTATGGTTTCATATCAATCAAATTTTATAATGATAATCAAGTCATTCACATATGTATAACTCATCATGCATGTACCATCACAAACATTTTCGTATTACTCATACAACATTTGCCTTAGCAATATCATATGCATGCATGACTGAAAGTCTTGACCACAAGTGTTCTTTCATTTTTTACCCAAAGTTCCTCATAGTTTGTGTTTCGACCCCTCAGTGGTCTCTTTTATCATTTTGCACCCCGACCCCTCGGCGGTGACGTGATTGTGCTTCGACCCCTCAGTGGTCTATTTTATCCTTTTGCACCCCGACCCATCAGTGGTCGCGTGATTGTGCTTTGACCCCTTAGTGGTCTCTTTTATCCTTTTGTACCCCGACCCCTCAGTGGTCGCGTGATTGTGCTTCGACCCCTCAGTGGTCTATTTTATCCTTTGACACCCTGACCCCTCAGTGGTCGCGTGATTGTGCTTTGACCCCTCAGTGGTCTATTTTATCCTTTTGCACCCCGAACCCTCAGTGGTCGCATAATTGTGCTTTGACCCCTCAGTGGTCTATTTTACCATTTCGCATCCCGACCCCTCAGCGGTCGCGTGATTGTGCTTTGACCCCTCAATGGTCTCTTTATCCTTTTGCTTCCTGACCCCTTTAGTGGTTGCGTGATTGTGCTTTGTCCCCTCAGTGGTCTCTTTTATCCTTTTGCACCCCGACCCCTCAGCGGTTGCATGATTGTGCTTTGACCCCTCAGTGGTCTATTTTATCCTTTTGCACCCTGACCCCTTAGTGGTCTCGTGATTGTGCTTTGACCCCTCAGTGATCTCTTTATCCTTTTACACCCTGACCCCTCAGCGATCGAGTGATTGTGCTTTGACCCCTCAATGTTCTCTTTATCCATTTTGCACCCCGACCCCTCAGCGGTCGCGTGATTGTGCTTTGACCTCTCGATGGTCTCTTTTATCCTTTGGCTTCCTGACCCCTCAGCGGTCGCTTGATTGTGCTTTGACCCCTTGGTGGTCTCTTTTGGTCAACATTTGGACTCGTGAGCTCTTTACCCGCTAACCTCGAGTTCATGCTGTATGCTTGAGCTTGAAGCTTCTTCCTCCATGTGTTATTCCCCAGTCAAAATTTGGTCTTTTTTTGTCTTTACTTCCTTCTCATCGTGATAACTTTAGCAACAATCGTCGCTCTTGTTATCTAATGAAAAGCAAGTAAAGAGGGGCAACTGTAAACACCCAATTTTGACCGGTATAAAAATTTCAAAAAACAAAAAAGGAGGGAAAATTTGAATTTCAAATATTGTGGCAATTGGGATTTTTCCCTAGCCCAACCAGAAACCCTAATCCCCACCCCCTATATAATGCCTAACTTAGCAACTCACAAAGGGGGGAATGAAAAATATAAAAAAAGAGAGGAGGCAATCCTAATTTTTGAAAGAGAGAGACACACATAGAAAGAAAAAAAAGGAGAGAAGGGAGAAACTAAAGCAAAGGTATCATCTTTTTCATTATTCTTCATTATTCATTCATTCTCCATAAGCTCTATAGAGGTATTTCTCTTCTTATTTGTTTTATTCTCTTTTTTGTTATTGTAATGTGTGTAAACACTTGTGTTTTATACTCGTGATGTTCCTTGCTGCGTTCGCTATAGGAAGTGCTTTCAGCAAAGGGAAAATTCCTTCATCTCAGATGATGTGGGTAAGGTACACAAATTTATTTCAATTTTCAGGTAAAATGAGCGGAGACGAGTTTGAGTTTTATCAGCATACTCCCCTCGATTCTCAACCCCAAATTAATTTTAACCCTAAACCCCAAATTGATTTTACCATAAACCCCTAATTTAATTTCACCCTAAACCCCAAATTATTTTCACCCTAAAAATTCCCAAATTGATTTTACACTAAATCCCCAAATTGATTTTTAAAACCTATCCCCAAATTGATTTTTAAAACCTATCCTTAAGTTGATTTTTGAAACCTAACCTCAAATTGATTTTGAAAACCTAATCCCAATTTAATTTTAATTTAACCCTAAATCCTCAAATTATCTTCAAACCCTATCCCATTAATCCCCAATTAGTTTTGTTCTTTCAATTATTATATTTTTTTTATTTGTTTTTTTTATTACTGTTTTATTACTTATGTGTATGTTTTTTAATTTTTTTTTCTCTAATTAACATTATGTTTTGTTATTTCTTTACATGATTATTATTTGTGTGTTTAATACATGATATACATGTACCTATGTGTCAAAATGTGGTGAAACAAATTTATTAGTTTCTTAAAGCAATGTGAGGTAACCCACTATAGACCTAGTGTCTTGTTGCGTTACCTTATGTTGTAAAATTCATTTCAATTATTTTTGAAACGTGATATGAAGTAACCCACTATAGACCCAGTTTCTTGTTGCGTTACCTTATGTTGTCAAATTAATTTCAATTAATTTTTTAAAGTGATATGAGGTAACACACTATAGACCTAGTGTCTTGTTGCGTTACCTTATGTTGTAAATTAATTTCGATTAAATTTTTTAAAGCGATATGAGGTAACTCACTATAGACCTAGTGTCTTGTCGCGTTACCTTATGTTGTAAATTCATTTCGATTAAAATTTTTAGAGCGATGTGAGGTAACTCACTATAGACCTAGTGTCTTATCGTGTTACCTTATGTTGTAAATTCATTTCTAATAATTTTAAAGCATTGTGAGGCAACCCACTATAGGTCCAATACCTTGTCGCGTTACCTTAGGTTGTAAATTTATTTCTAATAATTTTAAAGCAATATGAGGCAACCCACTATAGGTCCAGTACCTTGTCGCGTTACCTTATGTTGTGAATACATTTTTAATAATTTTACAAAGCAACGTGAGCTAGCCCAGTATAGGCCTAGTGCCTTGTTGTGCTACTTCGTGTTGTGAATTTTATAATAAAAAAACAAAATAAAAAAACATATCACTAATAAAACTTATTTTTGAAAGAACTACGTAGCCTTGATTTCTCTATTGCAGCTAGAGATACGTAGGAACAGTTATTTCTTTGTCAGACACAAAAAAATAAAAACATATTTTTCTCTCTTTATTTTCTTTAATAAGGTGATGGTAAAATTAATGTTTTGAATAAATATCCACATAATTGATCTAGGTACCGTTTTTATAACGGGCGGTATGAGGTGCCTAACACCTTCCTCATCCGTAACCGACTCGCGAACTCAATTTCTATTTTTGAGTGAATCAACCATATTTTCAAAAAATTGTTTTCATGTTTTCCCTCTAAAAAACATCGATGGCGACTCTATTGTATTTAATTGCATATTTCTCATTACACCCACGAAAATACATGCTTGCTTCTTAGAGTAATACATGCTTGCTATGTATTCTGTCTTTCCAGTACTTAGAGCAATACATGCTTGCTTCTTACAAGACCATGATGTTGGGTATCAACAAGTTAGTATACACCTAGAAGGGGTTTGAATAGGTATCGCGGATCACTTACTCCTTTTTTCCTATAATTTGCGCAAAACTAAAACAGACAGCACTTAATCGATTAAGCTTGGTTTTAGTCGATAAAATCGTGCTTGGACTTAATCAATTATGCTTGCGGATAATCAATTATCCTCTTCTTGATCTTGCGAACTAGTTGCCTTGAGAGAGATGCATTTCTTCTTCTTGTCTGAATCCTCCTTTATGGTCAAACGCCCTAACTCCATCTCATGTTCCTGGAGTTCGCCAAACAATGTCGCTAAAGGCAAATCCAAGTCTTTTGACTCGATTGCTGTTACTTTCGGTTGCTGTTTTTTTTTCAAGGCAACGCAAAACGTTGTTAGTTAACTCTCTTTTATCAAAAGTTTTATCTAGAGCAACTAAATGCTTAACAATGTGAGTAAATCGCTTATACATTTCACTAATTGATTCATTTGTAACATGCGAAATAACTCATACTCACGTGTTAGAGGATTTAGCCTAGCGTGCATAACCTCGCTTGTGCCTTTGTAAGTCACTTGTTGAAAGTGAAAAGTGTCAAGATAGCACTATTAGATTGCTTATGTTTTGATGAAGACAATGATTTAGTGAAAGCTTAAAGATAACTCAACACATCAACATGTCAAGGACTCAAGAGCTTCATGTCTAGACTAGAGTAAAAAATAGAGTAATCATTAGTAGTCTTAGATATATGTATTAGTTATTAAGTCTAGGTTAGGTAAACCTATATGCAAATCTCACAAGTCCTAAAAACAATCATATCATTTACAGAAGACATGTCATCTAGATTATTATATGTTTATGCATTAATCATACATGTTATTTGTGCATCTTAGGCATAATATAATGGTAAAACATGTTGTGAACACTCAATTTTGTCATGTCCAATTATACTGGGATTACAAGCCAACTTTCTTATTATTGTCTTCCAACATTTGATATTGCTATTAATGTATCTAGTTTGACCAACATGCAAGCAAATATCATTCCATCATCACAATAGCTGAAACATTTCATAAGCCCAAGAAATCATAATACATATATGTCTATGTATGAACGGATCTGTTTCTTAAATAATGCAAATCAAATTAGGAATGCCAATGTACACATAAATATGCTAGCAGGGTACAAAAATAGCTTATTCAATCGCTTATAGAAATTAGAAATTGCTTCTAATCAAGCATCTTCTGAACTCCGGACACACCCTAGCTAGTCAATCACTCTTATCCTGTTGTGAACCAATCTCTTGCAGGTAATGTTCTGCATGCAAGACTGCCATGCACCCTGTACCAATAACGTGACATCCGTTATCATTCATGGTGAAACATACTTTTCAAGCATTGTGAGAATGTTATGTGCAATAGCATAGAGTAACTATAAAAACCAGAGAAAGTGCAGCACAATCATTTTTTACAACAGATCCAATCCAAATAATTAACAGTAACACACATGAAAAACTGAATGGCAAATCCTAATTCTTACAACGCATTCTCTTTAACTGGATTGATATATTTTCTCATTAATGTCACTCCGAGAACAAACAGCTTCAATATTTCCGCATACACAGTAACAAGGATTTAGCACTTTCAATATTCATAAAAACAGCAAACCAGAACACATATTCTCTTTTCATTACACATACACTTAAGTAAATAATAATTATTCCAAAGCAATCAGACCAACCAGCCGTGAGTTACATAATAAAGGACAGTTGCCATTCTACTCCAATTATAGTCATCATTGGCAAATAAAAATTCTCTCAAACAGTTACACAGGCTCATAATCAGCATGAATGGAGTAATTATTTGAGTAATTTCAGAGAGGGCAATCAGTGAGACTAAGTATACCAGCCAAGATTTTCAAAAGGGCAGTAAGGCATCCAGGAGTTATTCAGTTATGCTTTATTAAAGTATCCTCATGAATGGCAATATCAGTGAGTAAAAAGGGATAAACCAGAGTAATTAAACAAATGCAAATATTATGCTTTCAGTTACACAATCACCCTAAATGGTAGCTATAATGCATTGATTCAGAAAACCAATAAGTCATGGCATGTTACACATTGCTGGTAAGTCAGAAAGTTTTCACAAACCAGCTAATAACCTACAACAATCTATAAAAGGCATGTCTCAATTTGTGCACAAGAGAACGGAGAGAATAGAGAAAACACTTGATACAGAGCATCCATATTAACATATAACACATCACAACACATAGAAGTAATCAGGGGAACAATACGATAGCCATATCACATCATACACAACGCACTCAGTGAAATCAGAGAGTTAGCTAGTATACAATATAGAAAATCCAGAGATACGCGTACACCACCACAACAAAAATCACGCATACGCAAGCAAACATACATTGCAGAAAAAAAAGAGATTGAAATACCGAAACAAACCGTACAACACGCCAAAGGACGAAAGAAGGAAGCGAACATTCAGGTAAGCACTCAAACCATAAAAAATGCTCTGTTTCATTTGATTTAGAGTAAATTACACTAACACCCCATGAGTTTTAGTGAAATTATACAAATCACCCCTCACTTTTCTATAACTACACAAACCTCCCCTAGTTTTGTACTTTCATTACACTGACCACCCTTCTCTAAGAAATAAGTGTAATTTTTTAAACAAAAAATGTGATAAATGCAATTAAGTTAAACAAAACATGATATATTGTGTACACAAGTCTAAATAATATACAAATCAATATATCTTACCATTAAATGTTGTGGAACGAAAGGCCATTAAATGTATCTTCAACCAACACCGTCTCTAAACTATTAATTATATATATATATATATATATATATAATTAATAAACTATTTTATCACTAAAATTCTATATCTATAAATAATTAGAAACTATTTTTAATGGAATTTTTATAGTAGGGTTATGGTTCGAGTTGTCTCTAACTTCTCCGAAAGTGAGAAGAAGGTCTACGACCAACACTGTCTCTAAACTATTTATTCCATATTTATATATATAATTAATAAACTATTTTATCATTAAATTCTATATATATAAATAATTAGAAACTATTTTATCAAATACATTTTACGGGATTTTCATAGCGAGGTTACGGTTCGAGTCGTCTCTAACTCCCCTGGAAATGAGGAGAAGGTCTACGACCAACATCGTTTCTAAACTATTAGTCTTATCGAATCGAAATAATTATATATTAACCAACTCAATAAATTAATATTTCTAAACCTATCGGTGTTTTCTAAATCACTAACAATTAACCAAGATAGCTTAACCATTTTCGAACTAGAACTACGTAGTCCTGATTTCCCTATTGCACTCAGGGATATGTAGGAGTAGGATAACCTCTTGTCAGATGCAAATAAAAAAAATATTCGGTTTTACTAATTGAATTTTAAATGAATAAGTGTTAATGGTATAAATATATGTGTGATTAGCGAGGGTACCATTTTAATACGGGCGGACGAGGTGCTAATACCTACCCGATCCGTAATCGACTCCCGAATTCAGAGTCTCTATTCAAAGACCATTTTTTATCCAAATTGGGCATAACAACTTTTCTATATAAACTATTTTTACACCATGCTTCATACATTCATTCATTCATTGTATGTCATATAGGCAGAGAGAAATGCATGTGAGATAGTGAGAGATAGTATCATGCTTAGGATTTAAAATGTCATCCAATTGCATGTGAATTAATGTGTTCATCATTCTATCTTTTCTTGCATGACTCTTGCATTTCTTTTAGAGATTTCGTAGGGTAGAAATTACATGTTTCTGTATAATTCTGAACTCATACATATTCTTGTTAATTTGTGAGATTTGTATAGGGTTTATAGTTGGATTTTAGTATTATTTGAGCCATATTGTGCTTCATAATACTCTGTTTTTGTGTTGTTTTTTTGATAAGGAAAGTCGTCTCTTGGTGTCTTACCACCAACGAGATTCAGTGAGTCTTCACGAAGACTTAGAGGTCTTGAGTTTAGAACATATTCTTGGTTGGGGCTAGATTATAGGAAAGGTTTTCGTAGGTGATTAGAGTAGTCAAACCAAGGTAGGGATTCTAGGAATTCAAGAAGGGAGCATCTAAGATCTTGTAATTGGAAGTGTGCATGTAATATACATTCGTTTCAAATTTAGTGAAGAAAATCTCCCGAGATCGAAAGGGGAGGACTGGATGTAAATTTGCAGTGGACTGCAAAATGAACCAGGATAAAAATTCTTATTGCAAGCTTTTTCTTACCCAGATCGAAAGCATTGCCTTAATCGATTATGTTGCACAAAACAACAAATTGTTTAATTCTGCCATATAGCGATTAATTTTTTTCAAATATATCTGATGTACCGTTTCTATAATATCGATGAGTGGTTGTGCAAATAAGCCATTCAACAACCTGTTGTTTTGTGCAACTTAATCGACTAAGTCAATGCTTTAATCGATTAACTGGCTGTTTTCCAAAATACGGCTTTGGTGCGAAAAACGGTATTTGAGAACTGCGATACCTATTCAACCCTCACCCCCTTCTAGGTGTGTTCTGTCCACTGATACCTAACAAGTGGTATCAGAGTTAGTACGACGTGCTAGCTCAACCGCATACGCGTGATCCTTAAGGGAAAACAATGGGTTCCACCAACCCCTTTGGTGGTGATGGCGCATCCATTAACCGCCCTCTCGTATTCAGCGGTGAAGGATATGCCTACTGGAAAGTCCGCATGAAAATATTCATAGAAGCCATCGACTCTGATATTTGGGAATCCGTAGTCAAATGGCCTTTCATTCCACAACATTTAATGGATGATGAGCCGAAAGAAAAACTGAAAAGTCTATGGACAGATGATGAACGTAAAAAGGTTCAATACAATATATGTGCTAAAAACATCATCACATCGGCCATATCCTATGATGAGTTCTTTCGGGTTTCATAGTACCAAAGTGCCAAAGAAATGTGGGACACTTTACAAGTGACTCACGATGGCACTAGTGAAGTCAAGCGTGCCAGGCTGATTGCCCTGACACATGAGTATGAGTTGTTTCGTATGTTACCGAGGGACTCTATCAGTGACATGCAAAAATGATTCACTCATATAATAAACCATTTAGTTACTCTAGATAAATATTTTACCAAATGAGAACATACTAATAAAGTTTTACGTTGTCTTGACAAGATATGGTAACCTAAAGTAATAGCTATCATGGAATCGAAGGATCTTGACTCCATGCCTTTGGCGACATTATTTGGTAAGCTTCAAGAGCGGGAGATGGATCTTGGACGCCTGACTATGCACGAAGAATCAGATCGCAAAGAGAAAAGTATATCTCTCAAAGCAACAACGTCTCAATCTACAGAAGAGAGAGAAGAAGACGAGTCTGATTCAAATAAGGATGATGAAACCCTAAGCCTTCTCGTACGCAAATTCGGGGAATTCCTAAACAAATGAGACCTCAAATGTTTCCAGAAGAAAGAAGCGTGTGAGTCAACCAGAAAAGGCAAGGGTAACAAAGAGAGCTTCACTTGCCACGAGTGTGGTAAGCCAGGACACATGAGGTTTCAATGTCCTACTTACCTCAAGAAGGTTGATTCAGGTAAGAGCTCTCCTTGAGACTTCAAGTCAAATAAGGCCTATATAGTATGGGACGTACCAGAGGAGGACACGACATCGAGCACCTCAGATAAAGAGGAGACAACCAAGCTATGTTTAATGACTAGAATAGATAATGATGGTTGCTCAAATTCAAAAGAGGTAACCCACAAGGTATATTCTAACACCTCATCTACTTCATCTCAGGATTCACCTCCTTATGAGGATTTGTATAATGCTTATGTCAAATTGCATGATGAATTAAATAAATTAGCTAGGATTAGTTCTGATAGAAAATGAGTAATCCTTCTAAATGAAAAACAAATAGTTTCATTACAGAAAGAATTAGATGAACTAAAACTAGAGAATGAAACATTAGATCTGATATATTTCGGTAATGCATGCAATTGCTCTAACGATAATTTATGTCAATCAATTGTCTGCGATTCTTGCGAGACTTTGAAAAATGAGAATTTGAAACTTAATGAAAAACTTGCAAAACTCATAGATAGTCAAAACATGTTAGACACTATGCTTAGCCAAACTAGAAATATTGGTGACTATACTGGACTGGGATATATTCCCCCTATGCATAGAAGAAGACCATATAGGAGACCTATTAATCGGCCTAATAAGAAAAGAATTAATAAAAAGGTTCCTAAATGCTTTTATTGTGGGACACATGGCCACAGTTCCTACTCTAACATTAGGAAATATGATATACCTAGTGGCGTATATGTCTGGATGAAAAAGGGAGATGACTCCCTGGTTACTAACAAAAAAGGACCCAATATAACTTGGGTACCTGAAAAGGCAAATGATCTATTTTGCAGGTATGTCTACGAGCACATGGATAACATTGGTATCTTGATAGTGGATGCTCGAGACATATGACGGGTGATAGATCCACATTCCTAGATCTATCCTTGAAAGAAAAAAGGTTTGTCACGTATGGAAACAACAACAAAGGAAACATCCTTGGCACCGGAACGATTGGCAACTCAAATCAGGCAGTGATCGAGAATATGCGATATGTTGAAGGCCTGGACCACAATCTCTTGAGTATCAACCAACTCTATGACAAAGGTAAGCGTGTATCTTTTGATTCTGAATGTTGTATAATTCGTGACAATATATCTAATAGAGTTAAGTTTGTCGGATATCATATTAATAATATCTATATGGTTAACCTGGAGGATATCACTACTCTATTTTCAAAAAATTTTATATCTAAAGATGATGACATCTGGCTTTGCCATAGGCGCGTCGCTCATATTCATGTAAAGCATCTAGATAAATTGTCTAAAAATAATTTGGTTGATGGGCTACCAAAACTTGATTTTAAAACTCAGGAAACTTGTGATACTTGTCAAAAATGTAAACAAGTGCAAAACTCTTTTGGTAAAAAGAATGTGATATCCACAACAAGACCCTTGGAGCATCTCCACGTGGACTTGTTTGGACCATCACATGTTATGAGTTTTGGTGGTAGCTTTTATGCTTTAGTAATTGTTGACGATTTCTCTAGATTCACATGGACACTATTTCTATCGTCCAAGAGCGATGCATTCAAGTCTTTCAAACACCTTGCCAAACAAATCCAAAATCAGTTTAACCATAAGATAATATATATTCGACCTGATCATGGTGGAAAATTTGAAAACCATCAATTTGATAAATTTTGTGATAAATATGGTATTATGTATCAGTTTTTGGCTCCTCGTACCCCTCAACAAAATGGTGTTATTAAGAGGAAGAATCGAGTCTTAGAGGAGCTTGCTAGAACCATGCTGAATGAAATCAAGGTTCCTAATTATTTTGGGCTGATGCAGTGCATACAGCTTGCTATATGATAAATCGTATACTTTTGAGGCCTACTTTTTTAAAAACTCCTTATGAACTTTTAAAAGGCCCAAAACATAATATTGCTAATTTTCATACTTTTGGTTGTAAATGCTTTATATTAAATAATGGAAAGAGACCTTTAGGGAAATTTGACTCAAAAGTTGATGAGGGTATATTCTTAGGGTATTCATTGCATAGTAAAGCTTATCAAGTGTTTAATAAATATTCAATGCAAGTATAAGAGTGTGTGCATGTCCATTTTGATGAATCTTCTCCAAAAGAGAAGAGAAAGGTATTTTTTGATGATGTTTCAGGTGCTTTAGAAGCAGTATACTCTAAGGACATGGACCGGGACAAAGAAGAAGCAGAGCAAATTGTCTATGATGAGCATCAGGACCTGCCGATCGTGTGGAAAAGATGGAGAAGGATCATCCACTCGATAAAGTTATAGGTGATATCACTACGAGGGTGGTAACCCGTAATTCTTTACGTAAGTTTTGTAACTTTATTGCTTTTGTATCTCAAATCGAGCCAAAGACCATTGATGAGGCCATTGAGGATGTGCACTGGGGTATAACTATGCAAGAAGAGCTAAACCAGCTCGAGCGTAATAATGTATGGGATTTGGTCCCTAAACCTAAAGAACATCCAATGATTGGTACTAGATAGGTCTTTCGTAAAAAATTAGATGAATTTGGCTTGAGCATAAGAAATAAAGCACACTTAGTGGCCAAAGGCTACAATCAGGAAGAAGGCATTGATTATGATGAGACCTACGCTCCTAAAGCCAGATTAGATGCCATTAGGATGCTTCTATCCTTTGCATCGATTAAGAACTTTAAGCTCTTTCAAATGGATGTCAAGAGTGTCTTTCTGAATGGCTACATTCAAGAGGATGTATATGTTGATCAACCTCCCGCCTTTGAAAATTTTAAATATCCGAACCATGTATATAAGCTCAAGAATGCTCTCTATGGTCTGAAACAGGCCCCTAGAGCCTGTTATGATAGATTGAGCTCTTTCCTTTTGGAAAAAGGGTTCGTGAGGGGTATGGTTGATACTACCCACTTTATCTGTAGATTAGATGACCATGTATTATTAGTTCAAATATATGTTGATGATATAATATTCAGATCTACTAATGACATTCTTTATAAATAAATTTTTGAGATGATGTAGGGAGAATTTGAGATGTCGATGATGGGTGAGCTGACCTTCTTCCTTGGGCTACAAATCAAACAAATGGAAAATGGCACCTTCATTCATCAATCGAAATACTACAATGAGTTACTGAAAAAGTTTGACATAATAAAATGTAAAGAAGCTTTAACACCTATGGTGTCCGCTTGCTATCTAGACAAAGATGAAAAGGGAAAAGCTATCGAGGGATTATCGGCTCATTATTATATTTAACTGCGAGCCGCCACGATATTATGTTTAGTATTTGTATGTGTGCTAGATTTTAAGCATTGCCTAAAGATTCACATTAAATTGTTGTTAAACGAATCATGAGATATTTAAAAGGAACAACTAATATGGGATTATGGTATCCTAGGGATGCCTCATTATTCTTGGTAGGGTATTCCGATTCCGATTTTGCTAGATGCAAGTTGGATCGGAAGAGCACTAGTGAGACTTGTCACTTACTAGACAGTTCTTTAGTTGCATGGCATAGTAAAAATCAAGCTTGTGTTGCTTTGTCCACCGCCGAAGCAGAATACATTGTCGTCGGTATGTGTTGCACTCAAATCATATGGATGAAGCAGCAACTTAAGGACTTTAGACTTAATTTAGAAAAAATCCCTATAAAATGTGATAATACAAGTTCCATAAACCAATCCAAAAATTTTGTTTTGCATTCGAGAACCAAGCATATAGAAATTAGACATCATTTCTTGCGTGAGCATGTACAAAAAGGCGATTGTATGTTTGAATTTGTTGAAACTACTAAGCAATTGACTTATATTTTCACCAAGCCCCTCTCACGAGATATATTCTATGTTCTTCGAAGAGAACTTGGAATCCTTGATGAAAAATATCTTGATTAAAATCGTCTAAAACCTTATTATGTGTTTCACATGTAAAATGTCTTATATGCTTCAAAATGTATATTTGTTGAATGCATTATATTCCTAATATAACTCATGATCTAGCATGATAAGTTTTATATGTATGTGTGTTTGATTAACAATTGCTTGATATATGTTAGAAATCTTTGCATGCTTTTAAAATCCAAAAACCTCTTGTTTCTACAAATATGATGTATGTTAATCAATTAACTATAATTCTTAATCGATTAAAATGAGTTCCAGTAGCCAACATTTTACTTTTACCGAAATTTAATCGATTAACGTCCTACTTTAAATAAATACCTGGGCTCATTTCTCTGAAAATATGGAATTTTAGCTATGATTAATCGATTAAATGCAGCTTTTAATCGATTAACGATATTAGATAAATTAGAAAAGTAGCATTTATGCCATTTTTTTTCAAACCCTCTCTTCCTCTTTTCTCTCTAAATCTCAGAAGCAACAGTAAAATTCAAATTTTTGGCTTAAAAGAAGAATTAAACCTCACCTATACCCATATTGCACCTCATTTTATCCCATTTTCTCTCAAATCTTCCAAGAAGAAGAAGGTTTATTTCAGAATGTGTCAATCGTACTCTTTTGTTTAAAACAGATTTTGGTGAGTTTGGCATATTCGCTATGCAATTCATTAAAAGCATTTGTAATTCAGAAAATGATGGATTATCTGAAGGTTCAGTTTCACTTACCTCCTCCTCATCATAATGATGAAACACCATTAGAGAGAGATGAACTTGATCATCCTTTTTTGGTTCTAAAGTGGAACTTGTATCATTATCCTCCCATGCAATATAAGCTTGTCTACCGGACTTATTTTCAAGTTTTGCCTTGAAAGGATTTTTTTTTAGTGTGGCACAATTCATCTTCATATGACCAGGATTTCCGCATTCAAAACAATTGAAGTTTTGATTTGAAGTAGAAACTTCATTGTTCTTGGTGAATCTTCTTGATTGTCCAACCTTATCACCTTTGTTTCATTTTAGAAACTTGCTGAACTTCTTCACCAACATGCTCATATCTTCCTTGTCCTCATTTTCTGATCCATGTCGAGATTCATACACATCTGCTTTTTCTTTAAGAGAAATATTTTTTCTCTTCTTCTCTTGTTCTTCATGTTGTTCAAGTTGGCTTAATTCCAACTCGTGTTATTGCAACTTTCCAAAAAGAGCAGCCAACGACATCTTTGATAGACTTTTCTTTTCTGAAATAGCGTCACCTTAGGTTGCCATTGTCTTCTAAGTGATCTTAGAACTTTCAAGTTCAAGTCACAATTCGATAGTACCTTATCAAGTGCAATTAGACGATTTGTGAGGTGAGTACATCTCTTTTGGAGATCAAGTATATTCTCTCCAGACTTTATGTGAAACATTTCCTATTCTTGGGAGAGATTATAAAGTCTAGACTTCTTCACTTTTTCAGTTCCCTCATGAGTAATTTCTAAATTATCCCACATCTCCTAGGCGGATTTATAATTTGATACTCTAAAAAAATTTGTCTATACTTAGGGCTAAACTAAGGATATTTTTGGCTTTAAGGTCATGTTATACTTTCTTTTTATCTTCATCATTCCAAGAGAACTTTGGCTTAACGTCTCTTACACTATTGACAACAATGAAGGGTTCATATGGTCCTTCCACAATCGCATTCCATATCTCTAGGTCTTGATACTGTATAAATAGTCTCATCCTAATTTTCCAAAGTCATAGTATTCTCAACAAAGCTTGGAGGGGGATTGAAGTTGGAACTTTCTCCCAAAAATGATCTTGAAGCCACCTATGAAGTTAGGACCGGTTTGGGAGTAAATTATGCAAAATAAGCTCTGGTGCCAAAAGTAAAACTAAGATCGCAACTAAGATGCAAAATAAGCTATAACTTGCAATCCTTTGACTCTTAATATACTTCATAAATAAATGCTCTTGAAAAATGTTTAATCAAACTTTAAGGACTTGTACTTTAAACAACTTCAGAAAAAATTTGAAATTTTAGAACAAAAGTTGAATGAAAGTGCCAAGAATAATTTTTTCGTATCTCATGTATATGCAAGTGGGTGTTCCAAGACCTTTAAATAGGCTTCCAATAAGCCATGGTATCTTTCCAAAAGGTTGGGACACGATTAGAGTGAAATCCATTGAGTTTGGATGAAAACATTTCATTTCATATTTGAAAATCTAGTTTAGTAGCACAATGTAATCGGTTATATCGATGATCATTTTTTATAATTATTTTCTTAGTCAGGTAACATGTTACGTAATCTCACTAACTTGTTATCAACTGTCACATAGTGCGTGTAATCTGTTAATTTGATCATTGTTAGGTATCAGTGACAGAATACACCTAGAAGGGGGGTTGAATAGGTGTTGCGGTTCCCACTTACCGCTATTTGCACCAAAGCCCTATTCTGGAAACTTGCGCAGTTAATCGATTAATGATATGACTTAATCGATTAAGTCACACAGAAATTGCAGTTGCTAATTGGCTCAATTACACAGCCAATTACAGATTATACAGAATTGATTTAGCAGATATATTTGAACACAAATGATCTTTATTTGGAAGTAATGCAATATTCAAAATATTAGCTTCAATATGCAATTAAAAGATACTAAAAATAATAAATAGATAAGGGAAAGAAACAGCCTGCAACAAGGTTTTTATACTAGTTCGTTTTGCGGTCCACTACAAAACTACATCCAGTCCTCCCCTCTGATTCGAGAGATTTTTCTTCACTAAAATTGAAATCAATGTGCCATACAAACACAATTCCAATTACAAGACCTTGAATGCTCCCTTCTTGAGTTCCCAGAACTTATACCTTGTTTTGACCTTACCCAATCGCCTAGGAAAACCTTTCCTACGATCCAGCCCCAGCCAAGAGTATGCTCTAAAATCAAGACCTCGAAGTCTTGGTGAAGACTCTCTGATCTAGGGGTGGCAAAATTATCCAAAATCCATCCAAATTAAATCCATCCAAATCCATCTGTTAGAATTAATGGATTTAAATGGATACAATCCAATGGATAGTGTTGATAATAGATGGATTCAAATCCATCCATTATATCCAATGGATATCAATAGGTATATCCATTTGGATGGATACCCAATCCATCCAAAAAAATAAAGATAAAAACATATTTTTTTCAAATTAATTCAATATTAATATAAAAAATCTCTCTCACCTTTCTAAGCACAATTCCACACATTTTACAAAAGTTGAAAATTGCAATTGTGATTTTAAAAAGTGCTTATCAAAAAAGTATAAACGATTTTGACCTTAGTGCTTTACCCCAACATCTTATTGTATAGTATAAATATATTGACTAAAGTGACAATATAATAATAAAATGAAATATTTCAGGATGATGGACTGTTGCATATAACTTATGGAAGTCCCAATTATTAGGAGTGTAAGCGGTTCCGGTTTAAATCTGAAACCGATGAAACTGAATCGAACCATAAAATGCGGTTCGGTTCGATTCAACTCCGCGGTTCGGTTCGGTTCAACTCCGCGGTTCGGTTTGGTTCCACAGTTCGGTTCAGTTTCTTTTATTTAGAACCATTTAAGTTTGGTTCGGTTCACTGTTTTATAAATTTTGGAACCGTTAGAATCGAACCGCATATTAAAAAATAATTTTATTTTATATTTGAATGATTAAGCTTTAAAGTTAGGAGATAAAATATGATTAAAATTTAGAATTATTAATAAATATATGCTATAAATAAGACGCAAATAGAAAAAATAAATTTGTAAACAAACCAAAATATTTATTATGTCTATTATTCATTGAGAAGATAGAAAGAAAACTAAAAAACTAGTATACATTTTGTCAATATTCAGAGATGAAATTAATTAAATAAATAAATTAAGGAACTAAAAGAAAATACAGGAAGAATTTGAGGACATTACTAATGATGTGGATTATTAGGTGTTACTGTTGGACTAAAATATTGGTACCAAGTTTGTCATTCTTAAATTTTGTTGGACATTGTCGAAGATTTTGTGGACTAAAATTTCAAGTTTGTAGTGCGTTGAGATGTTGAATTATTATTGTTTTATATTCATTTAGTTGACTCTATACCTTGCAAATTCTGTTCATCTATTTCTTAAAGGATTTTCTTTAAATAAGTTAAAAAACTGAACCGTTAATGAACGGTTCGGTTTCGTGCCTAAATAAAATTTACGGTTAAATGAGTAGAACCAAACTGTATCTTTGTGTTAGATCCAGTCACTAAATTGCGTCAAAAACCGAACCGAACTTTTACACCCCTACCAATTATGTTGCACCAGAGATTCTTGCCTATAAGAGTGCTTATAAAGTGCTTATCAAAAAAGCAATTTTTAAAAGTGTTTGTTAAGAAAATTATTTTTTAAAATGTGTTTTTAAAAAAATCACTTTTTAAGAGTAATTTAAAAAAACACTTTTTAAAATTGATATTTAAAAATGATTTATTAAATAATAATTTTGAAAGAATTTTTTTTCTTCAAATTGCTTTATTAAAATTGTTTTGTTCAAATTAAAAGAAAAATTGGGTTGGATATCCATCCATCCAATCCATTAAAATGGATACATGGATAGAATAGATAGATTGGAATCCATTGAATATGGATGGATCGGATAATTTAAAAATGTGATGTAATGGATTTATATGGATTGGTGGATAGTTTTTTATCCATCCATTAGGATCCAAATCCAAATTCATCCAAACCCATCCAATTGTCACTCATACTCTGATCTCTTTGGTGGTACGACACCAAGACACGACTTCCCTTGTTACACAAACAATACAAAGAAAAAAGTAATGTGAAGCACTAAAATGGCTCAAATATAACAAGAAAGAATAAGTTATAAACCTATAAAAATCTCACAATTACTATGAATATGTATAAGATGAAAATCATGAAGAACATGTGATTTTTCCCTTTAATAGATCTCTAAACAGTAGTGAAACACTCATGCAAGAAAAAGATAGGATGAACAACACATCTGATAATATGCAATGGATGACATGTTCATCCTATGCATGATATTATCTCACTCTAATCTCACATGCAATTCCCTCTGCCTATGATATATATTGAATATGAAAATACGCAACCTAGCAATTATAATATGAATGTATCAAATCGTATATAAAATCTGTTAACAAAACAATTTATATAGAGATGTTTTTCACCCAGTTAATCGATTAAATTTCCTGTTAATCGATTAAATTTCCTGTTAATCGATTAACGGGCTGTTAGAGAGTAAATGAAATATGTTTTTCAGTTTTCTGTTGAAATTGTTTAAAACTGTTTTCACGTTAATCGATTAAAGCTTTACTTAATCGATTAACTGACATATTTTTAGTTAAGGTATTAATTGGGAAACTACCTATATGTTATGCTTATCAACTATACATATTTTACCTTCATTAAAACATAGGCAAGCATACGTGCACTATTGACGCATTGCACTTTCAATCTCCCCTTTTTTGATGATGACAAACTCAACACCAAATTTGCTTTGATGCAAAGCTTGAAGATGATCACAGATGATCACGAAAGCTTGATACTATTTACAACTTGCACACATTAAAACAACAAAACAACCTTTCTCACCCTTTTGATATTATCAAAAAGATAAACTAAATGAAGTTTTAGTCAAATGTAAGAAGAGATATGAAATAAACTCAAACTGTAATTAATCAATTAATGTTGGGAATGTAATTAATTAACCAGTTGATGAAAGAATTGAACAAGTGCACAAATTTATCAGCATTTAATCGATTAAGATAACACGTTAATCGATTAACCCAACAGAATACAGCAATATGACATATTTAATGGCATGGAGGGTTATACATGAACCAATCAAGCATGGAATGATCAAACATAAGATATACATATAACCAAATACGATCAAGATCCATTAAACATGTAATCATGTGATATTTGACATATATAAGCAAAATGAAACCATAATAGAAACAATTAAAGTTCAAAACGACATGTATAGCAAGTCATAAAGTTGCAGCAATGGTACATAGTAAGAGTTACAATCCAAAAAGCAAAGAGAAAATATGTCTCGAAATTACAAAGCAGCATAAATCCTACAAATTAGCCATATAGAATAACTAAACCTAGGGCAATCTAAGATCTAAGGCCTTCTAATCTAAGGATGCGGAGGAGGATCTTTGTTATCAGGTACGGTCAAGCTACTATCACCCTGGATGAGGAATCTCAACTTCTCAAAGTCTGCACATAATCTTGCATTATGTGCCTCAGTAGTGTTCTGGACAAAGCTCCTCATAACTTGATAGTGATTATCGATGTACGCAACCTGACGCTCTTCAAATTGTTCCTAATCAGTATAGTAGGAGTCCTTCAAAGACTAATAGTGTAAGTCCATCCTATTGTTCAACCTTTGCTCCATGGCATCCAGTTGAGCTAATCCAAATGACGATTCTTGTTGTGCAGTTCTAGATGGCTCCCCCTGAGTCTCTACATTAGGCTGATCTGTACCAGCCTGATCCTCATCATCAGATAGTTCCAAATCCACTGTAGTAAAATCTTCCTCGTATTTCCAAGTACTTCCATACTTGTAGATACTCATCTTGTGGATAAGGCTTTCACCAACAAGGTGATCTTTGTCAGAAGTCTCTGTGACGACGGTGTCATATACGTCAATATGCAGATAGTCAATGATTCTCGATATGAAGATATTATAGGGAAGCAATTTGGATTGAGATGTAGAGACATTATAAATGACCTTCAGAATCTCTTCAGGGAAATTAACCATTATGTTCTTCTACACAGCATACATAAATTTCATATCATTAACAGTAGGTTGTGCGTGGTTAGGGTTCCTCTTAATCAAGATGTACGCAATTAAATAGTGAAGCAATTTATTCTCTATTGATAAAGAACCAACTTTAGTCAATTCTCCCTGGACATACAAATGAGGACCTCTCAAGCATGATTTATATACCTCAGCAGCATCGAAATTAGCCACCCATTCACAATCACCTAGGCTAACACCAATAGTGGATAAGCCGCCCACATTCATAAAAATGCTACTATCCATTTCAAACAAATTTCCCAAAAGCATAGATCAATATCTACCATCCTTATAACGGAAATTAGCATAGAATTCCCTAATCAAAGCTGGGTACAGATTACCCGTTAATTCCAAAAACATTACAGCACCATGAGCCTGCATACCTTGCGGAAATTCGAAGTTCTGTTCCGTCATCCAGGTAAGATAAACATACCTTATCTAGGTAGGTTTCCTTCCCAAATATTTGGACAACCGTGTCTCTTGAAGAATGAGAGAGTAGTAGGGATCTCCACGATCATGTCGCACATTCGGATTTGAAGATGAAGCATTGGGAGGCCTACGAGTGCGTTGAGTAGTTATCTTCAACCTCTTCGAACGTCCTCTTGCCATTGATTATTAAAATCGTGAGTAATGGAGGATGAAGGATGATAAGGGAGGGAACCTAGAGCTTAGGGTTTTGAAAATGGAAATGGGATTTCTTGGGGAATAGAGATGAATTGAAGAGCACAAATGGGGTAAAGGCGAGGTTTAATACTTCTATTAAGCTAAGGTTTTGAATTTTGTTGCTTGCATTTGAGATTTTCAGATAAAAGGAGGAAGAGAGTGTTTGAAAGAATGACAAAAATGCTTCTAATTCTAATATACATGCTACCGTTACTCGATTAAGTTCTGCATTCAATCGATTAAGCGGTGTAAAAATTCCTGGTTCTTAGAAAAATGAGCTCAGGTAATCGATTAAAATGAATCTTAATCGATTAAATTTAGTGAAAATTGAAATGTTTGCTACTAGAACTCAGTTTAATAGATTAAGGAGGATAGTTAATTGATTAATTGGCATCAAAAATGCAGAATCAAGAGATTATTGGATTTTAAAAGCATGCAAAGATTTCTAATACTTATCAAGCAGTTTTTTTTACTCAATCACATATACATTTTCAGCTTGTCATACAAGAACATGAGTCATAAAAGGAATAGGATGCATTCATAACAAATATACATTTTGAAGCATAGAAGACATTAATCATGTGAAGCATACAATAACATTTTTAGATGATTTTAAACAAGATAATTTTCATCAAGAATTCCAAGTTCTCTTCGAATAACATAGAAGGTATATCGTGAGAGAGGCTTCGTGAAAATATCAACCAATTGCTTAGATGTTTCAACAAATTCAAGTACACAATCGCCTTTTTGCACATGATCACGCAAGAAATGATGTCTTATTTCAATATGCTTGGTTCTAGAATGCAAGACGGGATTCTTGGATAGGTTTACGGCACTTGTGTTATCATATTTTATGGGAATCTTTTCTAATATAAGTCCAAAGTCCTTAAGTTGCTGCTTCATCCAAAGGATTTGAGCGCAACACACACCAGCGGTAATGTATTTCGCTTCGGCGATGGACAAAGCAACACATGCTTGCTTTTTACTGTGCCATGCAACTAAGGAACTACCAAGTAAATGACAAGTTCCACCAGTGCTTTTCCGACCCAACTTGCATCCCGCAAAATCAGAATCGGAATACCCTACCAAGGATAGTGAGGCATCCCTAGGATACCACAATCCCATATTAGTTGTTCCTTTTAAATATCTCATAATTCGTTTTACAATAGTATAATGTGAATCTTTAGGAAAAACTTGAAATCTAACACACATACAAACACTAAACATAATATCGGGGCGACTCACAGTTAAATACAATAAGGAGCCGATAATCCCATGATATTTAGTTACCTCGATTGCTTTTCCCTTTTCATCTTTATCTAGATAGCATGCGGGTGCCATAGGTGTTGAAGCCTCTTTACACTTTTCCATATCGAACTTCTTCAGTAACTCTTTGCAATATTTCGATTGATGAATGAAGATGTTGCTTTCCATTTGTTTGATTTGAAGTCCAAGAAAGAAAGTCAGCTCACCCATCATCGACATCTCAAATTCACCCTGCGTCAACTCAAAAAAATTTCAAAAGGAAAGAGCTCAATCTATCATACCAAGCTTTGGGAGCTTGTTTCAGGCCATAAAGGGCCTTTTTGAGCTTATATGCGTGTTTCAGATATTTAAAATTTTCAAAGTCGGGAGGTTGATCTACTTATAACTCCTCTTGAATGTAGCCATTCAAGAAGGCGCTCTTGATATCCATTTGAAAAATCTTGAATTTCATAATTGATCCAAAGGATAAAAGCATCTTTATGGCCTCTAATCAGACTACAGGAGCGTAGGTCTCATCATAATCAATGCCCTCCTCTTGGTTGTATACCTTGGCCACTAAGCGAGCTTTATTTCTGATAATCACGCCAGATTCATCCAATTTATTACGAAAGACCCATCTAGTACCAATCACTAGATGTTCTTTAGGCTTAGGGACCAAGTCTCACACATTATTGCGCTCGAACTGGTTTAGCTCTTCTTGCATAGCTATACCCCAGTGCACATCCTCAATGGCCTCATCGATGGTCTTAGGCTCGATTTGAAATACAAAAGCTACAAAGTTATAGAAGTTACGTAAAGAGCTACGGGTTACCACCCCGTAGTTATATCACATATCACTTTATTGAGCGGATATCCTTCTTAGTCTTCCACGCGATTGGCATGTCCTGATGCTCATCTTGAATAGTTTGCTTTGCTTCTACTTCTTCTTTGTCCTGGTCCATGTCCTTAGAGTATGCTTCTTCCAAAGCACCTACAACATCATCATGAAATCCCTTCCTCTTCTCTTTTGGAGAAGATTCGTCAAAATGGACATGCACAGACTCTTCTACTTGCATTGAATACTTATTCAAGACTCGATAAGCTTTACTATGCAATGAATACCCAAAAATATACCCTCATCAGCTTTTGAATCAAATTTACTTGAAGATCTTTTTCCATTATTTAGTATAAAGTATTTACACCCAAAAGCATGAAGATGAGAAATATTAGGTCTACGACCTTTTAAAAGTTCATATGGAGTTTTTGAAAAAGTAGGTCTCAATAGTATACGATTAATCACATAGCAAGATGTATGCACTGCATCAGCCCAAATATATTTAGAAACTTTGCTTTCATTTAGCGTTGTTTTAGCAAGCTCCTCTAAGACTCGATTCTTCCTCTCAACAACTCCGTTTTGTTGAGGAGTACGAGGGGCCAAAAATTGATACATAATACCATATTTATTACAAAATTGATCAAATAAATGGTTTTCAAATTCGCCACCATGATCGGGTCGAATATATACTATCTTATGATTACACTAGTTTTGGATTTGCTTGGCAAAGTTTTTGAAAGATTTAAAAGCATCGCCCTTGGACGAAAGAAATAATGTCCATGTAAATCTAGATAAATCATCAATGATCACTAAAGCATAAAAGCTACCACCAAAACTCATAACCTGTGATGGTCCAAACAAGTCCATATGGAGAAGCTCCAAAGGTCTTGTTGTGGATATCACATTCTTTTTAGCAAAAGAGTTTTTAACTTGTTTACATCTTTGACAAGTGTCACAAGTTTCTTGAGTTTTAAAATCAAGTTTTGGCAGCCCATCAACCAAATTATTTTTAGATAATTTATCTAGATGCTTTATGTAAATATGAGCGACACACCTATGCCAAAGCTAGATGTCATCCTCTTTGGATATAAAACATTTTGAAAACAGAGTAGTGACATCATCCAGATTAACCATATAGATATTATTTATATGATATCCGATAAACTTAACTTTATTAGATATATTGTCACGAATAATACAAAACTCGGAGTCAAAAGAGACACGGTTACCTTTATCGCATAGTTGGCTGATACTCAAGAGGTTATATTCCAGACCTTCAACATATAGCACATTTTCGAACATGGTCTGATTTCAGTTGCCAATTGTACCGGTGCCAAGTATCTTCCCTTTGTTGTTGTCTCCATAAGTGACAAACCCTTTTTCTTGCAAGGATGGATCAGGAATTTTTATCTATCACCCGTCATATGTCTTGAGCATCCACTATCAAGATACCAATGTTGTCCATGTGCTCAAAGACATACCTGCAAAACATAGATCACTTGCGTTTTTCAGGTACCCAAATTATGTTGGGTCATTTTCTGTTAGTAACTAAGGAGTTATCTCCCTTTTTCATCCATACATACACGCCACTAGGTATACTATATTTTCTGATATAACAAGAGTAGGAAGTGTGCCCGTGAGTACCACAATAAAAGCATGTAGGAACCTTTTTATTAAAAAAATTCTTATTTGGCTGATTAATATGTCTACTATATGGTCTTTTCCTACGCGAAGGGCGAATATATCCTAGCTCGGTATGGTCACCAACATTTCTAGTTTTACTAAGCATAGTGTCTAACATGTTTTGACTCTATGAGTTTTTCATTTAATCTCAAATTTTCATTTTTCAAATCATCACAAGAATCACAGACAGTTGGTTGACATAAATTATTATCATAAATTATTATCAGAGCAATTGCATGCATTACAAGAATAGATCAAATCTAGTGTTTCATTTTCCAATTTTAGTTCATCTAATTATTTTTGTAATGATTTTAGTTTTTGTTCATTTAGTAGGATTACTCTTTTCCTATCGCAGCTAATCCTAGCTAATTTCTTTAACTCATCATGCAATTTGACATACGCATCATATAATTCCTCATAAGAGGGTGAATCATCAGATGAGGAGGATGAGGTGTCAGAATATACCTCCTCGTTATTTACCTCTTTTGAATTTGAGCAACATGCATCATCTGTTCTCATCATTAGGCATAGCTTTGCAGTTTCCTCTTCATCTGAGGTGTTGGATGTCGTGTCCTCCTCTGGTACATCTCATGATATGTAAGCTTTCTTCGATTTGAAGTTCTGAGGAGTGCTCTTATCTGAATCAACCTTCTTGAGGTAAGTAGGATACTAGAACCTCATATGTTCTGGCTTACCACATTCATGGCAAGTGAAGCGCTCTTTACTCTTGCCTTTTCTGGTCGACTCTTGCGCTTCTTTCTTCTGGAAACGTTTGATGCCTCCTTTCTTTAAAAAAATTCCGAATTTGCGTACGAGAAGGCTCAAAGTTTCTTCGTCTATATCTGAATCAGAATCATCTTCTTCTATTTCTTCTATGGATTGAGACGTTATTGCCTTGAGAGAAATACTTTTCTTTTTGTGATCTGATTCTTCATGCATAGTCAGGCGTCCAAGCTCCATTTCGTGCTCTTGGAGTTTTCCGAATAGTGTTGCCAAAGGCATGGAGCAAGATCCTTTGATTCCATAATAGCTGTTACTTTTGGTTGCCATCTCCTGTCAAGACAGCGTAAAACTTTGTTAGTAAGCTCACCTTTGTTAAACAATTTATCCAAAGCAACTAAATGGTTAACTATATGAGTAAAACGTTTTTGCATATCACGAATAGATTCATTTGCTAGTGCCTTCGTGAGTCACTTGTAAAGTGTCTCACATTTCTTTAGCATTTTGGCACTGCGATACCCGAAAGAACTCAGCATAGGATAGGGCCGATGTGATGATATTTTTAGCACACGGGTTATAGTGAACCTTTTTGCGTTTTAGGTTTATATTCGGTTCATCGTCCACTAAATGTTGTGGAACGAAGGACCCGTTGACTACGGATTCCCAAATATCCGAGTTGATGGCCTCCATAAAGGTTTTCATGCGAACTTTTCAGTAGCCATATCCTTCGCCATTGAATACGGGAGGGCATTTAATGGATGCGCCATCACCGCCAAAGGGGTTGGTGGAACCCATTTACTTTCCCTAACGGATCACGCGGATACGGTTGAGCTAGCACGATGTACTAGCTAATACCACTTGTTAGGTATCAGTGACAGAATACACCTAGAAGGGGGGATTGAATAGGTGTCGCGGTTCCCACTTACCGCTATTTGCACCAAAGCCCTATTCTGGAAACTTGCCCAGTTAATCAATTAATGATATGACTTAATCGATTAAGTTGCACAGAAATTGCAGTTGCTGATTGGCTCAATTACACAGCCAATTACAGATTATACATAATTGATTTAGCAGATATATTTGAACACAAATGATCTTTATTTGGCGGTAATGCAATATTCAAAATATCAACTTCAATATGCAATTAGAAGATACTAAAAACATTAAAGAGATAAGGGAAAGAAACAGTCTGCAACAAGGTTTTTATACTGGTTCGTTTTCTGGTCCACTACAAAACTACATTCAGTCCTCCCCTCAGATCCGGGAGATTTTTCTTCACTAAAATTGAAACCAATGTGCCTTACAAACACATTTCCAATTACAAGACCTTGAATGCTCCCTTCTTGATTTCCCAGAACCTATACCTTGGTTTGACCTTACCCAATCGACTAGGAAAACCTTTCCTACGATCCAGCCCCAACCAAGAGTATGCTCTAAACTCAAGACCTCCAAGGCTTGGTGAAGACTCTCTAATCTCTTTGGTGGTACGACACCAAGAGACGACTTCCCTTGCTACACAAATAATACAAAGAACAAAGTAATGTGAAGCACTAAAATGGCTCAAATATAACAAGAAAGAACAAGCTATATACCTATATAAATCTCACAATTACTATGAATATGTATAAGATGAAAATCATCAAGAACATGTGATTTTTCCATTTAATAGATCTCTAAACAGTAGTGGAAAAATCATGCAAGAACAAGATGGGATGAACAACACATTTGATAATATGCAATGGATGACATGTTGATCCTAAGCATAATACTATCTCACTTTAATCTCACATGTAATTCCCTCTGCCTATATGATATACATTGAACATGAAAATACGCAATCTAGCAATTCTAATATGAATGTATGAATGTATCAAATCGTATATAAAATCTATTATTAAAACAGTCTATATAGAAAAGTTGTTTTTCACACAATTAATCGATTAAATTGCTTGTTAATCGATTAACGGGTTGTTAGAGAGTAACTGAAATCTGTTTTTCAGTTTTCTGTTGAAACTGTTTAAAACTGTTTTCACATTAATCGATTAAAGCTTTACTTAATTGAATAACTGACGTATTTTCAGTTAAGGTGTTAATTGGTAAACTACCTATATGTTATGTTTATCAACTATACATGTTTACCTTTATGTTATGCCTAGAATGCACAAATAACATGTATGATTAATGCATGAACATATAATAAACTAGATGCATGTCTCATGTAATTGATATGATAGTTTTTAGACATTTTGAGATTTGCATCTAGGTTTACCTAATCTAGACTCAATAACTAAGACATATCTAAGACTCTAGTCTAGACATGAAGCTCTTGAATCTTTGGCATGTTGATTTGTTGAGTTGTCTTTAAGTTTTCACAAAGTCCTTTGTCTTCATCAAAACATAGGCAAACATAAGTGCATTTTTGATGCATTGCACTTTCAATCACGTAACCCGTTACTTGGTATATACAAAATATTTTTCTAAGAGTTTTCAATTCTTTTCAAAAATATTTTTAATTTTCTTTTAGCATTGTTACTAACTATAGTTTGAGTATAAGGGTAGAAGTACCCAAGAAGACTTAGTCTATGAATAATCTTTGAAGTTCGATCATCTTGTCTTCATGGTGTTCTTCCTTTTTCTTCTTTTTGTGTTCTTGGTGTCCTCATCAAAACTGCACCAAGGTTAGAAGCAAGATCTTCTTCACAAAGAGCACCTGAATAGTCTAGGACAAGAATACTTTGAAGAGAGTAATAACCAAAGGTCGATATGTCTAAAAATCAGTAAGTCTGGCATATATGAAAGCGTCAGTAGAAAAGTTGAAAGCTCTCTGGCTTCATAGTATGTGTATGGGTCTAAGAACCCAACTTCTGTTCCTATTAAATGATGAATATTATTAGATGGAATTGCACGGGAACTAAAGTCAAGGGATTTAGGAACATGATAAATAATTTGGGGAATTTGTATTATGTGTCTTTCCTAATTCTTTTGGAAACAAAGATTAATGGTGAAATTGTTGATAAGGTTATTAAAAGCCTTGGTTTTGACGGTACTGCGAAAGTTGACGTAGTAGGAAGAGCGCGTGGAATTTGGTGTTTTTGGGATTCCTCTCTCTAGATGGCCAATATAGTGGAATCATAAACCAACATATGTCCTTGGAGTTAAGTTAGAAAGGTGGTGAAACTTGGTTGCTGACTACGGTTTTGTGGTACCCCTTACATTTTAATGAGGTCTAGTATTTGGGAATCTATTCGGGATATGGCTTCACGTTTTCATTGCCATTGGTGTCTGATAGGCGAATTCAATGTTGTAGCTTCTAGTGAGGAGAGGTTGGATAACACAATCTAGACATCTCGTAGGAGTATGAATGCCTTTGCATCCCTCATTTTTTATGAGTTCATTTCATTAATCTATATTTTATCGACCCATGCTTCACTTGGTAAGGTGGCAGAATTAAAGAAAGACTTGATCGAGCCATATCAAACCTCGATTGGAGATTGAAATTTCCTCATGCTTCAGACACCCACTTGAACCTTCTAGAGTTTGATTACTCACCTTTACTTTTGAATTTACAAGAATTAGTTAGGCTGAATCGGAGTAGAAGGCCATTCTGTTTGCTAGCATCTCGGATGATTTTCAAGGATCTAGTTAGGAATTTGTTGAACACATCCTTGGATTGTAATAATGCAATGATAAATCTTCAATCTTGTTTAAAAGTGTAGAATAAGGAAGTTTTTTAGAATATTTTTGAAAGAAAGAAAAACTTGCTCTGTCGCCTAAATGGAATCACTTGTAGCCTCTCGTATGGATCAAATCCCTTATGGGAGAATCTTCAAAAAGATCTATGGAAACACTGAGGATGTTTTGAGACAGGAAGAATTGTTATAATTCCAAAAATCTCAAAGTAATTGGTTGATTTATGGAGATAGGAATACTCGATACTTCCATGATATTACAATAATTATAATAAGGAAAAAATTTGCAAAGCTTCAAAGCAATAATAGAGATTAGATTAGCAACCAAGAGGAAGTAGAATAGATGGTTGTCAATTTCTATAAGAATCTATATTTAGAAGAGTAGGTGTATACTCCTTTTTGTCTTACAAGTTGTTATCCACATCTTCATGAAGATCATGTTGCTTTGCTTTGAAAACAGGTAACGGACGATGAGATAAGAGGTATTATCTTTATCATAGGAGGGTACAAAGCACCTGGGAAGGATGGTATTCATGCCTTGTTCTATCACAATCATTGGAACATAGTTGGCCCAAAGTTATGTGACTTAGTGAAATCTGTTTTCCTTAACCAAAGTAAAATGGAGGAGTTGAATGAGACTTTAGTTACTTCGACACCAAACATGGATAAAGCTTCTAGCTTGAAACACTTCAGACCACTTATCCTTTGTAATATCTCGTATAAAGTAATCACATAAATCCTGGATTGTAGGATGAGGGAGGTTATGCAACATCTGACAGGTCATGAACAATGTAGCTTCGTTCCTGGTCGCACTAGTAGTGACAACATCGTAATCACTCAAGAGCTGATTCATGCTATGAACTGCAAAAAATGGGAAAATAGGGTGGATGGCCATCAAAATAGACTTTAAAAAGGCCTATAATAGATTATGATGGTGTTTTGTCAAAGACTGTTTGGATGATGTTGGGTTCCCATACAGCTTTGTGAGGCTAGTGGACAAATGCATTTCTTTAACTAAGATACAGATGTTGTGGAATGGAGAGGATTTGGAACCTTTCAACCATTAACGTGGTATCAGGTAAGGTGATCTTATTTACCCCTATTTATGTGCGCTTTACATTGAAAGATTGTCACAACTTATTAATTATGTTGTTGATCGTGGGCACTAGAAACCTATTAAATTGAGGAGGGTTAGCCCGAAGTTGTCTCACCTAGTTTTTTATGACATTCTTATCCTTTTTGCAGAGGCGAGATTGGATCAAGTAGAAGTTACTAAAACTTGTCTTATTTTTTTTTTGCTAAGAGCTCAGGTTAGAAGGTTAATAAAGAGAAAGCTGGAGTTTTTTTTTTCAAATAATGTTCATGAACATGTTCGACATCAAGTGTGTGAGGAACTGGGCTATTGTAGGACGTTAGATTTAGGTAAGTACATGGAAGTCCTGATTGGGAAAAATGATACAAGAAAGATTAGATATAACTACATTCTTGAGAAGGAAAAGCAAATGCTAAGTAGCTAGAAATCTAATCATCTATCTTTTGCAGGGATACTTACCCTTTTCAAATATGTTATTCAATCTCTTCCCAATTATGTCATTCAAAACACTCCTCTACCGTTAGCCATTTGTGATGATTTGGACAAAGTTTGTAGACCCTTTGTTTGGGGTGAAGGAGTAAATACTAGGAAAAGACATTGGATTGGATGGAATAAAATTTGCAAGCCTAGGTGTGTAGGAGGCCTGGGTCTGAGACTAGTCAATAGAAGATTTATGAGGAAGGCAACTTGGCAGATTACCACAAATAAGGACTCCTTGTAGATTCAAGTGGTGAGATCAAAATACGAGTGTGAAGTAGATTCTATACTAGGGATTAGAGGAAAGATAAATGATTCAAATTTTTGGAAAGGAGTTTGTGGGGAATGGGATGTTTTGAAAACTAACATTTTCTGGAGACTTGGTAATGGTGTGAATATAAACTTCTGGAAGGATAATTGGATTCAAAATATGGGTTGCCATAATCAGTATCAATGGTCGCACGGGTGGGAACTCTGTTGCTTTCAAAAGGTTGCAGACTTTGTTAATGAAAAAGGAGGTGAGAATACATCCTTACTAGCTCTTACAATAATTCCTCATATTTTTTATAGGATTATGGCTATCTACCCTTCAGTAGTTGGTAATTATCTAGATATGATAGCCTGATCTCATACAAATGATGGGAAATTCTATGTGGCTTCTACATATAGTATCTTATTTGGACATTTCAACCTTCCTAGAGATAGAATTGTCGACCATATTTGGAACTGGAAAAGACCATACTGTATAAATTTGTGCTTGTGGAGAATAATCAATGATTTTCTAGCGACAAATAAGAATAGGTTTCTTCGTCACTTAGCAAACTCAGATCTTTGCCCTTTATGTGATGTTACTGAAACTCAAGATCATATTTTTCGTGGATGTGTAATTGCTGGAGAGGTTTAGAAGAAGATGATCACAAGGGATAGGTAGGAGAGCTTTTTGCGACAACCTTGTTTGGAGTGGGTGGAGGGTAAAGTTACTTATAATGGTGAGAGATTTGGTTTTGATAATCGGAGTTTGGTTTTCGATGTAACTTTGGATGCCCTTTGGCAGTGAATGAATAAGAGAGTGTTTAATCAATTGATTCCAAAATCTCCCTCCATATATAATGAGATTGTGGCTAGAGTTGTGAGCATCAAGGATGCTAGTAGTATGGCATACGTAACTAGAGTCAAAGATCCAGATTTATACTCACCATTGATTAGATGACTTCCTCTGGACGAAGGCTAGGTAAAACTAAACTCGGATGGAGCTTATTCAGCTTCTTCCAATATGGCTACGTGTGGTGGAGTCATTTGATATCATTTGGAGCCTTTATCAAGGTTTTTTCTAAGTTCCATGCAAAATTATGTAGACTCTTGATAGGAATATGTTGCTCCAACAACTTGGTTTCTAGAAATTAATTATAGAAGTAGATTCTACTTGTTGCATTCAATTCATAACTTCAGATTGTCCGTGGGTCATCCTTGTGCTCAACGTTTGCACCATATTCGCATTCACTTGAATGTTTTCTTCCATGTGGTTTATGATCATGTCCTAAGAGAAGCTATTTCAATTGTCAATGTCTTAGCAAAACATAGGCTGAGTTTAGATATGGAGACAAAACTGTTTGATAAATTACCTAGCTTTTACTATGTCCTTTTTATGTTGGATAGTGCATCTACTATTTATTTTATAGGAATATGTAATTTCTATTTTGTTTTTTTTATGGGGGCTTCTCAGCCCTCTTGACCACAGAAAAAAAAATTTGATTTTTTTTTTAAATTTAGAAAATTTGTAACTAATCATTCAAAATTAATTTTTTAAAAATTAATGTGGGATCACAATGTGAAGAGATATCGACTAAAATCCTCTTACATATAAATTAATGTTGACAAAAATATAATCTTGAAGTTGATCCAGAAAATTTGCAAATAATCATTTAAAATTGAATGTTTACAAATTTGTCAACCAAATTAAAGGACGTATGACATTAATATAACAGAAAGTTGAGTGGAATCCTTTTGAGTTTACAAAAATATAATAATGGTGTTCAGTTGTAATCAATGATTCAAAATGCAAATGTTGGAGAAAAAATCATAAACCAAATTAAAGGTCATGTGGCATCTCTATCTAAAGATATAAATTCAGTATAATCCTCTTACAAGTTAATAAGGGTGAAAACAAGTCAGGTCAGACTTTACCTTAATCAGACCGAGTTTATATAGCAAATAGGATCTTGGGCCTAAATTGTTAGTCTATTTAAAAAAAATTCAAAAGTCTGGGTCTGACCTGTTTCAAACTCTGGCCTAGCTTATTAGCCTATTTAAAGATCTACTATATCATATGGTCATGAAATAGACCATCATATCTACCTTTAAATGGACTAATAAGCATACTTTTGGCTATGCCCATCTAACTCTAATAATTAAATAATATTGTGTATACATTTTTATATTAAAATTACATATATAATAATATTACTTTTATTAAAATATTATAATTTTAACATTGTAATATAATATAACTAAATAGGCCGACATATTAGATTTAATAAGCTTTTTATATAGCATAAAGTCTGGTATGTTAAGCTAAATAGGCTTTTCAAAAAGCATGAGTTTGACATGTTCACGAAAAAAGCCTTCTATGTGTTAGATATCAGTGGAAAAAACACACATAGAAGGGGTATGAATAGGTGTTGTAGTTACCAATTACCGCTTTTCGCACCGAAGCCCTATTCTGGAAAAAACCTCGGTTAATCGATTAACACCCTGTCTTAATCGATTAACTAACAGAAAACAACAAGTTGCAGAATGACTTACTGCACACCCACTCACCAATATTCAGAAACAGATAAAGCAGATATATTTGAACATAATTAAACTCGATATAGAAAAATTACAGTATCCAAAATATCAGCTAAAATTAGGCAATAATACAACTTGAAACGTAAAGAGATTAGGGATAGAAAAACCTTGCAACAAAGAATTTCATACTGGTTCGTTTGCGCGTCCACTTGCAAACTACATTCAGGCCTCCCCTTTTGATCTCAGGAGATTTTCTTCACAAATATTGAAACGAATGTATTGTTACATGCAAACTTCCAATACAAACACTTATTAGATGCTCCCTTCCTGAATCCAAGAACCCACTTTCTTGGTTTGACTATCCTAATCGCCTAAGAAAACATTTCTTACGATCTAGCCCCAACCAAGAAAACGTTCTAAACTCAAGACCTCTATGTCTTGGTGAAGACTCGCTGAATCTCTTAGGTGGTAAGACACCAAGAGACGACTTCCATTATTACAACACAAAAACAGTACAAAAACAGAGTATTATAAAGTACAATGTAGCTCAAAATATTACAATTGAAACTCACCTAAAAACCTTATACAAAACTCACAAGTTAAAATGAATGTGTATGAGTTCATTAATATCCAGAAACATAGAATTTCTACCTTAAAATTCTTCTAAAGAAATGCAAGAATCATGCAAGAAAAGATAGCAAAGTTTAACACATTAATCACATGCAATTAAATGACAATTAAATCATAAGCATGATATTATCTCTCACTATCTCACAATGCATTTCACTCTGCCTATATGAACAATTAAGCACGAAAAATATGCAACTAGCAATTCTAAAAATAAATGATATGATGTATGGTTCATGACCTAAAAACACAGTTTATATAGAAAATCTTTCTGAGATCCAGTTAATCGATTAATTGTCCTTTTAATCGATTAACAGGCTGTTGAGAATAATTGTTTTCAGGTTTTCAATTATCTGTTAAAACTGGATTCATGTTAATCAATTAACACCATCCTTAATCGATTAACTGACATATTTTCCAACTAGATGATTAAATGGTAAACTACATATATGTTATGCTCATCAACTATACATGTTTTAGCAATAATTATGCCTAAGATGCACAAGTAACATGTATGACTAATGCATGAACATATAATAATCTAGATGGCATGTCTCGTGTAAATGAATTGATGATTTTTAAGGCTTGTGAGAATTGCATCTAGGTTTACCTAACCTAGACTCAATATCTAAGACACACATCTAAGACTCAAAAAATGACTATTTTAAGGAACCTAGTCTATATATGAAACCCTTGAGTCCACATCATGTTGATTTGTTGAGTCATCTTCAAGCTTTCACTAAATCCTTGACTTCATCAAAACATAGGCAATCTAATAGGCTATACTTGACACTTTGCACTTTCAATCTCCCCTTTTTTTATGATAACAATCTCCACACCAGATCTTGTTTTGATGCATAGCTTGATGATGGTTATAGAATGTATGGTTGTTAATGTCAAAGTTAAATCGCATAGCTGGACAACAGAAGCTGAATATTATTTACAACCTGCAAATTCACATCAAACAACAAAGCAACCTTTCTCCCCTTTTGACATTATCAAAACGATAAACGAATCAATCTAGTCAAAACTAAGAAGAGTTATGAAATGAAATCAAAACTGTAATCAATTAATTAATTTTGGGTATTCAATTAATTAACCACTTGAAGGAAGCTAGAACAAATTGAAAGTGTGCATGTCAAGAGGAACACTTTGGAAAGCTCTCCTTGAACGTCATGGTTTTGATGAGGACAATGTGTGCCCAAAAGTGCTTGAAGATAACCAACAATCCAACGTGCTTGAGTCTT
>NC_032020.1:4824452-4826265 GCF_001865875.1 Lupinus angustifolius
AGGTGTATTGTAACCACTGATACCTAACACAAATGCACATGTTGAATTAACAATTAATCGATTAAAGGTGTATGTTAATCGATTAAATTGACAGAATATAGTAAATGAACAAATTTAATGGCATGGAAGGTTATACAATGACTAATTGAGTATAATGATCAAGCATTAATATCATAGCATGTAAACAGCAGGCTCAATCAAACAGGATAGATGTAGATAACCAATCATGGTCAAGTACCATTAAACATAAATTCATATTATATATGACATAGATACGCATATGATATAAGCAATATAAAAACAAAACCAGTAACGATTAAAGTTCAATATCATACATATCAAGTGATAAAAGTTCAGCAAGAGTAGATAGTAACTATTACAATCCAATAAAAGCAAAGAGAAAAAATATGTCTCCGGAGTACAAAGCAACAAAATCCTTAAAATTTGCCAATAGAAGAACTAAACCAAAGGCAACCTATGGTCTAAGGTCTTATAATCTAAGAATGCGAAGGAAGGTATTTGTCATCAAGAACTGTCAGACTACTATATCCCTGGATGAGGACTCTCAAGTTCTCAAATTCAGCACAAAACCTATCATTTTGTGCGTCAATAGTGTTTTAAACAAGGCTCCTCATAGATTGATAGTGGTTATCGATGTAGGCAACTTGATGTTCCTCAAATTGCTCCAAATCTGTATGGTATGAATCCTTCAAAGACTGGAAATGTAAATCCATTCTATTATTCAGCCTTTGCTCCATTACATCCAATTGAGCTAATCCAAAGGGTGGTACCTGCGGTGCATTTCCAACCGACTCTCCTTGAGTTCCTGCATTATGTTGATCTATTCATGCCTGATCCTCATCTCCAGATAAGTCTAGATCCACAATAGTGTAATCCTCTTGGTATTGCCAAGTATTCCCATACTTGTAAATACCCATCTTGTGGATCAAACTTTCACCAACCAGGTGACCTTTATCACAAGACTCCATGATGGTAGTGTCAGGCAAATCAATATGCAGATAATTAATGATCCTCGAAATGAATATACTATAGGGTAGCAGCTTGGATTGCGACGTAGACACACTATACATGACCTTAAGGATCTCCCCAGGCCAATGAATCATAACATTTTCCTTAACAACATACATGAACCTCAAATCATTTATGGTGGGTTGTGCATGATTTGTGTTCCTCTGAACCAAAATGTATGCTATCAGATAGTGTAATAACCTATTTTCCACAAATAACGACCCATCTTTTGTTAATTCTCCTTGGATATATAGATGGGGACCACTCAAACATGACTTGTAAACCTCAGCAACATCGAATGAATTCTTGACTCAGTCGCAATTACTAATGCTAGCACCATTGGTGGACAAACCTCCCATATTCATGAAAATTTACTCACTCAGCTCAAATAAATTTCCAGAAACCATAGACCAATACTTGCCATCCTTATATCTAAAGTTGGCATAAAATTCTCTAATCAAAGCATGGTATATATTTCTCTTTATTTCCAGAACAGTGACAGCTCCTTGAGCTTGCATGCCTTGCTGAAATTCAAAATTTTGATCTACCATCTAGTTTAAATCGGCATACCGTATATAAGTTGGTTTCCTGCCTTGAAACTTTGACAATCGAGTCTCCTGCAATATGAGAGAGTAGTTAGGGTCTCTGCGGTCCTGCCTCACACTTGGATTCGAGGATGAAGAAATAGGAGCCATTTGTGTGTGTTGAGCAGTTCTCTTAATCCTTTTTGAATGACCTCTTTCCATTTTGATTACAAAACCGAGAGAATTGAGAGGTGGAGGAG
>NC_032020.1:4826365-4860635 GCF_001865875.1 Lupinus angustifolius
TAACCTTAGGGTTTAGAATTGAAGAAAATGGGTTTCCTTGAAAAATTTGGGAAGAAATGGGATGAAATGAAGTGCAATGTGGGTAGAAGGTGAGGTTTAATCTTCTATTAAGCTAAGAATTCAGATCGTGTTGTTACCTCTAAGATTTAGAGAGAAAAGGGGATATAGAGGATTTGAAAAAATGACAAAAACGCTTATGTTTGTACTTTATCTGCTGCCATTAATCGATTAAGAGTTGTACTTAATCGATTAATCATAGTTAAATTCCAGATTTTCAGAAAAATGAGCCCGGGTAATCGATTAAGATGGGACATTAATTGATTAAATTTTGTAAAAATTAAAGTGTTGGATACTGAAACTCATTCTAATCGATTAAGACTCATGGTTAATCGATTAATAGTAATCATATTTTTATAATCAAGTAGGTTTTTGAGTTTTAGAAGCATGGAAAGATTTCTAACATATATCAAGCAATTTTAAGAAAACACACATACATATAGAGCATATTGTACTAGATCATGAATAATATTAGGAGTAGAATGCATTCAACAAGTATTCATTTTGAAGCATATTAGACATTTAACATGCGAAGCACATAATAAATAGTTAGACGATTTAATCAAGATATTTTTCATCAAGGATTCCAAGTTCTCTTCGAAGAACAAAAAAAGTATCTCGTGAGAGGGGCTTGGTGAAAATATCAGCTAATTACTTAGTAGTTTCAACAAATTCAAGCACACAATCATTTTTTTGAACATGATCACGCAAGAAGTGATGTCTAATTTATGTATGTTTGGTTCTTGAATGCAAAACGGGATTCTTGGATAGGTTTATGGCACTTGTATCATCACATTTAATGGGGATCTTTCTAGATTAAGACCAAAGTCCTTAAGTTGCTACTTTGTCCATAGGATTTGAGCACAACACACACTAGCGACAATGTATTCCGCTTCGGCAGTGGACAAAGCAACACATGCTTGCTTTTTACTGTGTCATGCAACTAAGGAATTGCCTAGTATGTGACAATTCCCACTGGTGCTCTTCTGATCCAACTTACATCCAGCAAAATCAGAATCGGAATACCATTCCAAGGATAATGAGGCATCCCTAGGATACCATAATCCCATATTTATTATTCCTTTTAAATATTTTATGATACGTTTAACAACACTATAATGTGAATCTTTAGGTAATGCTTGAAATCTAGCACACATGCAAATACTAAACATATGATCGGGGCGGCTCGCAGTCAAATATAATAAAGAGCTGATTATCCCTCGATACCTGGTTACCTCAATAGCTTTTCCTTTTTCGTCTTTGTCTAGATAGCAAGCGGATGCCATAGGTGTAGAAGCTTCTTTACATTTTTCCATGTCGAACTTTTTGAGTAACTCCTTGCAGTACTTCGATTAATGAATGAAAATGTCACTTTCCATTTGTTTAATTTGTAGCCCAAGGAAGAAAGTCAACTCACCCATCATCGACATCTCAAATTCTCCCTACATCATCTCAGAAAATTCTCTACAAATAATGTCATTAGTAGATCCAAAAATTATATCATCAACATATATTTGAAATAATAATATATGATCATCTAATCTACAGATAAACAGGATAGTATCAACCATACCCCTCACGAACCCTTTTTCCAAAAGAAAAGAGTTCAATTTGTCATACCAAGCTCTAGGAGCCTGTTTGAGTCCATAGAGAGCCTTCTAAAGCTTATATACATGGTTCAGATATTTAAAATTTTCAAAGTCGGGAGGTTGATCAACATATACCTCTTTTTGAATGTAGCCATTCAGAAAGGCGTTCTTAACATCCATTTGAAAGAGCTTAAAGTTTATAATCAATGCAAAGGATAGAAGCATCCTAATGGCCTTTAATCTGGCTACAGGAGCGTAGTTCTCCTCATAATCGACGTCTTCCTCCTGGTTGTAGCCCTTGGACACTAAGCGTGCCTTATTTCTTATGATCAAGCCGGATTCATCTAGTTTATTTTGGAAGACCCATCTAGTACCAATCACTGGATGTTCTTTTGGCTTAGGGACCAAGTCACATACATTATTGCGCTCGAACTGGTTTAGCTCTTCTTGCATAGCTATACCCTAGTGCACATCCTCAATGGCCTCATCGATGGTCTATGGCTCGATTTGAGAGATGAAAGCAACAAAGTTACAAAAATTACATAAAGAACTACGGGTTACCACCCCCGTAGAGATATCACCTATAACTTTGTCAAGTGGATAATCTTTCTTAGTTTTCTACGCGATTGGCAAGTCCTAATGCTCATCTTGGACTATTTGCTCTGCTTCTTCTTCTTTATCCTGGTCCATGTCCTTAGAGTATGCTTCTTCTAAAGCACCTTTGTCGCAGAGTTGGCTGATACTCAATAGGTTGTGCTCCAGACCTTCAACGTATATTAAATTCTCGATCACTGCATGAGTTGAGTTGCCAATTGTCCCTGTACCAAGTATAGTTCCTTTGTTGTTGTCTCCATACGTGATAAACCCTTTTTCTTTCAATGATAGATCTAGGAATTTTGATCTATCTCCCGTCATATGCCTCGAGCATCCACTATCAAGATACCAATGTTGCCCGTGTGCTCGTAGACTTACCTGCAAAATAGATCATTTGCCTTTTTCAGGTACCCAATTTATATTGGATCCTTTTTTGTTAGTAACCAGGGAGTTATCTCCCTTTTTTATCCAAGCATATACACCGCTAGGTATACCATACTTCCGGATATAGCAAGAGTAGGAAGTGTGGACATGTGTGCCACAATAGAAACATGTAGGAACTTTCTTATTATAAAACTTTTTATTAGGTCGAGTTACAGATTTCCTATATGGTCTTTTCCTACGCATAGGGGGGATATATCCTAATCTAGTATGGTCACCAACATTTCTAGTTTGACTAAGCATAGTGTCTAATTGATTTTGACTCTCTATGAGTTTTGTGAGTTTTTCATTAAGTTTCAAATTCTCATTTTTCAAAGTCTCGCAAGACTCACAGACAATTGATTAACATAAATTATCATTTGAGCAATTGCATGTATTACAGGAAAATATTAGATCTATGGTTTCATTCTCAAGTTTCAGCTCATCTAATTCTTTCTGTGATAAAACTATTTTATGTTCATTTAGAAAGATTACTCGTTTTCTATCAAAACTAATCCTAGCTAATTTTTTTAATTCTTCATGCAATTCGACATAAGCATTATATAGGTCCTCATAAGGAGGTGAATCATCAAAAGAAGAAGAAGTTGAGGTGTTAGAGTATACCTCATTATTTACCTCCTTTTAATTTGAGTTGCAAGCTTCATTTGTTCTGGTCATTAGGCATAGTTTGGCAGTCTCATCTTCATCTAAGGTGATTAATGGCGCATCCTCCTCTAGTACGTCCCAGACAATGTAGGCCTTCTTTGACTTGAAGTCCCGAGGAGTACTCTTCTCCCAATCAACTTTCTTGAGGTAAGTAGGACATTGAAAACTCATGTGTCCTGGCTTACCACATTCGTGGCAAGTGAAGCGCTCTTTGTTACCTTTGCCTTTTCTAGTTGACTCACACGCTTATTTCTTCTGAAAACATTTAAAGCCTCATTTCTTTAAGAATTTCCCAAATTTTCGTACGTGAAGGCTCAACGTTTCATCATCAATATATGAATCAGACTCAACATCTTCTATCTCTTCAGTAGGTTGAGACGTTGTTACTTTAAGAGATATGCCATTCTTTTTGTGATCTGATTCCTCATGCATCGTCAAGCGCCCAAGTTCCATCTCGTGCTCCTAAAGCTTTCTAAATAATGTTGCCAAAGGCATGGAGTCAAGATCTTCGGATTCCATGATAGTTGTAACTTTAGGTTGCCATCTCTTGTCAAAACAATGCCAAACTTTATTAGTTAGTTCTCCTTTGGTAAAAAATTTATCTAGAGCAACTAAATGGTTTACATATGTGTGAATCGCTTTTGCATGTCGCCGATAGATGCACTCGACAACATACGAAACAACTCGTACTCATATGTCATGGCATTCATCCTAGCACGCTTGATTTTGCTAGTGCCTTCGTGAGTCACTTATAAAGTGTCCCACATTTTCTTGACACTCTGAAACTGCGAAACCCGAAAGAATTCATCATATGATAGGGTCGATCTGATGATGTTTTTAGCACGTAGGTTGTATTAAACCTTTTTATGTTCATCATTGGTCCATAAACTCTTGGGTTTTTCTTTAGGTTCATCATCCACTAGATGCATTGGGACGAAAGGCATGTTGACTACGGATTCCCAAATATTTGAGACAATGGCTTCAATGAATATCTTCATCCAGACTTTCCAGTAGGCGTATCCTTCGCCACTGAATACGGGAGAGCGGTTAATGGATGCGCCATCACCGCCAAAGAGGTTGGTGGAACCCAGTTGTTTTCCGTTAAGGATCACGCGTATGCGATTGAGCTAGCACATCGTAATAGCTCTGATACTACTTGTTAGGTATCAGTGGACAGAACACACCTAGAAGGGGGGTTGAATAGGTGTTGCGGTTACCAATTACCGCTTTTCGCACTGAAGCCCTATTCTGGAAAAAGCCTCAGTTAATCGATTAATACCATGTCTTAATCGATTAACTCACAGAAAACAGCAAGTTGCATAATGGCTTACTGCACAACCACTCACCGATATTCAGAAACAGATAAAGCATATATATTTGAAGAGAATTAAACTCGATATAGCAAGTTTACAGTATCCAAAATATCAGCGAAAATTAGGAAATAATACAACTTGAAATGTAAAGAGATTAGGGATAGAAAAAGCCTACAACAAGGAATTTTATCCTGGTTCATTTGTGGGTCCACTTGCAAACTACATCCAGGCCTCCCCTTTTGATCTCGGGAGATTTTCTTCAATAATATTGAAACGAATGTATTGTTAATGCAAACTTCCAATACAAACACTTAGACGCTCCTTTCTTGAATCCAAGAACCCACTTTCTTGGTTTGACTATCCTAATCTCCTAAGAAAACATTTCTTACGATCTAGCCCCAACCAAGAAAACGTTCTAAACTCAAGACCTCTAAGTCTTGGTGAAGACTCGCTGAATCTCATAGGTGGTAAGACACCATGAGACGAATTCCCTTATTACAACACAAAAACAGAGTATTATAATGCACAATGTTGCTCAAAATATTACAATTGAAACTCAGCTAAAAATCCTATACAAAACACACAAGTTAATATGAATATGTATGAGTTCATTAATATGCAGAAACATAGAATTTCTACTCTAAAATTCTTCTGAAGAAATGCAAGAATCATGCAAGAAAAGATAGAAAAGTTTAACATATTAATCACATACAATTAGTTGACAATTAAACCTTAAGCATGATACTATTTCTCACTATCTCACAATGCATTTCACTTTGCTTATATGACATAATTAAGAACGAAAAATATGCAACTATCAATTCTAAAAATGAATGATATGATGTATGGTGCATGACCTAAAAACATAGTTTATATAGAAAACCATTCCGATACCAAGTTAATCGATTAAGTGCCCTTTTAATCGATTAGCGGGCTGTTGAGAATAATTGTTTTCAGGTTTTCAGTTATCTGTTAAAACTGGATTCACATTAATCAATTAACACCTTCCTTAATCGATTAACTGACATATTTTTCAGCTAGATGATTAAATGGTAAAGTACCTATATGTTATGCTCATCAACTATATATGTTTTACCAATATATTATGCCTAAGATGCACAAGTAACATGTATGATTAATGCATGAACATATAATAATCTAGATGGCATGTCTTATGTAAATGAATTGATAATTTTTAAGGCTTGTGAGAATTGCATCTAGGTTTACCTAACCTAGAATCAATATCTAAGGCACACATCTACGACTCAAAAAATGACTCTTTTAAGGAATCTAGTCTAGATATGAAACCTTTGAGTCCACGGCATATTGATTTGTTGAGTTATATTTAAGCTTTCACTAAATCTTTGTCTTCATCAAAACATAGGCAATCTAATAGTGCTATACTTGACACTTTACACTTTTAGTCTGACCTAGTCTATTATAGGTCAAGTAATACGCCCCTGATAGGCGGTCTGCCTTGTTTTCACCCCTTCAAGTTAGTATTGACAAAAATATAATATTGGTGTTGACATTAATTCATAAAATTTGAAATCAATAATTTCAAAATTGAATGTTTTCAAATTTATGAGAACTAAACTAAAGGATTATATGTTTAAAAAACTAAATTTTTTTTCATTATATGTTTAAAAAACTTATTTCACATCTTAGTCATCAATTTTAGAAAATCTAATGGTTTGAATTAGTGAGTAGATCTAAATCATTAGATTTTCTTAGAGTTGATGATTAAGATGTGGAGTAAGTTTCTTAAACTTACTTTTAAAGTAAGTAGATCTATTCCCTCTCTATTATTACTATTGTTAGTTTTTCTTTATAAATAGTTTTGTTGAGTGATAGATAAAACAAACAAAGGTAATAAGGAAGGGGGGAATTGGAAAATTAGGTAAATGAGGACTCTCCATGCAAATAGAAGAAAGTTAAATATGTGTGAGGTTACTCTTTTGTTTTAATACACACAAAATTATCTCATATAATTGATTAACAATTTTTTTTGTACTATCAAGGGTATCTCTTCACCCTTTTGGGAAAGAAACTAATCGCTTTCGGGGTTCTCGGCTACGTCTCTCAATAAGTATGCTCTCAACAATTGATTATGAAATAGATATTTTCAGTTGTTAAATGATTGATAATTTGCATAATGCCTAATCATTTATACAACTACATAATCAATTACAACTCAATTATTAACACACTAAAAATCAACTTCATCCCATGGGAACAAAAATGAATCAAAATTTAATGCAATCATAGCTAATTATGAGAGAAATACTAATGATTTACAGAAAGTGGTAAATCTAAATTAAAAGAGTTAAAATGATAGAGAAAATGACACTCAAAATATATCATATTTCACGTAAAACCATTATTGCTACATCCAATCCACCTTTCTAATATCAGGATTTTCCACATGAAGAATCATTTTTAATATATAAGCACATTTCTAGATTTACTCCTAATCCATATGCTTGACCTTTAACTCGTTGATCACCCACAACTCTTATAGAAACAATAATTTTGAGTATTCTCACTCCTAATCTCTTTGAAAAGATAACAAACTCCTCAAATCTCTTTTCTTGAAAACGAATAAGACTTTTCTTGTTGCAAATGATGCACCTTAATTTTCTGAGATACAAACACTATTAAAAACAGAAATTCTTCACTACCTGTAATGAATTGTCAATGCTATGCAAATATGGTTGTAGAATAAAGATGATGAAGAAGTATATGAGTGTCTCTCTTAGTTCTTGGAACCTCACTCTTACATAATTGAAAAATGGAATTCAATGATGAAAATTGAAAGTGAAAATTTGATGGAACGAAATTTGGTAGTTATGTGAAACTACAATTCTTTAAAAATAATTATTTTTCAATTTTTGTTATCAACTAATTTATTAACAATTAGACATAATCGATTACCTATTTTCAATAGCTCATAATCAATTACAATTACTTTTAATTGATTATATATCACATATATCAGTTTTATAGCAATACTAACTTAGATATTTGGATCATAATTGATTATTACTTTATTGTTGATGCCTAATCGATTATCTAAAAGAACAACCCATTATTTTTAAAACATCTCTATCTAACTCATTTCTAACATGTTTTAGTGAATGATATGAGTTGTCTTATGTATGTATAGGAATTTACTCCATTTATCTTAGACCTATAAAAGATAAAACGTATCAAAACAATATATCTAAACGAATATAACATGTAAAGTCTATCTATTTAGTGTTGTCTTGAAGTCTTGTATGAAATATCTTCAACGTTGTATTAAAGCCTTTGGCTTCATCAAAACACGTGTTGGACAAGCTCAAACACTTCAAGTGCCTTCATGCTATGTCTTGTGCTTTTACATTTATTTCTAATCTCTTTTTTTTTATGATAACAACCCTTGATACTTGATGATCTTTCAAGAATTCAATGATTTTTGTAATGTTGTATGAATGACTCGAATTAAGTGTGTTTGTTCCCCTATCTTAAACTCTCATCTTACAAGAACCTAAACCTCACAATTGAGGTTCATGTTGGAACCACCATGAGCAAACTCAAGGTAGTCAAAATTACAATCCTACTCGCGAGACAATACAATATTACTATCCTCTACCCTCAGGCCATGATTGATTTCAGTCTTGGGAACACATTTGTGATCGGGTGAGATCATCATGTGGCGCATAAAATCGACGAGCCTATTGATATGTAAATCTCTCTCACTATATACTTTAAACCTCTCTTTCTATATCCAACTCTTTGGTTCACTCCCTCTATCTCCCTCTCTCAATGTTGATACGACCAACAATTCTAGTGGACATGTGACCAACAATTCTAGTGGACATGTGACCAACAAGGCTTCAACTTCAACACATCACGCGATTCTCCAACTTCAATGTTATCACGTGATTCTCCAACTTTAACATCATCACATGATTCTCCAACTTCAACTCTAGTGATTTTAACACATATGATGGTTGTTAACCCAATCTATTAAGCAAAAGATATTTTTGTAACCTCTATAAACAAAATTAAAACATTAGTAGTTGCTATGAAACCCAATTTAATTTTAACTTGGAACTTGTATAGTTGTATTATTTGATTATTATGACTCATGAATTATAACATGTATGATTTTTATGACTTATTTGTGCTATTTCGGAATAAGAGTTTTTATGAATATATATGAATATTTTCTTTTTTTCTCTGATCACCTCTTTCACCCACTCTTTTTTGTCGGTTGGATTTAAACAATGAACAAATAAGATTGATTATAACTTAATTTTGATATAAACAGATCTCTTCGTATATATCTATATATATATATAAGTTGAATCTTATGAGTTGTATAATGATCTTATGTTTATTATATTTGATTCCCTTGTTGATCCTAAGTAGAATATCAATTTAAACTATCTTGGTAGATCTCAAAGTTTGTGTCATTCTCACGATGTCCAACTCGCCCCCTCTACAGCAAACCTCGCCATATCAGTAAGCGAAGAAGATGATTTGAAAAACGATGTTGTTTTGGATATTATAAGAGTTGTTCGTGGTGTAGAAAACAAAGTTGTTTTGGAGGGTAAAGTATTCACAAAGTGATATCTTTTGAGCAAATTAACTGATATCAATAAACTCAATTACAAAAGGATTAACATGAGAGCATAACAAAAGTTGAAAAATTCAAGGGAGAAAAAATTGAGAAAATAAATTAAGTTGATGAAGCTAAATTTTTATACTTCATATTTTCATTCATGTTAAATATTTCTAACTTAATAATAAAACTTACTTAATAAATTGATAATTTTGAGTTTTAAAAATAAATAGAAAATTAAATAACTAGTGAGTTGCAGTCGCTAATAGCTAGTAAATAATTTTAGGAAAAAAATATAAATATACCATTTTCATATCATAGTTTCCTCCCAGGGTCGACCATGTGGGTGTGTCATAGGTACACGACACAAGGTTCATCGTTCATGATTGCCCCAAATATTTCTTTACATTCATAAGTAATATATAATAAATATGTTATTGTTTTTATTGTTTTTAAATGAATTGTGGTGTGAATGATTATTATCAACCCATAAATTCATTCAATATTTTGTTGGTTGAAATAATTATTGTTCCTATATTATTACATGATTGATGTATAATTGAAATAAGATTTGACCTAAAGTGAGCAAAATACAAGATTGCTTAAGGCTCATTAAGAAGTTGGTCTCATAAAATATGTTTAAGATATATTTTGTTTAAAGTTAATGTGTAAAAATAATATATTTAAACTTTTTTGATATGCAATATGCAGTTATTTTTATTCCGACCTTACAATTTGTTTGGACTTTAAATTTTGTTCAAACTTTAACATACAAAATTCACATATTTAAAAAAATCTAAAATTTTGAGCCACAAATTTTTCCCTGGCCCGTGCCTATAAAATGTCAGGACAGATCTTATTTCCTCCAAAGCTTGCTTGATTTGACATTAAAGCAAAATTTTATTGGAAAAGATGTAAAATAAGCTTGACTATATGAAAAGATTCGATTTACTTGTAAGCAATTCTATCATTTTATAACAATTTTTTATTTGCTGAATTTTCTGATAGAACATAATACCATTGAATAAAGATAATTTTCTGAATATGTTCCAAAATAAAAATTGTATAAATGTTTGAGTAACCAAGTTTAAAAGTGAGTACAATGCCTTTTCATAGAATAGGAAAAAAAAACATGTATAAAACAGACAAAAAAGAAATTCAGAAAGCCAATGGTTATAGCTGCTACTAGTTTATTATCATCTCAAACAAGTCAAATCAAATCGTTTAGGATAACAACACAATCATACATGTCAATACTCAACAAAGATAGAGGAACATGGCAACCCTTAACAATCCCTTCAGGACTTCCATTCTAAACCACAAGACACAACAAAATTCTAAAATAACAACATTGAGAACCACAAGATTTGTATTCATCACTGCAAAATCCTCCACCACTACCAGTAGTGTCAAGCAACTCATAGAAACTGGTACTATAAGGACTATATGGCCAAAAGATGCATCCACAGCTATGAACTCAGATGGGTTTATTCTCCTTGATGTTAGGCCAAGATGGGAGAGAGAGAAGGCACATGTGACTGGGTCACTGCATGTTCCAATGTTTGTGGAAGACACTGATAATAGTGCTATAACTCTGCTTAAGAAGTGGGTGCATTTTGGTTATATTGGCTTGTGGACTGGACAATACCTTACTACCTTCAACCCTGAGTTCCTTAGCCAAGTGGAAATGGCCATTCCTGGTAAGGATACCAAGCTTTTAGTGGCATGTGGAGAAGGGCTGAGGTCAGTGAGATTCTAGAACAAATTGTTTTGTTTTAGAATATGGTTATTTTGTTATATCAAATGTAGTACATACCTTTGAGTTTGATTAAAGTGATAATTTAGATTCAGTTGCTTGTACTTAATTGAAATGAAATTTTCGCTGTTCTTAGCTAGAAACATATAAAAGGGTAAGTCTTGACGCAACAGTAAGGTAGCTGTTTAATAATTACCTCTTTGTCATGAATTCGAATCCTGACTCCATTAAGTGAGTTAAACAGTGTCCCACCTTTTCAGTGAGACTGTGTCATTTCATGACAGGTCAGGATGGATCTAGGAAAAATTTCAAGGAATTTATGACATATAAATAGAAAATAATTTTGACAAGGAATTTTGTTACAAAATAATACATATATGTTACTAATTTTACAAATTATATTGAAGATCTAAATTAGTTCCTCTGAAGACAAGAAAAGGTTCAGTGCAACCTACTTATTTAGCATTCTTAGAGCTTATCTTCATCATTTATCAACTAACTTGAAAGTAGATTCAGTTAACTTCATTTGGAGAGAAGCTAGTTGTTTTTCTTGTTTGTTTCGTGTAAAACCAAGTATACAAGATTCAAAAAATGCAACTATGAAGTACTTAACTTTTTAGAAACTCTAACTTTCTTTGTGCAATTAATCAATAAAAATCTTCAAAGAATCTGAAACATTAGTAGTTTGTATTGTGTATGTGAACTTTCCCAATTTCAGTATTAAACATAAAGTCATCTCAGCTAGCAGAACAAGTTGCCTATGGCATTAAAGCCTCTAATATTTGATGGTTTTGCTGTGTGATTCAGGTCAATGACAGCAGCTTCAAAGTTGTATAATGGAGGTTTCAGAAATCTCGGATGGTTAGCTGGAGGTTTTAATCGTTCGAAGGACGACGATTTCGCTGTTGTAGAAGGAAAAGAGAAGCTGCAATATGCAACAGTAGGGGGAGCTTCTTACTACTTTCTTCAGTTGCTCATACTCCTACAAGCTGTGGGTAAATGATAGATTACTAGCATATATTTTGCCAATGCTTAAGCCTCTGCACCTTTTGAGCTTGTAAGCTTTTATGGCCTTGATGCTAATTACATTTGCTGCAACCTCCATTCAAATCAAGACTTCAAATTTTGCAATTTTGTCAATATAAAGTCATATTTTTGTACTATATTTTTAAAGGCTGAATCCAATTCACTTTGTTTACCAACAAGGCGTTGGTCAAGTGGGTAAGGTCTCGCTAGATCCCAAGAAAACTAAAAGATCAAAGGTTCAATTCATGAGAGCGAAAATTGTTGAGAGGGCAACCACCCAACCCAAAAGTGATTAATTTCTTACGTATGAGCTGAAGGATACCCTTGTACCAAAAAAATTTACTTTCTTTTCATAAATATAGAATATTAGGCCACTAATCAGTTACCCTTATGATCTCCACAAAACAAAAATGCATGCTAATAATGCTAGAGTCCCTCTTATGTATATTAAGCATTGAGAAAATGAAAGGCTGCTTTGGTGGTGATGATTTGTTACTCTGCCTTATAGCATGATTATAATCTTCCTTCTTCAGAGATATATTTTCTAAGTAGACTCTGGTGAAATACTACAGATTTTTGTATGCAAGAAAGCTGAGCACTTACATAAATACCTGCAGTGTCCAATCCACAGTTTTATACAAGAATTGATACCTGTACCTAAGCACTAAACATTTATATGTTCTATATTTTAAAATAATCAACACTGGTGCTATGATGCAATATGTGACAAATTCTCATATTTCATTGTTCCACCTACTACAATAAACATCCTTTGCTTTTTCGGGACATTGTTCCACCTACTACAATAAACATCCTTTGCAATTTTTTCTTGATGCAGGATGAATATACCAAAAACATCTATCAAGTCTTAGTTGTGCTAGTTGAGATGGGATAATATATTTATTGAAAATGCATTAATCTCTAAATCTTTTCGAATTGTTTCATTTATATTTTTTTATTGACTTCCCTTTTCCTTTAGAAATCGGACTAATTTTCATTTAACCTATTATCCTTCCTGGGATTTGTAGCGGTCTCTTTCACACATGTCTAAATCACTCAAAGTGCGATACTATCATTTTTCTACAATAGAGCTAATCTAACTTTCTTCCTAAAACATTCATTTCTAATATATATTTTCTAGTGTGTCCATTCATCCAATAGAATATTCTCATCTATGTTATAGGAAATTTATTCTTTTGTTGACATTTTACCACCCAACATTGAGTCCTATATAACATTGTGGGTCTTATAGGTGGGTGGTAAAACTTTTCCTAAGTTTGAGTGACATCTTTCTATCACATATGACAGCTTAAGAGTTCTATCATTTCATTCACTTTGAGTGAATCTTATGTTTTACATCTTCGTGGGTTTTCCCACCGTGTGATTGGTCCAATATACTTAAATCTAGTAACTTATGATATGAATGGTCCAATGATATGAAACCCGAGCCGACCATCAAATCGGAAGAAAATTCATATAAGATTTGATCGGTTATATTGTTCGGTTGGACCACATACCATCATATATAATTAATAATTATTTATAAACATATAATTATAAATAAATGCATAATTATATATAATTAATAATTATGTATAATTATATCGTAGTAACATATCTCTCTTTTATAATCGGAATGAAGTAGAACATTGGAGTAGTATCTGTCTTTTTTTTTATTTTAAGTGGACACTCGGATTAGCTTCCCAGTTTACTTTGACTTAACCTAGTTCAATCGGTTCAGACCGGACTATACACAGTCAAAAGGGGTCCAACTTTTTGTTCGATTAAGAGTGTGAACCAGAACCATTTACAAGCACAATCACCGATCATATTAGTCGAGTTGTCTAGTCTGATTCGGTTCTTATATTATTAGTATTATCTCCATTTTTATCTCTTCAACGGGGTTTGTCCACCTCTTGCTAAAATTACACTCCATATACTTCGACTCATACTTCTAAAGCCATATGCTCTAAAGTTTGTCTTCATATTTCTATTTTCTCATTTAATCATTTCTCTACTCTTCGACTAAAACAATATTATCCAAAAAAAAGCATGCATCACGACATCGATTATTGGATATGCTCGTTAAGCACATCTAATACCAATATAAACAATTAGGGGCTTAATGTTGATCTTTTGTGTAGTCTTATGGCAACATGAATGTTGTCGGAGAACTTATCTTGTGTTCTCATACTTGTTTTAACCTCACCATATATATCCTTGATAGTTCAAATTTAGGCAATTCAAACATCTTTCTTCTCTAGATCTTTTCACAATACCTCTTTAGGAACCTTATCACAAACTTTCTCCAAATAAATGAATACATTGTGAAATTTCCTTTGGTTCTTTATGTATCTCTCAACCTTTGCTTTGTTATCGTCTCTTATAGCTTCATCATATGACTCATGAGAGTAGTCCTCATATAGTTTGCACAATTTTGTATATTGTGTGTTCTTATAAATATGGACTAAAATGTTTTTCCTCACTTGTTTCATATCTTCATAGACTTCATGATTTCATTAAATTAAAGAACTTTGTGATACAATTAAAGTCATACTCTCCTATAACCTTTTGAGTCTCAACCAACACGACATTGGTCTAGTGGTATAAGGACCCTCGATCCTTAAATGGATCAAAAGGTCAAGGATTCTATTCATGGGAGCGACACTTGTTGGGAGAGGCTGTCATGCACCACGAAAGAGATTAGTTCATTACTCATAGAGCGATGAGATACCCTTGATTATACAAAAAAATAACCTTCCATGTCTCAATATATACATTATATTGTTCAACCAGTTTGTCATTCTCAATCATTTTCAAAGTTTCTTTCAACCCAACTACTAAATTCTACGATACAAGGTTTCGAAACTCCTTTTTCGTGTTTACTCTATCATAAAGCATTGCATTTTATCCATAAAAGTAGTTCTTTTATCTTTTCTTAATATCTTTTCCATCTACAAATATTCTTTCATCTTCATTTGTAATGCATTTCACTTGGTCTAGGTCTCTTGTATTTCTTTCCCTACCATTTACAAGCATGTAGGCACTTCTTTCCCCCCATTTGGTATCTAGAGATTCGTGCAATCTATCATACGTTCTATTTTTCGCTTTGCTAACCATTTTCCTGCTCTCTTTCTTAGTTACCTTATATTTTTTCAACTTTTTGATATTTTTACACAATAGTCATGTTTTATAACATCCTATACTTTGTCCTGGACACTTTTATTCTACAACCATGATTCTTAACCCTTTACACCAAACCCTCTTGATTAACTTAGTATCTCTTTTGTTATGTTCTTAATTCCTTTGGTCACCTCCTCCTACATATAGAAGCACTTCCTTTTGCCTTCTAAACCCCTTCCTTGAAAACTCTTTTATTGACATTTTCTATCTACTCCATCTTAATCCTTACATCCATGACTAAATCTATATATTATGTAACAAGCTCTCTACAATTATGACTTTGTAGTCCAAACAAAACTTTATATCTGATTTCCTTATAAGTAAAAAATCAATTTAAGAATATGCAACTCCACTCTTATATGTTACAAGATTCTCCTTCCACTTTTTAAAACATATTTTGATTATTATAAAATCAAAAGTTGAGGAGATATCTATATCAGTCTTACTTTCCCTGTTTGATTCCCCTAGGCTATAATACCTTGAAGACCTTTAAATCTCTTGTATCGCTCTCTACATATCCATTAAGACCATCTTTTAAGAAAATCTTTTCTCGTGGAGATATTCCCCAAATCTTTTGTCAAAAGAAAACAAAAAACATGATCTAATATTAGTAAATCAGTTTTTAAGAAGAAGTATTTTAATTTGGAACCAAGACTAAGGACAAAGAATATCAATTAACAATGAAAATGATATTTGATGAATCACTTGTCTCCTCAATCACCTCTAGAGTATTTAGGTGAACTTGTTCCCTCTCAACCTCAAGCTATACACCCTCTATCTACAACCTTACCCTCTTCATGAATGACAACTCTTAATCTCACAAGTAAAACATATGAGCTCTCATCTCGTTTATTTGCTTCAGAATTATAATCATTGATGTTGTATGTAAGACTTTCGGTAATTGGTACAATCTCGCAATCCATGATCTTTGGATATTTTCCCATTTGCACCTTCCAAGGACATATGTGATTGCATTCTCCAATTTTGTCCCAATCAAATACCTCAATTTTCATCTTCAACAATCTCTACATGGGCCTCTCGAAAATAGAGACCTTTATTTTCATCTTCTTCATCGTTTAATGCTAAATTGACAATTTGACATCCCTTCACATTCTCTTATCATCGTCTTTTCTCATGTCAACTTTTCTTCTCTTTATTATGCTGAGAGAATTCCATTTTATTCTTCCCTCTATACCCTTAATATTGTGAAAGCCTTATCTACGCGCTCCCCCTGCTGAGAACGAAACTAGTCTAGTTGAACTTTTGAAGGCTAAGTACAAAAGTTGAACAAGATATTGATGAATTCAAACAAAAAGCTGAAATAAAAAAAAAGAAATAGAAATGGTAAGACAAGAGCTAGAAAAGGAAAGACAGGCTAGGATAGTCCTAGAACAAAAATTCAATTCTTTTAAAGAATTAATTATCATTATTTTGCCATACTCACAAATTGGTTAATGAAATATAGAATTGGGTTGTCACAAATAAATATAAAAAGTTATCATATTCATAAGTGCTTGAGTAATATTAAAATGTTTGACGATTATTATGGTTTTAAGTTCATATGTCTATTAAAAGTGGTTTTGATTTTGAAATATAACTAGAAACTAAATTAAAAATTGAATGGGATGAAATTAGGTTTTGTCATTCAACCTTTCAATACTAGAATGGTTTAACTCACAAAAACTACCTATAGTTTGATTTCCTCAATATCATTTTTATTTAACATCATTAGTATCCTACTAAGTCTCTCTCTTCAATGAGTAACAAACGCGCTAAAACTAAAATCCTACGAATCGAAAAATGAAGAGAAATGGAAAATTTCGCGTACAAAAATTATGTGTTTTGGCCTTTTAATGTTTCAGAAATTCGTAAATATTTGTTGATGCCTAGCTAAAAACTCAAGCTTGTTGTCTCATTCTTGCACCCCAAGTTGTGACTCATTAGCGAGAGCTACTTTACACATTTCACTAATGTGACAATTCGTATTAAAGTTCCATATGTTATGAACATCATATCCAAAATATCCTTAATCCAAAGGTGAAAGAATTTAGTATCATAATTTATCTTGGATAGCTTTAGTTTGAATCCTTGTTTTTTCCTTCCAAAATATACCTAAATGTAATATATTAACTATAAGATATTAATACCTAAATGTAATATATTAACTATAAGATATTAATAATTGCATGCACTAATAAACTATACACAAATTGAGTCAATTAACTACAAATGTAATCAGTTGTAGTCGAAAATCGTTAGAAATGATATCCAAAAGACTTACATTTTACACTTATCAATTGTAGACGAAATTTGATTAGTATTTCCAGTTTGGATAAGTTTTGTCTTTCTTGTTCTTTTGAAAATGATAAAAAGCGTAAACAAAGTTTTTATACAAAGCGTAAATTAAATGAAAATTCATGTGATACTGCAAACAAAGTTCAAGTGATACAAAGCGTAAATTAAATAAAAATTCATCTACCTTATGGAACAAGTGTTTAGGTCATATATTTAAACAAATAATTCAGAGACCTGTGTCGGATGAAATTCTTGACCCTTTGAATTTATCACACTTTGAAGTTTGTGTTGAGTGTATAAAGGGAAAATATGCAAATAAAATGAAATTAGGTGTCGAAAGAGCTAAAGATATCTTAGAACTAATACATACAGATATATGTGGTCATTTACCTATGGCTACTTGGAATGGACAATATTATCTTATGTCAGGAAAACCTATCATGAATGGTGTTCCTCAACAACAAAACCAAACTCTTATACTTGTTTGCCAGGCAAACCCAACTGCTTTATTCTAGAGTTTAATCACATCAATTTTAGTTCATTAGCATAATCAAACCACCTAAACCCAATTTTTAATCAACTTAGAATTTAAATTTTTTATTGAAAGGCTAGTATCGAGCAAGTCCTTATGAATTCGGCAATTTTTGTACTTATTTTTTATAACCCAATTTCATAATTTCATTGACCAATTTTTCAGTTAGTATTATTCAACGCTTTGGGTGACTTTAGGTTTTCAATTTAGATTGTAATTGTAGTTGTTGTGTCATTGGTTTAACCAAAATTGCATATCATTATGAGAAAATATGGCATACATCCCCACGATTGTGATCCCATGCAGTTTCAAATTGTTCCAAAACATTAAAATTATATTATTTATCACAATTGTGGAAGAGAATTAAAACCTTATATGAGCTTAAATGTTATTTTATGTACTATATTCTAATATAATAATAATGACAAAATGGATTGTTTGACCTGTTTAACCCATACCTGCAAATAAAACGAGGGTGGAGATTAAAGGTGACCCATGTGCATTGATAAACAATAAAAAACATAAATTAATCATAAAACTAAATAGAAAAAAATTAAACAATGAACTGTTAGGTATAAGTGATAGAATACACCTAGAAGAGAGTTGAATAGGTGTCGCGGTTCCCAAATATCGCTTTTGGCACCAAAGCCCTTATTCTGGAAAACGCATAGTTAATCGATTAAAGCAATGACTTAATCGATTAAGTCGCACAAAACAGACAGTTACTGAATGGCTTGATTGCACAGTCACTCACCGATTATACAGAAATGATACAGCAGATATATTTGAACAGATTAATCTTTATAAGGCAGAATCGCAGTATTCAAATTATCAGCTAAAATAGGCAATTAAAACAACTTGAAAAAGTAAAGAGATAAGGGTAAGAAACAGCTTGCAACAAGGATTTTATATTGGTTCGTTTTGCGGTCCATTGCAAAACTACATCTAGTCCTCCCCTTCCGATCTCGAGAGATTTTCTTCACTAAAACTGAAACAAATGTATATTACATACACACTTCCAATTACAAGACCTTAGATGCTACCTTTTTGAATTCCCAGAACCCCTACCTTGGTTTGACTACTCTAATCGCCTAGGAAAACCTTTCCTACGATCTAGCCCCAGCCAAGAGTATGTTCTAAACTCAAGACCTCTAAGTCTTGGTGAAGACTCACTGAATCTCGTTGGTGGTAAGACGTCAAGAGACGACTTTCCTTATCACAAAAACAACACAAAAAAAGAGTATTATGAAGCACAAAATGACTCAAATATTACAATTAAAGATCAAACTATAAACCATATACAAATCTCACAAATTATCAAGAATATGTATAAGATCAGAATCATGCAGAAACATGTAATTTCTATCCTACAAAATCTCTAAAAGAAATGAAAGAATCATGCAAGAAAAGATAGAATGATGAACACATTTAATTACATACAATTGGATGGCATTTTAATCCCTATGCATGATACCATCTCACACTATCTCACATGCAATTCTCTCTACCTATATGACATACAATGAGCACGAAAATATGCAACTTAGCAATTCTAAAAATGAATTAATGAATGTATGAAGCATGATGTAAAATCACAGTTTATATAGAAAAGCTATTTAACGCCCAGTTAATCGATTAAGTGCCCTTTTAATCGATTAACGGGCTGCTGAGAATAACATGTATGATTAATGCATGAACATATAATAATTTAAATGACATGTCTCATATAAATGATATGATAGTTTTTAGGACTTATGAGATTTGATCTAGGTTTACCTAACCTAGACTCAATAATTAAGACACATATCTAAGACTACTAATGATTGCTCTATTTATGACACTAGTCTAGACATGAAGCTCTTGAGTCCTTGGCATGTTGATTTGTTGAGTTATCTTTAAGCTTTCACTAATTCTTTGTCTTCATCAAAACATAGGCAAGCTAATAGTTATCTTGACACTTTACACTTTCATGAACTTGACGAGATAAAACAAAAAAAAATTGATGTTATATGAAGTTGAACAAATCGCACGACATCGCAAATCATGGTTATGAAAATTGGACCGCACTAACCGATTTAACAAGAAAACTGCACGTATAAATGCACATAAAATAAATTATATCAGTTATGAAATTATGTCGATCATATTGGCCAATTTTCATTTTAATCGTACTAGCCATTTTCCATTTCAAATTAGAACAAATATGAAAGTGGATAAATTTTTAACAAAGTATTATTATGGAGGATCAAACGCACAACCATTATCTTTGTTTATACTTCTAAAACATGGTATGTCACTAAGTCACAAATTTTATTAACGAATAATGTAAACTAAAGTATTTATCATATTCTTTATTAGTTTCACAATGTTAATATTTTTATAATATATGTATATTTAATTTTATTGATATGTGGTTTAATTAATGAATCACCAGTTGAATTATTATATCATTATATCAGTACCCTAAAAAGTTTGATAACTATTACTATATTAATAATAGTGTCACAAATTTTTGGAGACATTAAATAATATTACATAATAATTTATTTGAATTTTACATCTTTTTTCATCCAAACCCACAAAGACACCCACATAATTGGGTGGATCAGACAAAACTAGCAAATAAACTAAAATTATATCTTACTCATAATTTTATGTGGGCCATTCTGATTGGCTCACACATATTACTCTTTTTGTCATCATTTCTAATAAATACTTTCAATTATTAATAAATAAATAAAAAGATGTTTGGGTGCAAAACTATATTAGGAAGGCTTCCTGTCTGTTGCAAATTTAGTTGGTAAGTCTTTCACGTGTTCTAACTTCCTGGAACATAAATTAATTAAAACTTATTGTCTGATTAAACATATTATGAGTTTTTTTTTTCCTATCTTACATTTATACTTTCTTGATAGTTTGCAACTTAATAAGTAATTGCACCTGCTAATATATCAAAAAAAAAAAGTAAAATCAATATATCTATTAATTAACTATATAAGAAAAAAAGCTTTTGTTGGACATGTGTTAATAATTGGGCGAATTTTTCCGCCTAAACAGCTCCACAATCATACAATACATTGTTTCACACTCTATCCTTTTTTCTGATCAAATATCCCATTTAAAAATTTAATAAAAAAGAATCCACTTATCCATTATTATTAAATCATGGCCAAAAGTTTTGTTTCTTGGGCAAAGTGATTCATGATTTATTATCAATTATTATTATTATTATTATTAAATATAAATTATTGATTTTCAAATTGAATCATTTTTTACGTCGTTTGTTTTTCTTTCTCATTTTGGTTCACATCTTATTCATCTCTCCTATTTCATTTTATATTTTCCTCTTCATCTTTCTCATTTCGTTTCCTATCTTCATCTTCATCTTTACAAACAAAAAAAAGTAAACAATCAATTCAAACTTTTGTATTTCATTTAAAAGAGCAAATGTTTGTTCTTAAACTATTTGATAATTTTTATGTACTTTTCTACCATCTTTGACTAAAAGCTCTCATTTCTACCACTTTCATGTATTTTTCTAGCATCTATGTTTTTGTTTTGAATGACTTACATATGTCTAGATGAAGGGTTTGAAGTTCGTTCAACTTTTGTTCCTTTTTTATTTGTATATTGCTTCAATAGTTTGTTTGGTCTTCAATTTCTACAATATTTCTACTCTTGCTTCGTAAAGTTTGTATTTTTTCATCTGTGTTACAAAAAAGTTTTATTTTCTTTATTATACTTGTCGAATGTCATTTGAATGACTTACATACTAGTTTTTTGTTTCTCTCTCACTATGTATCTCTTATTTTATTTATACATTTTTTGTTCAAATGATTCACTATTTTTTATTTTTTGTTTTACATGTTTCAGAAACACCTATATCCTCCTCTGAAAGATAATGATCATTGTCAATTATTGGTACCTTCACTTTTGACATCAGGGTTAACTATTTACTCACTTAGTGATTTTTGTATTTTATTTTATCTCTTCGTTGATTTTTAATATATATGTTGTTTAACACATTCATTCTGATTGTTGATTAAATTGTCCCGGGTCCATATGTATCTCATGAAATCTAATTTCTGGAACCCAAATTTAACACAGTTTTTTTTACTTAATTTCTGTTATTGTTGCTACTAGATGTAGTGGAATCTAGAAGTTGAGTTGTTCATTCATGTCATATGGGTTTGTAGGTTCAGAGAAAGTTTATTATATTCTCTACAATGTTGGAAAAACTTTTTATCATTAGAATTGAAAATCAAACAACAAATGGATTTGTTATTCATGTTTTCTGTTTAAAATTACTACTAAGATGATTGTTTGAAAGTTAAAGTTGAGGCTGCATTGAGGCATGACTACCTCATTGCTATTATTGGCCATAGAATTCTTAATTTTAAGTGATATCAAGATTTTTTACATACTTGAAATTTTTAACCTTCAAAATAAATTATTCATATGTGTAGACTCAACAAAAGGAATTTGAGAGGAGGAATAACACGTGCAATTTAATGGTAATAAAAAAATAATAACTCAATTTGATTATAAGAAATTTGCAAGTGGAGATTAATGCAACATTTAAGATTTGAAACAAATAAAAAATAATTAGGATTATTTTGTGTATTTTTCTCACTTAATGTATAAATATGTTCAGGTGCATTTTTCTCTACAATTTAACATCTCCATTAACCATTATATCATCCAAATTGAGGAGTTGATTCATCAATAATTCAATAAGACCAACCAAATTTGTTTCTACAACCTTTCCATCTTTACTAATTATTGATTCAAGCGTAGACACCTAATCAATTCTAAATCACTAATAATATATCATCATTCAACTAACTATTTGACCGATTAATACTTTTATTATTCAATATTATGATCTTATTTTTTGTAATAAAACCTTGATATTATCCATTCACTTTCCATTAGGTAGTTGTTTAATTTAAATTGAAAAAAACTATATAGTTTTACACCATTCAATATTTGAATTAATCTATCTATATTATTTAACATTTACTATTACTCTAAGAATTATTGTATTTTTCACCTCATCAAAGTTTTGTGCGGCTTTTCCCACTGAATTGTAATATTACAATTTAGATTCTTTGGATTTTAATTTCCTCATATAATTTAAAATATCAAATTCGAAATTGAAGTTTTTTATAATTTTTAAATAGTTTTTTAATAAAAAAGACTCATTTGGTATCACGATTTAATTTTTCAATTCCATTAAAAAATCAAATTCGTAATTGAAAAAATTATGTCTTTTTCTACAACTTTTAATATATTTGTTTCCAAAAAAAATACATAATATCATGTTTCAGTTTTCTATTTTCATTAGAAAATTCAAATTTGATATTGTTATTTATTTTTCTTATGTGTTTGAACAACCAAATGCACGAGTAACATATGTGTTCTTAACAATGTGAGTGTATGAGCAACCTATGTGTTTTAACTGTGCGAATGCATAAGTAACATGTGTTTTTTTAGCAATGCAAATGTCGGGAAATATGTAGGTTTTTAACCATGCAAATACCTAGATAACATGTATGTTCTTAACTATGTGAATGCACATGTAATATATATTATTAATCATAGACTAACTTGCTAGTTAGTAACAAAAGTATAGTCCTTATAATTCAATATTTCAGAATTTAAACTATTATGTATTGAGAAAGAGATCCTTATGAAAATTCAAGCTGTATTATTGACATTGGATGTAGGATATCTAACGCACACCCTTGTTGAAGAATTAGGATAATTTATGAACAAGTTTTCAAATTTCAGACACATAAACCAATAATGTATTGGTCCAATAGTGTAAGGTCCTATTATATTTTCAGTTAAATCAAAAAGTCAAATGCTATATTTCTAGGAACGATACTTGTTGTAAATGATAATTATGCACTCCGAAAGAGATTAATTCATTGTCCAAAGAGTAAGGAGGTACCCTTAATAATACCAAACAAAATTTCAAACATGAAACAATTAGCTAAGGTTCCATCTAATTCTTATAAAGTGGGGATAAAGTCTTTATCTTTTAAGTTAAGTTTTGGAGGGAAGGAATAGAAGATTTTGGAGGCATCTCACGAGTATATTTTATGTCTCACAAGTCTTACATTCCCCTCCAAAATTTAACACGCAAACAGATCCTAAAGAAACACTTTCTAAAGTTTCTTAATTTTTTATTTATTTGGCCTATATTAGTTGAACTTGAATGGTTGAAAGCAAAATTACAACCAAAACTAAAACTAAAGTTAGATAAAAACCAATTAGTATTTTGACCATTAAGATAATTTTGTATTCAACAAATTTTCTACAACCAAAATGGTTGGTTGAAAGGCCTTAAGATTAGCACATTCCAACGTTAACCTTCTAAATTTATCATACATAGACTTGGTCAAGGAGCTATCATTAGTGATTGGAATCGTATAAATACATGACAATGCATAAATAATGCTTAGCAGAACTTCATATTTTGGTGCTGCTAAAATCTGCTTGTGTGTTAGCTTATCCTTGAAGCCACTATTGAATTCAATTTGAGAATTCAATATGGCAGATTTCGAGGATAAGGTGAAGCACACAGCAAAGAAAGCCAAGGTTGTAGCAAAGAAGGCCAAGAAAGCAGTTGTCAAAGGTGGGGTGAAGGTTGTTGGTGCTTGTAAGAAAGGATGGGCAAAACTTAGGAAAAGCATCAAGGAATTCCAGGACAAGAATAAGAATAAGAAAACAGAGTATTTAGGTCGTGATAATCATTAAATATTGAGAGGAAAACGTGTGTACTGACAGTATATGAATTTTATACATTGTCATTCTATTATCCACCATTCATTTTTAGTCATCGTTAATCTTTCAAAAAATATAATACAAATAAATGATGGATAAATATTTATTCTGACAGTGCATAGATATCATAGTCTTAAATATTTACATATTCTTGAATCTGGTCAATCTTGCGTACATCTTTAGCAGCTGGTTATGTAATGCAGCATCATTATTAATTATTGTCACCCTTATATGTATTGATTCAATGAAAAATATACAAAATTTGGTGGGTATAGTATTAGTAGTGATTGCCTTTTTCTTTGATAGGTATTTTAATTAATGTTTGAACATCTCATTAAGTTTTTGTTTTGTTTTTTAAACTTAAGATATCTAGTGGCTAACTATATCTACTACATTTTCTTTTTCTCTAGCCCCTAGAGCCATGATTCTCGTTTTTATTCCAATCAATCATGGGACTGTGACATGTATATATATTCTGATGTATTTAGTGTATAGATATTATACTTTTTTACAAAGAAAAAATGATATATGTTTTGATGTAAAAAAATTTTACACTATTAATATATCATTCATATTTTATCATTACTGAATCTTAAATAAAAGTAATATAAATCATGAAAGATTTTCACTTCCACTATTACTCTAGAACTCTCATTTGCATTTTTATCACTCACGTAGTAGTATCATACTCAAATACAATCACAGAAGAGGATGCTTGTTTTTCATATGTCCCTTTTACAATTATAGTAATCCTTTTGGAATTTGCCACAATAATAAATTTACCACAACATACCCTCTTTATTTGTTAGTTAGTGTTATTAATAGTTCAATAAGTAGTTTATCAATTAAACTGAATACTGATTAAGTTATATATCTATATTAATGTATAAAGGCAAAATAAGCTTAATATGTATTTAAGTCATTGAATGATGTAATTTCTATATCTTTACTTTGCATATACTACTATAAACCACATGCCTAATGTTCGTATACCAGACTAAGCGATTACAAACCAATGCAATATAGTCTATCAATTAATGTATTCTCTTATACTCCTTTTCCATCACTACAACCTCATTCTATCAATTAATTTACAATAATTTTTAAATGCCTTTAGAGTATCATGTTTATTATTTTTTAAATGCCTTTAGAGTAGTAAAGTGTAACTCCGCTAATTAATAAATTAAAAGTGTATATATAATTTGATGATAATATATATGTATATAATTAAATACATTTATAGTCATTTAGGTGGTTCAAACATAGAGCAACCGTTTCAGTTAAAGGGACCATAAAAACTAAAAAATATAAATGTTCATTTAAAAAAAAATTAAGATTGAATAATTGACACAATCAAATATATTCAACTACAAATTATAATATTTGATATTTAAGTATGTAGACTACACACATTACAAATAATATAAAAACGGTTTGACATACATGACAATGCATGTCAACATGTGGCATCAAGGAATTCCAGGACAAGAATAAGAATAAGAAAACAGAGTATTTAGGTCGTGATAATCATTAAATATTGAGAGGAAAACGTGTGTACTGACAGTATATGAATTTTATACATTGTCATTCTATTATCCACCATTCATTTTTAGTCATCGTTAATCTTTCAAAAAATATAATACAAATAAATGATGGATAAATATTTATTCTGACAGTGCATAGATATCATAGTCTTAAATATTTACATATTCTTGAATCTGGTCAATCTTGCGTACATCTTTAGCAGCTGGTTATGTAATGCAGCATCATTATTAATTATTGTCACCCTTATATGTATTGATTCAATGAAAAATATACAAAATTTGGTGGGTATAGTATTAGTAGTGATTGCCTTTTTCTTTGATAGGTATTTTAATTAATGTTTGAACATCTCATTAAGTTTTTGTTTTGTTTTTTAAACTTAAGATATCTAGTGGCTAACTATATCTACTACATTTTCTTTTTCTCTAGCCCCTAGAGCCATGATTCTCGTTTTTATTCCAATCAATCATGGGACTGTGACATGTATATATATTCTGATGTATTTAGTGTATAGATATTATACTTTTTTACAAAGAAAAAATGATATATGTTTTGATGTAAAAAAATTTTACACTATTAATATATCATTCATATTTTATCATTACTGAATCTTAAATAAAAGTAATATAAATCATGAAAGATTTTCACTTCCACTATTACTCTAGAACTCTCATTTGCATTTTTATCACTCACGTAGTAGTATCATACTCAAATACAATCACAGAAGAGGATGCTTGTTTTTCATATGTCCCTTTTACAATTATAGTAATCCTTTTGGAATTTGCCACAATAATAAATTTACCACAACATACCCTCTTTATTTGTTAGTTAGTGTTATTAATAGTTCAATAAGTAGTTTATCAATTAAACTGAATACTGATTAAGTTATATATCTATATTAATGTATAAAGGCAAAATAAGCTTAATATGTATTTAAGTCATTGAATGATGTAATTTCTATATCTTTACTTTGCATATACTACTATAAACCACATGCCTAATGTTCGTATACCAGACTAAGCGATTACAAACCAATGCAATATAGTCTATCAATTAATGTATTCTCTTATACTCCTTTTCCATCACTACAACCTCATTCTATCAATTAATTTACAATAATTTTTAAATGCCTTTAGAGTATCATGTTTATTATTTTTTAAATGCCTTTAGAGTAGTAAAGTGTAACTCCGCTAATTAATAAATTAAAAGTGTATATATAATTTGATGATAATATATATGTATATAATTAAATACATTTATAGTCATTTAGGTGGTTCAAACATAGAGCAACCGTTTCAGTTAAAGGGACCATAAAAACTAAAAAATATAAATGTTCATTTAAAAAAAAATTAAGATTGAATAATTGACACAATCAAATATATTCAACTACAAATTATAATATTTGATATTTAAGTATGTAGACTACACACATTACAAATAATATAAAAACGGTTTGACATACATGACAATGCATGTCAACATGTGAGTTATAATAAACATAATACATTTATAAATATAAATATTATTATTTGCAATATATAACTTAACTATTGAAATGGTTCAATGATAATTATCCCACAAAAATGATTGAATGCATGTCAACACGCTAGTTATAATAAACATAATACATTTATAAATATAAATATTATTATTTGCAATATATAACTTAACTATTGAAATGGTTCAATGATAATTATCCCACAAAAATGATTGAATGCATGTCAACACGCTAGTTATAATAAACATAATACATTTATAAATATAAATATTATTATTTGCAATATATAACTTAACTATTGAAATGGTTCAATGATAATTATCCTACAAAAATGATTGAATTTAATATTTAAATCTTTATTGTATCGTTTTAAAAAATATTATTTTTTTCATTCACAGACCAGTTTGACGAATACGATATGATATGGTTTGACTAGTTTTAATCGATATTGTTTTTAATTTCGATTGATTTAAGTATGAGGTATGGTTCACCAATTTTCCCCTTAACCAAACATGGGGTAGGGTTTTAATAACTGTGCCATTTATATTTGGGTTGCTAGAGGGTGGGTTTCTCTTAAAATTTTACTCTTAACCTTCATTTCATGTGTAGAGAAAGAGATGATAGAAGTTGGGAGGAGAGAAGTTCTAGAGAAAATAATTTATTCTCTCATTTGGTTGAGAAAAGAGAAAGGATGGAGAGACTAAAAAGCCTGTGAGATGGTATGAAATTATAAATATGACTTTCAAATATAATAATATAATTTAATAGTAGTGACCCATTCTTTTTGTTATAAGGATATTTTTGTATTTTTAAATATAACATTTTTCTCTCTTACCTCTTGCTCTTCTTTTTCTTTTTTTCATTTCACTATGCCAAACAATATAAAAATCTATTTTATTTTATCACCTTTTTTCATCATGTTGAGTTTATTTAAGTGTGAAGTCCTACATTAGATATGAGGGGAGAAGTGAAAGAGTTTACAAGTTGAAAAGGCTCATGGAACTAATGCCTTAAGGTTTTGGTTCAACACGTGGTGTCTCACTTGTGGCTCTACACTCTTCCTATGCCCCTATAACAATGCAACTTCCTAATGGTTGAAGACTCCCCGGTCGCAATATGGTCCAACAACTGGTATTAGAGGTGATGGTTCGGGTAAGACATGGTGGACTTAAAGCAGAGTAGACCAGTAAGTGTGGTACCCACACTTGAGGGAGAGGTTGTTAGATTTATTCAAGTATGAAGTCTCACATTAGATATGAGAAGAGGAGTGAAAGATTTTATAAGTGAAAAATGCACATGGAACTAATACCTTCAGGTTTTGCTTCAAGACTAGGGGTGTAAGCGATTCCGGTTTAAACCGCAAAACTGATGGAACCGAACCTAACCAAACCGCAAAATGTGGTTCGGTTCGGTTTCGCGGTCGGTTCGGTTATTTTTTTAAGGAACTGTTTATGTTCGATTCGGTTTATGGTTTTAGAAATTTAGGAACCATTGGAACCGAACTGAACCGCATATTAAAGAAATATATACTAGGGATTAGAGAATAATGTTTTATTATTGTTTAAATTCTTCAACCAATTTTCTAGCTTAAATTATCAATTTTTGAGTAAATTGTAGTGTTATATATGTTACTAAATTGTTATTAAGTTAATATTATATATGTTATTAGTTACTAAATTGTTTTCTAGTGTCTTATGATTTGAAACATATTTTCCAACTTATGTGATATTGAGTTTGAAACTAACATATATCATATATTGTTATACATGTATTGTTACATGTGTTACTAATTATGAAATATAAGGTTATAAATGTAACTATTACATATTTTACTAATTGATATATACGTTACTAATAATGAATTGTATTGTTATATATGATTCATATTTTTTTATAATAATAGTAGTGATGTTTATCCTTTTATGGATAAATAATATCTCTTGTAATACATTTTAAATTTTCAATTGATGCAAGATTTTTTATAAAAAAGTAAATGGAAAAACCGTGGAATTGAACCAAACCGAATCATTCAAGAGCGGTTTGGTTCGGTTCTTAGTTAAATTTGCGGTTAATTGAGTAGAACTGAACCATATGTTTTTGATCGGTTCGCTCACTAAAATGTACCAAAAACTGAACCGAACCAAATTTTACACCCTTATTCAAGACGTGATATCTCGTGGCTCTGTATTCTTCTCATGTCTCAGTAATAATGGAACTCGCCAGTGATTGGAAATTCCCCAGTCGTAATTTCATCCATCCAGCCCATCTATTTCCTTCTTTTTAGTATCTCTCTCATATCTTTCTACCTTCTCACTTTTTCTCTCAATCGAAGAAAGCATTAAGGTTTAAACGAGAAGAATCGCTAAAAGTTTGTCGTTTATTCAAGTTATCACAAAGTATATAGCTAAGTCAGATTCAATTAGCATCATATTTTGCCATTTCTTGAAGTGTGTTCCAGTGACACACTCTCGTTTTTACCCTAAAATATTGTTCGTTCCCCCTAGAGAAGATCATTTACAATTGTAAGATAAAATGCAACAAAGTATATATTAGAATAGGGAAAAGAGTATTAACGCCTCTTAGACTTTTAATTATTTGAAATTTGAGACTGCGAACCTTTAAAACATCCAATTGACTCTTAAACTCTTGTAATTATATAAATTAATTTTCCATTCCAATATTTATTAGGATATTAACAGCAAAATAACATGGCTCTTCCACTTAACACTTCATAGAGAAAAAAACAGTGATAGTTTATGTATTCTATACACTATTACTGTATCTTCCATCATATTCATCATTTATGTTTAATCATTATTAACTATTCAAATAAGTAATATAAATAAACGTTGGAAGATATAATGATTATGTATAAATCTTTATACTAACAATACATAAATATTACACTTTTACAATTATCACTTTAAATTTCAAAAGTATAGGATAATGTTTCTAATCTATTTGAAAAACACATTAGGGTAGCATTTCACGGGATTTTTTTTCCAGTAATTTAAATCAAAATAATAAAAAGATTTTTGTAATTGATTTTTTATTTTTATATATTCCTAATAAATTTATATTTTCCGTGAATATATCTACATTGTTATCCTTTAATTAAATATATAATGATAGTAATTAAATATTCCACAAATTTTCACTTGTTACATTCTCATCTGTTATAATAATATATATTCAAAAGTTGTTATGCTTTTTAACTTCTTAATACAGTATCATATAAATAAGATGATGAACAATCTTACTTGAAAAAAAGAATGTTGGTGGTTGAGAGATAGTGAAAGACTAGATTACACTTTGTATTGCTCTATTTGAAAAGGGAGCACATCTCATGTCTCATAATTAGTGTCATTCCATGTACTATAAGCTATGAATGGTCAAAAAAATACTTAAAAATTAAATTTTAATTTAAATATATATTTTCAACCAATCACAATATCATGACACATGAAGTGACAATAAGTGTGAGACAGCAGATGTACACCCATTTTAAAATGAAGTGCATGAAACTTTATAAAGTATTGAGGAACACATAATTATCCTATTAATTAAAAAAACATCATTAAATTTATAATCTTATTATTATTTGATTATAAAATAAGAGTAGTTTAAAATACATATTATAAACATTTGATTCTAACCAGTGTAGCTAGTGTAACTTAACTTGGGTGTAAACAGATCCCTCCTCTTCATATTAGAGGAGGGATTCGTTTACACCTAAGTTTCGTTTACACTAATTATATTTAATCTCAATCATTTATTTTCTCATATTCAACATACCAAATGAGTGAGTGCAATAAGTTATTTAAGATTTTTCTTTCTTTCTCTCAACATTTATTGCATTTACCCATTTGGTCCATTAGATTTTAGAAAATGAATTACTAAGATTGAGTGTAACTTAACTTGGATGTAAACAGATCCACCTTCTTCATATTAGAGGAGGGATTTGTTTACACCTAAGTTTCGTTTACACTAATTACATTTAATTTCAATCATTTATTTTCTTAGATCCAACGGACCAAATGAGTGAGTGCAATAAGTTATTTAAAAATTTTCTTTTTCTCTCTCATCATTTACTGCATTTATCCATTTGGTCTGTTAGATATTAGAAAATAAATGACTGAGATTGAGTGTAACTAGTGTAACTTAACTTGTATGTAAACGGATCCCTCCTCTTCATATTAGAGGATGGATCTATTTACACCTAAGTTTCATTTACACTAATTACATTTAATTTCAATCATTTATTTTCTTAGATCCAACGGACCAAATGGGTGAGTGCAATAAGTTATTTAAGATTTTTCTTTTTCTCTCTCATCATTCATTGCATGTACCCATTTGGTCCGTTATATTTTAAAAAATGAATGACTAAGTTTGAGTGTAACTAGTGTAACTTAACTTAGGTGTAAACGGATCTCTCATCTTCATATTATTATTATTGTAATATTGCAAAAAGTAACATTGCAATATTAGAATCAAACACTAAACTCTAAACAAAATATATCCATAATGAGTGTTTTCTAAAATTAAAAAAATTAAAAATAATTCATACAAAATATTAATCAAATCTTTAATATTCTATTTATGTTATATTTTCTATTATTATTGTTTTAGTATTGTAATTGTAACATTGTAATATTATAAGCGAGTACTAAACCTTAAACAAAATATATTCATAATGAGGGTTGCCTAAAGTTAAAGAATAAAAAATTATTCAAACAAAATATAAATCAAATATGAGTAATAATGCATACAACTTTGTATAGCTTATGATTGCCTTTAATAAAATAGAGGTAGAAGAATCTATTACATGATCACAATAAAAACAAATCAAAGACATATTATTTTTTAGTAATTTTAATAAAAGTAAGACTATTATTATATTAATTTTATATTATAGCTCATTGTGTTTTATATTATTTGATTTATATACAAATTCTTGATTTTATAATTGATCTTACATGTACCTGTATTAATTTGTAATTTTAAATAAACTAATAATGTTTCAAATCCTTGAGTATTAATTTTAATATTATTGTTTTATCTTATTTTGTTATACTGGAGGATTTGAAGAGCTATTAGGATAGGATAATGTTTCTATTTGAAGAAACACATTAGGATAGGATTTGACGTATATTGTTTTCCCAGTAATTTTAATCAAATTAATAAAAATAGTCTCATAATTGATGTGTTATTTTTATATATTCCTAATAAAAAATACTTATATTTTCCCATGAATATATCTACCATTATTATCTTTCGTTTAAATAATATAATGGTAATGATTAAATATTCGACAAATTCTCATCCATTATATTATTTAAGAATGAATGCACTAGTGTTTTAATCTTCCTAATCTAGCATCTTTAATATTCTATTTATATTTGAGAGTGTAAAGTGTCAATGATAGCACTATCATTTTTTTGCCTATGTTTTGATGAAGACAGGGTTCTATTAAAGCATGAAGATGGCTCAACAATCAACATGTCTTATGCTCATTTGGTCATATCTAGACTATGACATAATTTGAGTTTATATTCTAAGTAGTCTGGGATGTGTGCCATAGTAAGTGAGTATAAGTTAGGTGAACCTAGGTGCTAGTCTCTTAAGCCATCTTAATTGTCATATCATATCTATGAGACATATCATCTAGTTAATTGTATGTTCATGCATAAAATTATACATGTTATATGTGGATATTAGGATCATATAATTGCTAGAACATGTATATATGTTGTGCTTAACATATGAGAAGTGTGCCTTAATGTTCTAGTTAATCGATTAACGTGGTAACTTAATCGATTAACTCAACTGCTTTTCTATTAAATTAATGTTTTATGTTTAAACTGTTTTTTGTGTCATTCTGTTGCATGGTTAATCGATTAACGAGTAGTCTTAAACGATTAACTGGTCTGTTATTTGTTATAACTGATTTCTGGTTCAACCGTTTAACTGTTTGCAACGAATGTAACTGCCTAAACACCATGCTATAAATAAGAGGCAACATTCAGAAAACCATAGCATTGCATTCTATTGTATAGGGTTGTTTTAGAGAGCATATTGCATATTGTTCTATTGATTTTGCAAGAGAGATTGCAAGTGTGAGAAGAGAGATATTATGTTGTTCTGATTTCTATCATTTGCTTATTGTTTTGCATAATTATGTGCTCATTCTTATCTTGCTCACATGCTCATGCATTAAATAGATTGTTAGAGAGATTATCTGAATTCTGTGTTTTTGATTAACTCACATAAATCTTGATGGCTTAAGTGATTAGTAAGTGGGTTAGTCTTTGAGTCTTTTTCTTATTATATTCCAAGCATTATTGTGCTTATTATACCTTGTTGTTTAACGTGTTTTTTGTGTATTTCTGGATTAGTCT
>NC_032020.1:4860735-4873856 GCF_001865875.1 Lupinus angustifolius
GAAGAAGAAAATCTCCCTAGATCAGAACGGGAGGCCTGGATGTAGTTTGCAGTGGACCGCAAACGAACCAGGATAAAAATCCTTTGTGCACTGTTCTTTCTCTCTTTATCTTCTTTATGTTTCTTGCCATTATAAATTGAATCTGTAACTGAAAAGTTGGATATTTGTTTACTGCTATATACTTAATAATTGTGCGTAAAAATATGAGTATTATATCTGTTCAATTTTGTTTTAATTATTGTGCAATTTGCCTGTCTGATCATTCTGTTCTGTGCAATAGTTAATCGATTAAAGCGTGTTGTTAATCGATTAACTGAGTTGTTTCCAGCAATTGGGTTATTGGTTCAAGAAGTGGTGATTGATAACCACTACACCTATTCAACCCCCTCCCCCTCTAGGTGTTCCTAGGCCACTGATACCTAACAAGTGGTATCAAAGCTAGTACGACGTGCTAGCTCAACCGTATCCGCGTGATCCTAAGGGAATTAAAATGGGTTCCACCAACCCCTTTGGCGGTGATGGCGCAACCACTAATCGCCCTCCCGTATTCAGTGGCGAGAGTTACGCCTACTGGAAAGTCCGAATGAATATTTTCATAGAGGCTATTGATTCAGATATTTGGGAATCTGTAATCAGTGGTCCTTTCGTCCCACTTCACTCAGTGGATGGGGAACGGAAAGAAAATCCTAAAAGCTTATGGACCGATGAGGAGCGCAAGAAGGTCCAGTTCAACCTTCGCGCCAAAAATATAATTACATAGGCCCTATCTTATGATGAATTCTTTCGGGTGTCTCAATGTCAAAGTGCCAAGGAGATGTGGGACACTTTACAAGTGACTCACGAGGGCACTAGCGAAGTCAGGTGCGCCCGGCTAAACGCGCTAACTCATGAATACAAATTATTTCGTATGCTACCGAGTGAATCGATTGGCGACATGCAAAAGCGATTCACTCACATTATAAATCATCTTATTGCTCTAGATAAAATGTTCACCAGAGGAGAACTCACTAACAAAGTTTTACGCTGTCTTGATAGGAGATGGCAACCTAAAGTGACAGCAATCATGGAGTCCTAGGATCTAGACTCCATGCCTTTGGCAACACTCTTCAGAAAACTTCAGGAGCATGAGATGGAGCTTGGGCGTCTGACCATGCATGAGGAGTCTGATCCTAAAAAGAAATGAATATCTCTTAAAGCTTCAACATCACAACCCAATGAAGAGATAGAAAATGACGACTCTGATTCAGACATTGATGAGGAAACACTAAATCTTCTTGTGCGGAAATTTGGTAAGTTTTTGAAAAATAAAGGAGGATTTAGATGATTCCAAAAGAAAGAAGTTTGAGAATCAACCAAGAAAGGCAAGACCAAGGAGCGCTTCACTTGCCATGAATGTGGTAAGTCGGGTCACATGAAGTTCCAGTGCCCCACTTACTTGAAGAGAGTTGATTCATAGAAGAGCACTCCCCGGGACTTCAAGTCGAAGAAGGCATACATCGTCTGGGATGTACCGGAGGAAGAAACAACATCAAGCACCTCAGATGAAGAGGAGACTGCGATCCTGTGCTTAATGACGATAAGATATGAGACTTATGGATCTGGTAGTAAGAATACTTCAGATGAGGTATATTCTAACACATCATCTTCTTCTTCTTCTGATTCTCCCTCATATGACATATTATATAGTGCTTATGTTGAGATGCATGAAGAACTTAAGAAATTAGCAAAAATAAGTAACGATAGAAAAAGAATAATTTTGCTAAATGATCAAAAATTAATTCAGCTACAGAAAGAATTAAATTGCTTATGTTGAGATGCATGAAGAGCTTAAGAAATTAGCAAAAATAAGTAACGATAGAAAAAGAATAATTTTGCTAAATGATCAAAAATTAATTCAGCTACAGAAAGAATTAAATGAACTAAAATTGGAAAATGAAACCTTAGATCTAATTTTTTTCTTGTACTTCATGCGATTGCTCTAAAAATAACTTATGTCAAACTACTACTTGTGAGTCTTGCGAGGACTTGAAAAACGAAAATCTTGAAATAAATGAAAAACTCGCAAAACTAACAAATAGTAAACACCAATTAGACACTCTTCTTAGTAAAATGAGAAACGTTGATAACCACACTGGATTAGGGTATATTCCCCCATCCCATAAAAATAGACCATATAGGAGACTTGTGACACGCCAATAAAAAAATTCTAATAACAAAAATAGAGTCCCTACATGCTATTACTTTGGCACATATGGCCATACATCTCATTCCTGTTACATAAGGAGGTATGGGATACCCAGTGGTGTTTACGCTTGGGTAAGAAAGGGAGATAACTCCCTCGTCACTAACAGAAAAAGGACCTAACATAACTTGGGTACTTGAGACTAGCAGGTGATCTATTTTGCAGGTATGTCTTCGAGCACACGGACAAAACTGGTATCTTGATAGCGGCTGTTCGAGACATATGACTGGGGACAAGTCAAAATTCCTAGACTTATCGTTGAAAGAAAAAGGATTCGTCATTTATGGAGACAACAACAAAGGAAGAATCTTAGGCACCGGGAAGATTGGTAACTCAACCCACACGATAATCGAGAACGTTCTATACGTAGAAGGGTTGGAACATAATATGTTGAGCATAAGCCAACTATGCGACAAAGGTAATCTCGTGTCTTTTGATTCCCATTGTTGTATCATTCGATCCGACCATGGTGGAGAATTCGAAAATCATAAATTTAACAAGTTTTGTAATAAAAATGGCATTATGCATCAGTTCTCAGCTCCTCGTACCCCTCAATAAAATGGAGTTGTTGAAAGGAAAAATAGAGTTCTAGAGGAACTCGTGAGGACTATGCTCAATGAGAACAAGGTCCCAAAATATTTCTGGGCTGATGCAGTTCACACAAAATGTTATGTAATAAATCAAATACTACTTAGATCTACTTTTTCGAAAACACCTTATGAAATTCTTAAAGGTCGAAACCCAAATATTGCTCATCTTCATGCTTTCGGGTGCAAATGTTTTATTTTGAATAATGGAAAAAGATCTTCAGGAAAATTCGACTCGAAAGCTGACGAGGGCATATTGTTAGGGTATTAATTAAATATCAAGGCACTCTGTGTGTTTAATAAATATACCATGCAAGTAGAAGAGTCTATTCATGTTCATTTTGACGAGTCTTCTCCAAAAGAGAAGAGAAAAGTCTTTTTTGATGATATTTCAGGTACACTTGAAGAAGTGAAATCCAAGGACATGAATGAAATCCAACAAGATGCGAAGCAAACAGTAGAAGATCAACATCAGGATATGCCTATTGCGTGGAAAACTAAAAAGGATCATCCACTCGATAAGGTGTTAGGTGATATATCTACGGGGATGGTAACTCGTAGCTCTTTCCGTATGGTTTGCAAGCTCAAGGGGTTGTCCCCTTCTTGGAATTGAAAGGTAACATTTACCCTGCTCTAGTTAGGGAATACTATGCTAACTTATGATACAAAGATGGGAAATATTAGTTGATGATTGCTGGAAAACTGTTTGAGATTAATGAAGATGTCTATATGAACGTGGGTGGTTTATCCTGTACTGGTGCTAGTTTGAGTGATTGTGGTTGGGCAGACAACAACTCGTTTGATGTTGTTGAAATGTATAAGTCGTGTTTGCGTAGACCTCAATTATATGTACAAGGCGAATTGACCCAAGCTGGGTCATTGTCCGTGAAAAATAGACTCCTACACTACTTGATTGCCTACATTCTGATTCATAGGAACACAAATCATGCACAACCTACGGTGAATGATTTGAGGTTCATGTTTGCTGTAAAGGAGAACATCATGATAAATTGGCCTGACGAAATTATGAAGGTCACGTATATCGTCTCCACTTCTCAATCAAGGTTGCTTCCTTATAGTATCTTTATTTCCCGAGTTATTGACTATCTACATATTGATGTTTCGGATACTATCATGCTGGACTGCTCAGACAAGGATCACTTGATTGGTGAAAGTCTGATTCATAAAATGGGTATTTACAAGTATGGTAACACATGGCAATGTCAAGAGGACTTCAACAATGTGAACCTTGATCCTTCCGGTGAAGATGGTCAAGATAATAACCAAGAGCCATTTGCTGCAACTCAGGGGGAGTATTCAAGACATGCATCACAGGAACCTGCTTTTGGACAAGCTTACATTGATGCTATGGAACAACGTCTCAGCAATAGGATGGATCTTCACTTTCAGTCTCTTAAGGACTCATATCATACGGATTTGGAGCATTTTGAGGAGCGTCAGAATGCATACATTGACAACCATTACCAATCCTTGCGGAACTATATTCAGACCACTACTGACTCTCAGACTAGAAGGCTATGTGTTGAGTTCAACAAGTTGAGTGCCTTCATCAAGGGTGGTAGTAGCTCGTCGACTCCAAACAACCAGAATCCTCCATCTCATCCTTAGATAGGAAACCTTAGAGTCTTTGTTTAGCCTTCCTAGCTAATGGACCTTATTGATCCTTGTTTCCTCTTGAGATCTTATCTTTTATATTGCAACGCTGCTCTTATTTGGATTGTAATAACTCTATAACTTCTGCTGAACTACTGCTTTACAACTTAACCTTTTGTGTTAAAATGGTTTCGAATGGTCGTGTTCATACTTGAACTTTAATTATGTTGCATATAGCACTTTACTTTGTATTAAATGGATCTTGATCATGATTGGTGCATGTGATTATATTGAATGATTATGCCTATTGCTAACTGCTCAAATATATCCCATGCTTAATCATTCCACACTTAATTTGATTATGCATAACCCATCATGCCATTCAAACTGTTCTGTTGCTATCTGCTGTCAATTTAATCGATTAAGGCCTTCATTTAATCGATTAAATGATGTAAAAATTGTGCATTTGTTCAAGCTTCTCACAGCTGGTTAACTAGTTACTCACCCAAAATTTAATTGATTAATTACAGTTGTTATAATCATCATAACCTTCCTAACTTTTTACTAGAATTGAATATCTTTATCTTTTTGATAATGTCAAAAGAGGGAGAAAGGTTGCTTGTTGTGTTACATACATTTTGAAGGTTGTATAATAAGCAGGTTGTTTTACCAAGTTTCTGTATGATGTTTGCTTACCTACAAGGACGCAAATGCGCTTCAACTTTGTTCTTTGAAAAACAGCCATTAACAACCAATTCTGCAAATTCATCATCAAGTTAATCCATCAACAATTGAAGAATTTTGATGTAGTGTTTGTCATCATCAAAATGGGGGAGATTGAGAGTGCAAAGTGTCAAGGACAACACTAGCATTTCTTTGCCTATGTTTTGATGAAGACAAGGTTCTATTAAAGCTTGAAGATGGCTCAACAACCAACATGCCTTATGCTCATTTGGTCATATCTTGAGTTTATAATCTAAGTAGTCTGGGATGTGTGCCGTAGTAAGTGAGTATAGGTTAGGTGAACCTAGGTGCTAGTCTCTTAAGCCATCTTAATTGTCATATCATATCCATGAGACATATCATCTAGTTAATTGTATGTTCAGGCATCAAATCATACATGTTATATGTGCATATTAGGCATAATATAATTGCTAGAGCATGTATATATGTTGTGCTTAACATATGAGTAGTTTACCTTTTGAAACATGTGCATTAATGTTCCAGCTAATCGATTAACGTGGTAACTTAATCGATTAACTCAACTACTTTTCTATTAAATCAGTGTTTTTTGTGTCATTCTGTTGCATGGTTAATCGATTAACGGGCAGTCTTAATCGATTAACGGGCAGTCTTAATCGATTAACTGGTTTGTTATTTGTTATAACTGATTTCTGGTTCAACCGTTAAACTGTTTGCAATGAATGTAACCGCCTAAACACCATGCTATAAATAAGAGGCAACATTCAGAAAACTATAGCATTGCATTCTATTGTATAGGGTTGTTTTAGAGAGCATATTGCATATTGTTTTACTGATTTTGCAAGATAGATTGCATGTGTTAGAAGAGAGATATTATGTTGTTCTGATTTCTATCATTTGCTTATTGTTTTGCATAATTCTGTGCTCATTCTTATCTTGCTCACATGCTCATGCATTAAATAGATTGTTAGAGAGATTATCTGAATTATGTGTTTTTGATTAACTCACATAAATCTTGATGGCTTAAGTGATTAGTAAGTGGTTTAGTCTTTGAGTATTTTTCATGTTATATTCCAAGCATTATTGTGCTTAGTATACCTTGATGTTTAACGTGTTTTGTGTGTATTTCTGGATTAGTCTCTTGGTGTGAGATCACCATAGAGATTGAGATTCTTCGCCAAGGCTAGAAGGTCTTAATTTGAGGACAAGAATCTTGGTTGGTGTTGTTTCGCGAGAAAGGTTTTCTCAGGCGAAGGGTAGAGTCAAACCAAGAGTTTAGGGGTCCTAGATTTCAAGAAAGAAGTGTCCTATGTGCTTGTAATTGAATTGGTGTGTGTATTCATACTGTATCTCAATATTATGAAGAATAAAATCTCCCTATATCAGAAGGGGAGGCATGGATGTAGTTTGCAGTGGACCGCAAACGAACCAGGATAAAAATCCTTTTGTGCACTCTTTTTATTTCTTAATCTTCTTTAATTTTCTTGCCATTATAAATTGAATCTGCAATTAATATTCTGGATATTTGTTTACTACCACATGCTTAATATTTGTGCGTAAAAATATCTGTATTATATTTGTTCAATTGTGTTTAAATAGTTATGCAATTTGCTTGTCTGATCTTTCTGTTATGTGTAATAGTTAATCAATTAATGCTATTTTTTCATTAAGGCACCATGATTGAAGAAAATGTTCACTCTTTTTTCATTAAGGCTATTTCAAGTAACAAATAAAAGTTATTGGTAGGATATATATGAGTAATTAAGGGAATTTCATTCATGAGTTCCAATAGCCACACTTTGTCCATGTTGCATGATGTAATTAATCCAACAAGGTCGCCTTCATAAATAAATATTCTGGAATGCATAATATGAATATTGTTGAAAAATAATATAAATGGAATATTAAAGATACTATATTAGGAAGATTAAAACATTGATGATTTTATCCTTAAATAATATAATGGATGAGAATTTGCAGAATACTTAATTACTACAGTTATATTATTTAATCGAAGGATAACAATGGTAGATGTATTCATGGGAAAATATAAGTATTTTATATTAAGAATATATAAAAATAACAAATAAATTCTAGGAATCATTTTATTAATTTGATTAAAATTACAAGAAAAACAATATACGTCGAATCATATCCTATCGTGTTTCTTCAAACAGAAACATTATATTTGTTACATATTTATCATCAAATGTATATTATTGTTTGGCCAAATTGTATCTTCCTTTGGGCTGAACACAATTCGCATAAATAATTTCATACTCATCCGTGTAATTTCAATTAATTTCCGCAATAGAGGTTACTTTGACAACATATTATATCAATTAATTCAAAAATAATTATCAGACAAAGGGAAAACAGTATGGGTCCATTATAAAAAAATATAATCTTGGAATTAAAACCTTCAGATTTGATATCTTTTATAATTAAAAAATATAATCACACAATATAATTCCAAATCAAAAAATATATTATATATATGTCAACGTATAAAAAAATGCAATCTTAATTAATACAAAGTATTACCAAAATTCCAAATCAATTATGCTCATGCATATTTTAAAAATATATGTAACACTATATATACACTTTCACACACTAATATAGTAAAATATATATAATTTTAAGCATTAACTATAACCATTATATATACTAGCGTGTTGACATGCACTGTCGTGCCTGTCAACCCGCTTTCCTATCGTTTGTAATGTATAGTTTGTATTTTATAAATTCAAATATAATTTTTTGCACTAAATTTACGTTTGAATTTACTCAATTGGTCTAATATTCAATTTTTTAAATACACTTTTAAAATAAGAAGATAATAAGGATAAAATAAGAAAATAATATTATATGGTTTTTTGGTAGAAATAAAAAGATATTGAGGGCAAAATAGGAAACATAAATTACACCATGATGGGTGGTTATTTTGTGTTTTCCCTTCATTAATAGTATAGATATAGATATATATTAACTTTAATCAGTAATTTCATACATCACATCAATCTCAAGCGGGAAACAATTATATATGAATATATGTACATTTTAATTCGCAATATATATATATATACAAGACCATGAATTTCATATTGTATATGTACAAAAGAAAAACACGACTTAACCCATATATACCTTATATACATACTTCAACAAATTTCAAAATTATAAAGTGACAAAATTCAATGTTCAACAGTAAGACATTAGTGCACATATAATATATATATACATACATATATATATATATATATATATATTGCATAACAAAGTTATAAAAGTTAATGTAATGTTCATGCATTGATCTGAGTATATACTTCAACACATGTTGCAAGGATTTATAATACGAATTACCCATGATTCAAATAAGCAGAAGCGGATAAAATTTATCATTATTATTCATAAATACATAATTTTTATAACTAATAACGGAAACATAAAAATCCTCAAATTTTAAAAAGTAGGATTCATAAAATTTGGGGAAAAACATCTTTAATGGAGAACTATAAAATTCAGAACCTTAAGCTTGATACTACTTGTTGGAGATTTCCTTATGATTGGTAAACTATCAATCCTATGATCTTGAATCTCATGATTCTTGCACACACACACACACACACACACACACACACACACACACATATATATATATATATATATATATATAAAACAAGGATACAATATCATACCTGAATCCATGTTCTCTGATCTACTCATTTGATATACATTTTGAGAGAGTTTTTGTATGATGACATTCCTCAACTAAATCTTGAATTCCTTTTGGGACTTTCGTTTTCTCTCTGATGAGGAGAGGGGGAAACTATTTGTGATTTGGTATCTTGGGGACCATAATCATTCCTTATGCGTTAAATTATAGTATTTTCATAACCCCTATAGGCCAAACGTTTGAGTATTCACTCATCAAGCCATATTCGTTATCAGTTTTAGTAATTTTATGGGTTGTCACTAATTAGATCATTTTTTTGTAACAAACAAAATAGTCAATATAATTGTACTAAATATATGATATTGACCTTAACTAGAAATTATGAATTTCTAACATATCTCATTATCTAATTTGTTAATAAAAAGGTCAAATAGTTTGATAATAATGATATTAGTGATTTTTATGAAGTTATAATTATTAAGTTAATATTATAGTAATATATTCCAACATAGTTTTTTTTATATTACTATTAAAGTTCACACATATAATAAAAAAAACAAGTTCACACACACACACATATATATATATATATATATATATATATATATATATATAATCAATGATCAAGTGGTTTGATAGTAAATGTTTAAAATTAATGTATAAGTTGGTAGTATCAAACCAAGTTTATTTGATAAGGAACATACTATCTCTACCATTAGACTATAACAACTTTTTAAGCTATTATTAGTAATTTATATATCTAAAACTAGCAGTATACCTGTGTACTTGCATGAGACGCTTCTTTGTTTATTTATAATACATAAATAATGTACATATATTTTATAACGTCAATAAATCATGTACTGAATCATTATTTTTTTTGATTTAACAATAATTACTTTAAAAGTCATATATAGAATCTTGTACAATTAGGTGTTAGAGGAAAAAAACTTTATATTGATAATGCATTAAAACTAAATCGTAAACTAAACTACATAAAAGAGAAGTAATATCTTGAGTTATTCTCTACTTATATTTTATTTTTAGTATTATATTGGTTTTACCTATATTTTTCTCATTGGAAAGTAAGTGTAACACAATGAATATTTGGTAATTTTTATAACGTTGAATTTCTTATGCATAGTTTAACATCAAAGTACTAATAATTAAGTAAGTTATGATCTATTTAATTACTGTTTTATATAGTTTGTGTTTTCTACCTTTAGAAGTTGATATCACTGTTTAATTGTGTTATTACTAATTCTCTGGATTGTTATCAAATAATTGTATAAGTTTTACTCAATTTAGTCACGATAACTCAGTTCTAGAAAATATATATTTATTGATTCCCTATGGTTTGATAAGGATTAATATTTTGCTATTGTACCTAAGTTTTGATTAAACCCTAAATCCTAATGATTATTATTGCAATGTCAATCATTGTTTTTATTTTGAATTATTTTTATTATTTTAGATTGATGCATTCATATATTTGCAATACTTATATTGGTTTTTGAGAGTATATGTACAATATCAATATTTAAACATGCATTTGTATAAGCATTGATTTGTTGAAAGTATAATTATAGAAAGTATTTGATTCTAAAATAACTTAATAAATACAATTCAAATTGTATTGGATAATATTTCATCTCTATATTAAAATATAAATAAAGGAACTTCTTTTTGCATCATATAGTTTTGGGATTATGTTTATAAATACCATGTAAAGTTATAATGATTTTTCTAGCATATCTCTGGAATGATATGTTTTATTTTAGATTGATGTTCATTGTGTATAAATAGTTGAATAAATTTTTAGTATTCAAATATAGTATAATTAAATTTTATTTTATTTGATTATGTTTTAGCTAATAATCATTGTACGAAAATAACTCATAATTAAAGAACCATTTCTATTATTTGGAAGATACATTCCTCTACACAACTGCGATATTTTGCTATACACATTTTCCTATTAAAACTGCAACTTTTATAATATACATATTTGAATTAATATTTTTATTGTCTAGATTAAGTTTTGATATTTTGAAGAATAGTTATTCTGATATTTGCAACAACAAAAAATTAAAGACTTTGTTACAAAAAATAGAAATTCGCCAATATAGTTTAGAAATAATACAAACAAACATAAACCAAATATTCGTTACTTTTGAAAAGAAAATTGATAATGACTTTCGATAAAAATATCATCTTTTAAATCTAAGTGTCAAAATTTGAAAATGTCTAATTTTGTAATTAGATCAGTTCATTCAATACATATATAGCCAGTTCATATATAGATAATAGATAGTAGATTGTTGTAATTATATTTTATAACATCGTGAATTTTCTGTGTATTTTTATTAATTATTTATTTTATCAACGATTAATTTTAGAAATTAATCGGTATAGATTTAGGCTAAACCATAGTTGAGTGTTAGTCTTTTTGTGATTTTCTAAACCATGTGGCTGTTTTTAATGTTTAAAAAGTTTGTATGTTTGTTGGTATTTGAACATGGTTAAGGGAGATGGTTTGTATATCAATGGAACCTTTAAGGAGTTTTCTAACCATGCAAAGTTTGGATTTTTCCCCTTGTTTTTGGCTTGAAAAACCATAGCCTTGGACAAATTCAGAATAGTATATTTTTAATGTTGAGGTTTGATTGTGTTTCAAAAGAGATGATTTGGTTATCAAAGGAACCTTTAAAGTGTTTAATGATAAGTTGAAGGATCAAAACTTTCCTTAGCATTAGGTCTAAATCATGTGAAAGTGCAAAGTGTCAAGGATAGCACTAGCAATTCTTTGTCTATGTTTTGATGAAGACAATGATCTATTAAAGCTTGAAGATGGTTCAACAATCAACATGCCTTATACTCATTTTGTCATATCTATACTAGGATATAATTGGAGTCAATATTCTAAGTAGTCTAGGATGTAAGCTGTAATAAGTGGGTATAGGTTAGGTGAACATAGGTGCTAGTCTCTCAAGCCATCTTAATTATCATATCATATTCATGAGACATATCATCTAGTTAGTTGTATGTTCATGCATTAATCATACATGTTATATGTGCATATTAGGCATAATATAATTTCTAGAACATGTATATAATCTATGCATAATGTATGAGAAGTTTGAAACATGTGCATTAATGTGTTAGTTAATCGATTAACGTGGTGACTTAATCGATTAACTCAACCGCTTTTCTGTTAAATCAGTGCTTTATGTTACAACTGTTTTCTGTGTCATTATGTTGCATGGTTAATCAATTAACGGGTAGCCTAAATCGATTAACAGGTCTATTATTTGTTATAACTGATTTCTGTTTTAACCGTTTAACTGTTTGCAACGAATCTAACTGCCAAAACTACTTGCTATAAATAAATGGCAACGTTCAGAAAACCATAGCATTGCACTCTATTGTATAGGGCTGTTTAGAGAAGCATTTTGCATATTGTTTACTATTTTTGCAAGAGAGATTGCATGTGTGAGAAGAGAGTTATTATGCTAATCTGATTTCTAGTTATTGCATACTGTTTTACATACTTTTATGCTCATTCTTATCTTGCTCATATGTTCATGCATTAGATAGATTTTTAGAGAGATTATCTGATTTCTATTTTGATTATCTCACATGATTCTTGATGGCGTGAGTGATTAGTGAGTGGGTTAGTCTTTAAGTCTTTTCTTGTTATATTCCAAGCATTATTGTGCTTCGTATACCTTATTGTTTAACCTATTTTTGTGTATTTCTGGATTAGTCTCTTGGCGCCAGATCACCATAGAGATTGAGGTTCTCAGGCGAAGGGTAGAGTCAAACCAAGGATTTAGGGGTCCTAGATTTCAAGAAAGAAGCGTCCTATGTGCTTGTAATTTAATTTATGTGTATTCATACTTTAACTCAATATTGTGATGAAGAAAATCTCCCTAGATTAGAAGGGGAGGCCTGGATGTAGTTTGCAGTGGACTGCAAATGAACGAGGATAAAAATCCTTTTTGTGCACTCTTTTTCTCTCTGAATTTTCTTTAAAGTTTCTTACTGTTATAAATTGAATTTGCAACTAATATTCTGGATATTTGTTTGCTGCCACATGCTTATTATTTGTGCGTAAAAATATCTATATTATCTCTGTTCAATTGTGTTTAAATAAATGTGCAATATGTCTGATCATTCTGTTATGTGCTTTAGTTAATCGATTAAGGTGTGTTTTTAATCGATTAACTGGGCTGTTTCCAGTAGTTGGGTTTTGGTTCAAGAAGCGGTGATTGATAACCGCTACACCTATTCAACC
>NC_032020.1:4873956-4926771 GCF_001865875.1 Lupinus angustifolius
AAAGTTTAGTTTCTAACTTTGAAATCCAAAATGTTTATGGATGAGTTTTGTGAAAGAGTGTTTTTTTAAAATATTATGAGTAAAAGTTTGATTACTAAATGATATTCTTTGACTTCCAAGTTCAAGTAAAGATTTGGGATAAAAGATGACTTATAAAAGTCTTGACTTTATAAACTTAAAGTGTTATGAAGTAATGGATGATTTATTTGTTATAGGATGAACATTGTTAAAGATAAGCTTACTTTAAAGTGGTAAGTGTAACTTAAGAAATATTGATTTTAAATATTTTTTTAAAGTATGAGATCAACACTATCAAGAATGTGTTGAAATGACCATGGAAACCTATTATGCAAAATATAGAATCTACTTAAGATAACTTACTTTAAAGTGGTAAGATCAACTTGGGAGATATTGATTTAAAAAGTGTGGACTTGGATTAAGAAACTTACCTTAAAATGGTGAAGCATGACTTAAAAAGACTCCATGAAAATATAAATCTATGAGGTGCTAAAAGTGTAAACTTTATTAAAAACTTACCTTGGAAAACATTGGAAATCGGGAACAAGACTTTCAAGGATAGAGGATGGTTCAAAAATATGAATCTTGGACCGGATGGATGAAAGTTGTCGAGTTCCCAAATAGATTAAAGTATTAAACAATTTCTTTACCTTAGGGTTATCATGTAAAAAATTAATTCGCAAATCACTAAATTGTTTTCGTGTGATTAGTTTCGAAGCTTTCGAAGTTAACGACCAACCCACTCTCACGTAAAGGAAATCAAGCACGCGACAACCTAAGGTGAGGGAGAATACATTGTGACATAGTGGTGTCCAAATATGACACCCGGATCTCCTAAACTATCTCAAAAGTTTGGAGTTATATTTATGTATTAAGAAAACCTGCACTTAATCAAATATTTGTGTGCTTGGATTTTGTACGGATACTTTCTTAAGTTGTATGCTTAGGATAGCTTAAATTATCAAGTATTGAGATAGTTATCCATGAAGGAACACCACTCGAGAAACTAAAACGTGTAGGGATCAAAAATAGCGGAGATTTTTGATCTGGTAGCCCAAAAGGGCGAGGAAATAGTCCTGGCAACTAGACTACCCTCGCTTAGGTGAGCCAGTCTTGCCTGGGCGAGGGAGAAGCAGAGAAGGAGGCTCCAATTGGCGCTTGGGCGAGCAACCCCTTGCCTGGGTGAACCAGGCTCACTTGGGCACGTGATTCTCACCTGGGCGAGGGCCAGGTAGCCAGTTTGGCCTGTTCTGGGCGGTTTTGGGCGTCGGGGCAACCAAACCTTGCCCGAGCGAGGACCAGACAAGTATTTTGACCAATTTTTGATGGATTTGCCGCACGAGCGATAGTCCCTCGCTTGAGCAAGATTCAAGAAGAAAATTGAGTCTGTTTTGATGAGTTCGTCGCTTAAGCGACAGTCTCTCGCTTGAGCGAGAGACAGATAGTATTTTTTTACTGTTTCTGATTGTTTGATTGCTTAGGAAATAGCCCTAGCTTGGATGTGAAGTGTATTTACACTTGGTAAAGATCGTGACTCAGATGATTGAGTCTAGTGACCAAATCGACAAACTTATACAAGTACCTCTGTTCTTGTGCCTATTTAGGGCAAGGTTTTCAACTGTGATGTCGTGATTAGGGCAATACCGAAAAAGGATTATATGATACCATGCAGCAAGGTCGTCTGACCGTAAGAGGCTTGGCCATGTGGTCGTCTAGGATATTCAGCGGTGGTTCATAGTGGTAAGGATGTTATTCCTCTATTATGTGATGACGTAAGATCGGGTCCCACAAGAAGCATTCCTTTGGGAGATGTCTTAGGTTGGGCTGATCATGTAAAATAATTAATCGGCTAACCTCCGTTAGTGTGCATACTCATTTTGGATAATGAAGTAGTGGAGAAGAAATTTATGGGAGACGAACGAGCCCCGAGATGTTGAGAGGAACGGCGACGGTGGTGGTTCATCAACAAAGTCTTGAGGGAGAGTCTAGGTGAGACGAATCCCTTGTATTCCTTGATGAGGTATTTTGTTGGATCGGACAATTCTAACAGCGCAAACTAGATGATCTCTGACAACTCCTCTTCGCAATCAGGATCGATGAGAAGGATGCCCATAAAGTGTTTGAAACGATACCGTCCTGAAATGGACAGTCCTTCGGAACAGGTCGATCATATATCCTTGAAAGGAATAGGTTGGTGCATTCAAATCGGCTTGTTTGGGACATGTACTCTCGGTTATTTCTGAATAGTTTATTGGGAGGATATTGGTGTAAAGATGGATGAAATAAACATAACATTCATACATTGAGCTCGTGAATATTAATCCTCATGGTTTGAGTTATAACATCATTCATCATTTGCATTTATGTATGTGATATATATTGTGTATGTTAGGTGTGTGTGTCTGGATATGATATTCTATGTAATTCCACGTCGTCAATGAGTAATATTCTTTAGATGTTTTACTCCCTTTTCTTTCTGTTTGTCTTCAATTCACGTTTTGTTCGGATGGATCGTTCTGTCAGGATTCGGAGTTACCGCTTCTCAATGTCCTAGGATGGGGCATGGAGGATTGAGACTAGTACACCTACATAGGCCCTTGTGCCTTAGAGTTGGAGATGGTATATGATGGATCTATGATGCGCTTTCCGTACCATCATGAGGAGCTGGAGGCTTCCTTTACCTTGCATGCTCGGAGGTCGGCACCTGTTGTGTCGTCGACTCAGTTTGTGACCCCTCAAGGACTAGATACTGCAGGGCCTTCCAGGAGGCGACGGACTTGGAACGACGTGATCAGTTCCCCAGTATGGAGGAGAGCCGCTCGACGGATGATGCTAGACCTCCAGGCAGATGCAAGGGTGGTGACTCTGTCACAGCATTCATCCTATGACCTAGAGGAGGATATGGCGGCAGAGGAAGAGGAGTCAGCAACTGAAGAGGATGACTGTGTGGAGTTAATCAACATCGAGGACTCCATCGAGATTGTCAACCTCTCCTCTGACTCTGAGATGGAGGAGGACCCGAGCGAGTGTTCCAGCACACCTGCAATCACTCGGGCTAGCCGCTAGGAGCCATTTCCATTTCTATTTTGCTTCTTGATTAGGGTACTTGTGTATGGTATTTATTTTTGTGAGTAGTTTTATTTGGGCGATGATTAGGATTCCACCTTGTATTTCGTACCAACATTTTCTGATATTCTAATGAAGTATTATTCGAAGATATATTGAGTTGTTTTTTGTTACAATTAGGTAACGGTTTTTCATTTTCTGCAACGTGTGTTACTTAAAGTGATGTTCCAAAAATGAAACGAATATAAGGAAATAAATTTTATATGGTTTCATTACTCAAAAACAAAATTTACCAATTTTTGAGCAAGATTTTTGGAGTAATTTTCGGGGTGTTACATATTCTATAAAAAACAATCATGAATATACGATAAAAACAAATATAGCAGAATAGTTAGGGGTTTATTTCTCTTAAGTCCAATAAATAATGTAAAACTCATATTAATGATTGAGTAGTTAATGTTAATTTTTGAATTCACTAAACGGACAAAGTATCAATTTCTAATAGCTTGGAAAATTGATTATTTGAAATAAATTAGAGTTAATTGATTCCTCAAGTGAATTTGAAAGTATCAATGGTGAAAAACAAAACATTAGAATTTGAATGGATAATCATAAATTTCACAAAATCAATTCAAAAATGATTGTAATATATGAAATTTGATTGAAGGTCATGTTAAACCATTATTTCGCAATTTAAAATATAAAAAAACTCAAATCATACAAATAAATTCCTAATTTGAGGGAAGGATTACGAACATAGTTAATCAATTAAGGAATGAATAAATCGATTCATTCAAAATTTAACAATGCAGATTATAAATAATTCAACCAAACATAAATCAAATATATATTACAAATTTTCAATGCTAAAAAATTATGTATATTTTGTGATTACTTTTAATATATTACACCAGAAGAAACAATTCATTATCACAATTAAATCAAATCAAGAATATTGTTTTTTTGTTAGCCATAAATACAAGTAGAAGATACTATGATTAAAATGAATCAATTCGTTACAATTCATTACAAACTCTCATACCCCACTACCATTAACTCATTCACCTTTAAACTCTCATACCCCATTTTTAGGGTTTCTTTCTTCATCATTTATTCTGAAGATTAAGAAATAATAGGTAACATAGTAAAGAAATGAAAATAATTTATGCATAATTATAGTTGAATAATAAATAGATGGGGTAACGTAAGGGAATCTTAATTAAATTTCACCACTAATCTTAATCTTAATTATAATCATTATTGTTTCTTCTTTTTCCCTATGTTAAAGGTCAAAGACTCTATGTAACTCCTCACTTTATTTCTTTTTTATTATTATATTCCTTACATTTTAAATTTTCTTATCTCTTTTTTCTATTAAATAAAAAAGGCATAAATGACTTTTGAAGTTCAAATTTTATTTTATGAAAATAGCCTATTCTTTGGACAATTACCATAAATATAGGATGTTTACTTTTGTCTTTTCATCAGCCCCTTCAATTCATATATAGAATATAGTAGACATGTAAATATTTTAATAGAAAATCAAATTCATTTGTTGTGCAAAAAAGAATAAAATTGAAGATTTTAATAAGAGATGCACATAGAGACGTAAAACTAACTTGTAGATAGTCAAACTATCAATGAAGAGATAAAATGATAAGAGAGAAAAGATGAGGAGATAAATAAATTAATAACAACAAAAAAATAAATACAATATTATAACTTGCAAGTAAATGTATATATATTATATATATGTGTGTGTGGAGATCGAGTACATACCATAGTTTTTGAGGGTTTCGTTATTGTTGAGGATGAAACCCTTGAAAATCAAATACTAAAGATGATTATAGGAAGAATAAATCTACAAAATAATGAATGAATCAAAACACATCTATAAAATAAAAAACAAAAACCAAAGAAAAAAATTAAGAATTTATCTACAAGATCAATTAAAAGATCTAGAAAATAAGAACATATCTAAAACATAAGAATTGATATACGTGATGTTTTTGTGATGATGACAAAGTAAATTCGACGAATGGAACATTGAATTGTAGATATGGGAGAGAAGAAATGTGAAATATGAAACGAAAGGGGAAGAGAAGAATATTGAGATATGAAAGGATAATACAGAGAGAGAAGTAATTCATTTATGAAAAGCTAGAGGTTTATTTCTCTTAAGTCCAAATATATTATTATATAAAATAAGCATTAATGATTAGATAGTTAATGTTAATTTTTGAATGTGCTAAACGGTGAAAATATCAATTTCTAATTGTTTGGCAAATTGATTATTCGAAATAAATTGGATTTAATTGATTCCTCAAGTGAATTCCAAAGTACTAATGACAGAAAACAAAAGATTGGAATTTGAACGTGTAATCGTAAACCACAATTTCGCAATTTAAAGTAAAAAATTTAAATCATACCAAGAAATTTCTAATTTCATGGAAGCATTAAAAACACAGTTAATCAATTAAGGAATGAATAAATTAAACCTTATATATTTCAATTTGCCAAGAAAGAGAGAGGTGAGGAGAGGGAGTGGTGAAGAGTGTTAGAAATCAAGTAATTCAAGGATTAGTTAGTAGTTGCTATAGTTAGAAGGTAATTATGGTTGTTATTCTAAGTATAGAAAGTGTATAAGTTTCTCATTGAGTAATGCATTGAATACATGTACAATTCCATACAACTCTCTCAATCAATCTCACATATTCTTTCTTTCAAATTTCTCTCTAAAGCTCTTCCTCATTCAAGCATTCATCTTCTTCACTTTCTTCTTCTGTTTTTCTATGGTTTTATTGCTCTAACAAATTGGTCTAAAAACGAAAAGGGATAGTAATAAAAAGGGATCAAAAACTGTTACAAATTATTCATTTAACTCATTCAATCTTTGATTTAAAGTAAACCTTATACGTTTTTATATATTAATAGTAATTTATTTTCTTATCATGAACACAAATAATAGATGTTACTAAAATCATTCTAAATTTTAAAATTAAAGTATTTAAAGTTAACGTATTTTAAAATCATTATTCATAGTTTTGAATATTAATGAACATTAATTTTTATATTAAAAAATAATAATAATCATTAACTCTTATTCTTGGTACGATGAAATGCAAGAGTTAATATATTAAGTTTAAAATTTTCAATGTGTTTGATGGGTATCATTGATGATAATTAAAAGAAATATATAATACATGTATAACGTAAATAGTCAAGTATGATGATTAAACGAAATATATAAGGAATGTATAACGTAATAAAGTTTCAAATAATGCTCATTTTTAGAAGATTATTTTAAATTAAAAGTCAATATATTAAGTTTAAAAAGTATTTCACATGTAACGTATTTGATGGACTGTGAAGTAATAAATGGAAAATAGTGAAATAATAAAGTCTATGATAATGCTTATTTTTAGAAGATTTTTTTAAAATTAAAAGTCAATATTTTAGGTAAGGTAGAAATCTTATTATTTTTTTCAAAGTAAAATACAAAAAAAGTATGAAGTTATTTGTTTATGTATAATGATTTTGATTGTTTTTATATAATGTTTAAAATATATGTTTTTTAATATTTATCATCATATATATTTATACTATAACTTTTAATTTTTAATACCACATGATAGAGCTAAAAATATTAAAATGAATGACAGCATGACACACAAATAAATAAAAATTACTTAACTTGAATTATATAAAACACAAGATAAATAATATACAAATGGTGTAATAAACAATATAAGGAAAAAAAATGCTATTAAAATTTGACTAGTAAAATGAGAAATGAAATGTCTCCTTTTGCTTATTATTTCATAAATAAAAGCTGAGATTATAATTTAGGTGAGTCGTCAAACTTACCATATTTCAATTTTAAAATTGTTATTTAAAAGAGTTGGGATTCACTTAGTCTAAGAGTTATTTTCCCTTTTAGCCATCAATTTTATGGGTATTTAATAGTTTAGACTCACTAATTCAAATAATTGGATTTCTTTAGAATTGATGACTGTAATGAATATTAAGGTTTTTAAAAAACTTACTCTTTGAGTAAATGAATATCTCCTCTTTTTTTTAAAAAAACAAAAATTATAATTTCCCCAACTAATTTTTGTTGTTGACGGTCTTCATTAATCCAAAACTATAAAATCTATACACTGATAGTGTAAGATTTATACACTGTTCAGTGTATAATTTATCACTCATTTTGATTACTATTTTAAAAAGTCAATAATTATTAAAAATAAATAGTAGATAATATAATAATAGTATAAAAAATTTACACTATCTAATATATACATATCTTTATCTCCATACAATGGCTATTGAGATATTTGATGATAGCCTGATGAAAGGCAACACGGAGGATGGGGGAAATTTAAAGTTAACACGTGTTCCTTATTATTATAGCGTAGGAAGTTTAGGGAATGTTAAGGGAAACTTTTTTATGAGGTGGTGACCGGTGCACATCTAAACTCTAAGAATTTTTATATTATTATTATATCATTTATTATTTGAAAATAATTTAAATAAAAGATAAATTATATATTATAAATTTTTAAATTTTCAATGTATAAATATTACTTTTATAAAATAATAATATTAAATAGATGAAGCTGAAATTGAAATGTTTGAGTAGCCTTCAAAAATTTAAAATGGTGTGGAAATGAAGTTTTTTAATAGTGAAACTGAAAGGTTTTTTTAATGATTAAATAAACCATAAGGCTTTTAATGGGAGATTGAATGTGGCTGGAAAAATTTTAATAGGAAAGAAGAAAGGTAGGGACACGTGTTGAAAGGAAGGTCAAAGAATTTAGGCGAAAAAAATGAGTGTGACTGTCATGGAGAATGATTAATGGAGAGACAAGTACATGAATTTTCCTTAGTTTTTAATGATAATAGTATTCTTTTATTATAATTAGAAAAGTAAATATATCATTGGATATTGTGTCTTTCTTTACTTTTTGATGCATTTACCTCTCCATTATTATAAAACATCATAACTTGACTCTGAAATGTGTCTAAAAGAAATAGTGCTAGAGATTTTTTGTGTGGTGATATATAGTTAATAGATATTGTAAATTTCACCCTTAGTGTAAGATCACTTAACATTGTTAAGTCAGAATGCCAAAAAGGATATATTAGAATAGGGGAAAATATATTAATACTCCTTAAACTTTTGTTATTTACAAAATTGTCATTACAATTTCCTTTTGTTTTTTTGTACTACCAAAAGTATTTTTATATTTTATGAGTAAAAATTTAATTCCTTCCAGATGTATGATTATCTCTCCTAATAAATGTTGTTCCTAGAAATTGAACATTTAACATTTTAATATTTCTGAAATCTAATTAAGCGTTGCACTACTAAACGAACGTATACTTGTCGTATGAAAATTTTAAACCATGCTAATTGAATATACAGGACGAGCCTTAAATTCTAATAATTATATCATTAAATCATTTCATTCAAATATGTACTCACTTATCGATGGCCTCAACTATAAATGATTTATCGATTGCCTCAACTATTATCCGGTAAAATGACATGATGACTTTCCAACTTTTATCGATTGCCTCAACTATAAATGATTTGTCTTTAATTTATTTTTATCTTTTACTTAAAAATTTCACATCCAACGATTACATTATTTGAATTAAATTAGTTATGATGGAGTTACTCTCTTCCTCTTATTTTAATTATCATGTTAATAAAATCATTGAAAGTATTAAGCTAAAATGCGGAAAAAATATCATACTTTAATAAAGTGATACACTGATACTTAATATGAAAAAGAAAGTGAGAAATGATAAAATGATCACGAAAGTAAGCAGGAGCCCAACAAAAGTTTTAATCCCACCAATTATATACCATACAATATTCCAACTAATGAGAATATTAACAGTTTAAAGTTCATCCATTATTAGTATAATTTTTTTTATTATACCATTATATTAATTACCATTGAGTTGTATTATTTTGTTTGAGAATTAATAATGTTTAACATAAGAATATAAATGATTTGCTAATAGTGTAAAAAACAATATACTATTAGTTTACACATATTAATCTTAATATTAATTGAATGCACAAATGTCATTTTACTTCCACCCAATTGGATGGGATCACATATCCTCGTTCATGTTTCATTTTCTATTTTAAGCCATAGAAAAATAAAAATAAAATTTAATATTTTAATATTATTTTTGAAATTTGATCCGTTAAGAAGACAAAAAAAAGAAAATTATGGGACAGATAATTTAGATTATCCTTCTATGACCAAATGACCATAGGAATAATAAATTTATGAGTGATAATTCACTTACTCTAACTCTTTATCTTAGCCATTAATTTTATGGATATCGAATGGTTTAGAACTAAACACTAATTTATGGAGACAATGCTGGACGGAAGGCGTGGCTAATATTCATGATTCAAAAGAGAGAAGAAGACATTAAGAAAAATAAAAACAAAAACCACAGACTATAAAGTTTCATTCTCAGTATTGTGTCCTTATCTTTAGCGTTAGGCTTTTGTAAGAGATAGAGAGAAATGGTTGGACCAGTGAGGCCTCAATTTGTTCTGTTTGGTTCCTCCATAGTTCAGCTCAGTTATAATGATGAAGGTTGGGGATCTATTCTCACAAACCTGTATGCTCGCAAGGTACTTTCAATAGTTAATATATATTGTTCTTGTTCTTAATCTCAGATTTATTATGTTTCCTTCTTTTGTTGTTGTTTTTCTGTGTTTTGGTGGAGGAGGTTGATTCCGGGTTTTGCATAGAGCAAACTTCACTTTTGAATTTATGATCATCCCCAACACTGGAAACTTCAATACTAAACCCATATTATAACACATGAAAAAATGTATACAAATATTTCCCCCTCACATTCCAGGAGGGTGAGATAAACAAAAATTATTCACATTAATCTTTGTCACCCTATTTTCATTTTCAACTTAGTCCCTACTTGGGTGTAATCTGAAATGTGAATTACTTTTGTCAATCTCATAGGGGATTACATAATTTCAATAATATCATGGATGGAAAATAGCACATGTAAAGTCGCGGACGACAATAGTGATAGATAGATAGTTTACTCATTTTCTTTCATTGCATGCATCTTTATATGTGGTTTAATGTTTTCAGTCTATTTTTTGCTCAATTGAGAATGATTGAAAGAATTTAGAAGTTCTTTAGACTGCATATTTGCATCGATGATGATTAATTTCTGTCAGTGGTAAGGGGAAGGATTAATGTTTTTTTCCTCCATGAGTAGCCTCATCTCACATGAGAGCGTACAATGGAAAAGGGGAAGGGAATAAGAAAGGAAAAGCTAAATGTGAGTTTAAAATATGTAATCAAAATTCATTATTTATGTCTCACACCTAAACCAATTCCTATTAATCCTCTATTCAGAAGAAAGTAATATATGTCACATATTTATCTTTTATTTATTAATGATTAATTTATAAATTATATGTCATTTTTTTGTGGGTAAGAAGATTAGTAGGTTTAGGAGATTTTGATAATTGACAACTATAAGAAGTTATGTGTAAATAAACACTAGTCTTGTGAATTTTAAATTGTCATGACTTTTTGGATAAAGGGTGTGAAAGACCAAAATATAACTCCATTAGTTCACACCTTAGTCCAATGCCTATTTCTTAATTCTAATAAGGCCAAAAAAGAATAATATTTTATTTATAGGGACCACTAGATTTTTTTCTAAAAATATAATTACAAAAACAACTCAAAAGAATTTAAAAGTACCCGTTGCTACTTTTGTAGCATTATGCACACCCCCTGCCAGCATGTGATTACGCACGCACTCAGTATCATAGAGACATGCTTTTCTGATCTGTGTAGTATGATAACCCCAATTAAGAGATATTTTATTACAATTTTCTTTCATATTTAAGTTTAAAGACAAGAGTCTTTAAGATTAGATTTAATTTCCAAAAACAAATAAAGTATTAGTTTAGCCTTATAAGGTTCTATTAGATTTTCAAAATGATTAAAGTATCAAATGTTTGATTCTTGGAAACAATACTTGGAGGGGTTATCAAGTATGTCAAAATGAATTAGTTTCTTACCAAGACTCTTCTCAACGCAATAGGTCATTTTTGTAATAAATTAAATAAAGTCCCACCTATCACTAATTCGAGTACAATGAAAAAAGGTAAGTTAGGCCGTTGTTTTCTTATGGAGATATAATAAAGATAAAACTGAGTTACTGAGGAATATCATTATTTATAGGCAATAGATTACAATGCTGAGAGTTTTTATGTAAGTGGTCGACCCGGTGGTCCTGTGCAAATCCTTTCCGTTACTAGATAAATATGCTTTTTAAGAATCTAAATTATTTCTTATTTTTAATTAATAAATGTAAATTTTATTAAATGTATTTTCCCTTCATATTCTAGAGGGTCCATTATCAAAGATGATCTTAATTGTCATCTATCTTTTTTCTTCAATAAATTTAAGGATATTAAGGATCTTGTTTGAAAGTAGTGATAAAAAACGTTGAAGTAGTTCTAGTTATATTTGGAGCTAATTAAATGATGATTAATTTTTTAATTTTACATTCCCCCCTTATTTTTTTGACATGGTAAAAAGTAAAACGAGAAAACAAGGAAGACTACCCCATAAATAGATGTTTTTTTAAATGGGATAATTAGATGGTTATTGTTAAGGATAAAATAGATAATTTATCTGAAATAAACTAAATCGCATAAAAAAGAATCCGTGTCATTTTAGAAATAATTTTTTTCCCTATCACCCAATTAATGAGATATAATTGACTAATCAAATTATTTTATTTTTACATTTCAAATACACCCAGCTTAAACAAGATTGTTCCGACTTGTTAAAAAACGTAAACTTTCAGAGGCCAAATAATGAACTTATATATGTGTTATATGTGTGTGCATTACGAAGAAGGTAAATGAGTTTAACTTCTCTATGCATTTAATATTAATATAGGCTGATATAATCTTAAGAGGATATTGTGGCTGGAATTCAAGGCGTGCTCTACAAGTTCTGGATGAGATTTTTCCCAAGGTATCTCACATTTGTGTTAGGTTAAAAAAAATTCGTTTCTTTGCTTTATTACTATTTTGTCAATTATTGATAAGTAGTGTTAAAATTTGATTATTTATTGTGGTTAATAAGTAACTAATTGAACCTCAAAACAAAGTTAGCAATTTCACTAGCTTATGGTATTGTACAACTGATTAGCTTGATAATGGCCTCAACTACTTAGAAAAAGAGCAGTACATGTTAAGAATATTTGTTTCATTTTCAAGAGATAAAAGAGAGTTTTATTATAAACTTCTTATCACAATTAGAGCATGTCAGATTTCACAATGTGTGATCGGTTGTTAATGGTCTAAAAAATAGTTAGTTATTAATTTTTTAACTTTAAAACATTTGCTCAACTAATTATAAGTTGATTGTACAGGTAATGACACAATTTGTGGGATATCAGATGTGTTCCCCTCAAGAATAAGGATCGTTTATCACATGAAAAATCATATTCCATATATCTAATCAATTAAACTTCACAAAATAATGTAAAAATATTAATTTCAGTTTTTACAATTTTTATTTTTAATTAAATGAGATTTTCTAATTGAATTATAATATAAAGTGAGACAAGAAGGATGACATGTGATCCCCATCAGTTAGTGGCACCTGTATGATATGCATTTTCCTTAGATTCAGCTGTACACAATGTGATTATTTTGATTCTTTCTCAGACTAATCACCCTTTTACTATGTCATATTCAACTCAGGATGCAATTGTGCAGCCATCATTGATAATTGTGTACTTTGGTGGTAATGATTCTATACATGCACATCCATCTGGCCTTGGTCCTCATGTTCCCCTCCAAGAATACATTGAAAATATGAGGAAGATTTGTGTCCATCTTAAGGTAAACCTTTGACCTTGTTCCGTAGGGAACAAAATCAGTGCTAGGGACAAAAAAACAATGATCTTAGTTTAAAGTATTTAATGCCTACACATTAGCATGTTCCATGATCTAAGTTAATAGCGAGGACTAAAATAAAAGAAATTAAAAAAAACTGACTAAAATCAAAATGAGGTATCAAAGTCATATTTCAGCCTATTATTATAATATGCAGGAAAAGCTGAAAAGTATATCTTCTAGTGATTTTTGGATATGACTAGCTATTTTTTAAGTATTTTGATGGGTATGTGTAAAGTTGAATGGATGTTAGCTTTCAACGCATCATTCAGAATCCATATGTATGACTTTTATGACTTTTATTGAACAATTAATAATTGTTAATACATGAAATGATAGATGATACTGTAACAATTAAACTTTAGTTGCATTAGGTGAGGTTGTAAGTTAACCTAAAAAAAACTTGTATACTTTCAGTTACCAATCCATTTTCTCTTCTTTATTTCACGTTTTTATCACTGTAAAGTTTGACATGGTTACTGATGATTACCAGAGCCTTTCAAAGACGGCTCGTATAATATTTCTCAGTTCTCCTCCCATCAATGAGGCACAAATCCGTCTAACTCTCAGGTTCTGACTGCAATTGATTTGTTGTTTAGTTGTTTTCATATGATATTGAGATTATGTGATACCTGCACTTCTACTTATATTAACAATAGTATTATTGGAAACATAAGGTGATCTGATAGTTAAGATGAAAGATTTAAGGAATGAAGTGAATGAGGTTACTGGTCTGAGTCTCACTCAGGACAACATACTAACATTTGCGTATAAAAAACATTGGTATTACATTGCAATCATATACCATTACCCAAAGTGTATTGCTTGCAACCTATTTCATGTACCCTCCCCTCAATCTTGCACATATATTCCATAAACTCTAAGCTTGTTAAATATAAACCGACCTTGTACCCAGACCAAAATGTTAATGTGCTACTTTGATCTTCAAACTTTAGCTTAAGCTTGAGAAATGGCAAGTCTGTTACGTAAACAATTGCATCTATAGCTTAAAAGTTAAAACTAACTAGTCGAATGGACTTTAAAGGGAAGTTGATTCTTTCCTAGAAGCTTTGACATTCAATCTTATTACCTTGTTTTCTACATTCAATCTTAAATAGTTTAATCATAGATATAATTTACGATAGAATATTGTGACAATTGTTTGATTTATGTAGCTAACCCTGCCTTGTAGATTTTGTTTTTGATAATGGTTGTATATTTCAATCTTAAACTCTAATGAATTAATGGTTTTACTGAAACCAGTAATCAACTGGGGCCATTAAGAAGGTCAAATGAATCGTGTAGAATATATTCAGAAGCGTGTTTGAAGGTGTGCCGTGAAATGAAGGTCAAGGCCATTGATCTCTGGTCTGCATTACAGCAAAGGGATGACTGGTTAGATGTTTGCTTCACGTAAGTATGCTAACTGTTGTCTGATTGTTTTACATTATGGTTGTAGTTGCAATGCAGACTGCAATTGTTGCGCTGTCAATTATTCTGTAATTAAAAAAATATTTAGAAGTTTATGCGATCTGATGTGGCCCAAATGTGGTTCGATGTAGTTGTGTTGCATCCTGATGCGACCTCGTTATTGTGATTCGATGCCCATTATAATTGCGGTGTGATCTAATCTGCAATTTGAATCACTGTATTGTCATAGATACATGAAGGAAAAGTTGAAATATAATTTTCATTCATTAGATTTGTTGATATTTGATAGGGATGGAATTCATCTGTCATCTGAGGGGAGTAAGATTGTTGTAAAAGAGATAATGAAGGTCCTTAGAGAAGCAGAATGGGAAACTAGTCTCCACTGGAAGTCAATGCCAATTGAATTTGCTGAAGATTCACCATATGATCCAATTGGTGTGGATGAAAAGAGCACTGTAAATGTCTCTAACTGGAACTTCCAGGAGGATTTTCAATGGGATTAGAGTTATGTGCATCTTCAAACTGTTGTTTTCCTCATAATATGAAGAATCAACCATCACAAAATAGCAGGGTTTTAGTACTGTACTGTTTTGAAATAACTGTGGTGTTCCTAGTCATATGTGGTTTTTGAGCATTTAAGTGTTGTAAACTTTTGGTTTGATCACTTTATGCATTTAACTTCTTCCTGTTTTGGTAAGCATATATTATTAAGCATTGGATTTTATATCTTAACATACAGGAATTTCCAATAATCTCTCAAAAAATCCTATAACTCCATATATAAACCTTCCCCCTGCACGCTAAAACTGTAAAGTGGTTTTCATATTGAAGTCTAGTTCCCAAGTTCAAAGCATTTTGATAGATTCAACAAAAGTAACACAAGATGAGGGAATTGAATTTGTGAATGTATAGTAGTACTTCCCCATAAATTAGTTTCCCCCTAAAATGAAATGCATATGAAAATAAGTACCACAATTTTGTATTAATAGCGGGGATCAGAAAGCTGTACAGTATTACTGAGTCAAAGCAAAGGCGTCCATTTTGTAATTGACGTGGAATTCTTTAGAACTGGAATCGCAATTTACAACTGGTAAATTTATTGCAGTTCAGCTTTCCGCATCACTTATTCGTCACAAAGGCAGAAGTAACTTCACCTGCTAAGTGTTAGAATAAGTCAGTGGACCATTCCAGGCCTTACGCCTTACAAACAATCTCAAAGCCTCCATCGTTTAGGTCTTTCAAGGCTCACACATGACCTTGAGATCACACGACAAGTTAGAGATATAGAAAACCACAAATGATTCAAATGGGAACTCCACAACTACAAGGTCGATTGGTTGCATTGTCAATTTATTTCTGTCTTCCAAAAGACCAATTAAATCCTTATCATAAGAAAAGTATTTAGAGTTGTTATCTTGCTTGTAACAATTCTAAATGACATGAAATAATACTTATTAATTGAGTCACGACCATGTTGTAATCTTTAAGACGTTTTATGTCACTGCCCAAATTGTGCAAGCAACTATCAATCACGCCGTCCTCAGGATAAAACAAACTGATTTCGAATACACCCCACCACGATATGACTATCACTGATAATTCTTGAAATTCCCGCAATATGGCTACTAGTGTCAATTATCGAAATTCCCACAATATGGATACCCGTAGCAAAAAAATTCCCATAATACTGACTACTAGTGTCAGTTTTCAAAATGCTCACAATTCCTGTGCCAATTCTTAGTGCCACAGAAAGAAAGAGGGAGAAGTTTGTCGGAAATTCACCAGCAAAAAATATGAGGGAGCAATAAACGCATTCAACTTGGGGTGAATTATAATTAAGGGAGAACCTCTATTTATAACATGAGATTTTTTCCAAGTTCATCATCTCTCCAATGTGGAACTTGGAAATTGTTTTTTCAAAACTCTTCTACGTGAGACTTGAGAGTTTTTTAGATTTCACACTCAAAATTTCTCATTAATGGCTGTCAACAAACCAAGTTCCAACAATCTCACATTTGAAATAAAAAACGATTTTCGAGAATTTATGTGGTCTTAATAAGATTGTAGATAAACAAATATGTCATACAACTTGAATAATTACATAGTGAATAAGATCCAAATTTTACTAGAGTGACTCATAGTCTTGAACTCTATCTCCGACATCAAACCACATACAACCTTTTCAAACCAAGTTCTGTAAAGCTCGTGCGTTAAAGGTGATGCACGTCTATCCCAGTATAATGAACGCTCTAGAAATTTATGCCCAAAATTTTATAGGAAGCGGCCTCCACTTCCACATTCACATAGGTGAGTCTATCAAGGGTACACCTGTAGCCTAAGTACTCCACTCCAATTGGAGTATAGATCTCATTAAGAGTTTAACTCATCCTTACATATGTTGTAGGAATCATGTTTCTCATAATTTTATAGAATGTTCATTCTCATATCACTTCACAACTCGTTGTTACTCATTGAATCTATTTCGTGGGATCTCCAGTCAGTTAGATCGGGTTACCATCATGAGTGATCCTTGTTCTAAGGGCAATAGTCGTATAATCTTAGTAGTATTATAGACTTTCTTTCTAGCTAGTCATTTCGTCAAAGGATCTGCTAAGTTATTTTCAATGCATGCATTATCCACTCTAACAGCTCCTGTAGAGAGTAACTCTCTAATGATATTGTGTTTACGACGTATTTGTCATTTCTTACCGTTATAAAAGCGGCTATCAATTTTTGTAATAGTCGTGGTACTATCACAATGGATCAACAGAGCTGGTATTGGTTTTCTCATGTAGGAATCTCTGCAAGTAAGCTTCTCAACCAACTTGCTTCTTCACTAGCACTTGCTAATGCTATCATCTCAACTTCCATAATGGATTGAGCTAAAATAGTTTGTTTCTTGTTAGAATCTAGATAGTCCATCTCATCATTTATGACTTCTTGCCACAAATCACCATCCAAAGAAGTCAAAACTTCTTGGAAAGTTGATGGATTCTCCTCCAAAACTTAATGTTGATTTCATTTTTTATCATTATCTCTAATCACATGTATGTGATTAGTTGATGTGCCCCCACTATTCCTCAATTTAAAAGAAAATTTCTTTTTTATTGAAATCAATATCGTTTAGACTCAATGATCACTTTTGCGTTAATGTCATAAAATCTGTACGTCTTGTTGTTTACAACATACCCAACGAATACACATTCATAGGCTCTATGAGTTTAACTCTTTAGGGGCATACCATCATAAATGATTTCACAAACAATTTTATGTATCTCATTGGACTGAGACTCTACTAATTTATTATTAGTCATATGATACTTGAGGTAACGACTAACAACATACTTTTAGTCTCAACTTCCTTAGCACCATATTTCTTTTCAATTGGATACCAAATTAATTTAGTAGACTTGTATGGACTATAGTAACCATAGAGATCATCAGATTCAATAGCTAGTTTATCTTTTTTCCCTTTTTTAGCTTTTTCAGGCAACATTGGGTACCAGTTTTCAGAACGTGAACAACTTTTCTTATAGTGAGGAAAATTTTCATCTTATGTTGCCACCATTTGAAATTTGTCCCATCAAACCGGAATGGTTTGTTCAGGTCAAAGTTGTTCGGTCTAGTAATATTGTCTACGAATGTCATTGCAGCAGAAACGTCTTAAAATCGTTGTTACAGTTTCTTGCAACAATTCTAAATGATACAAAATTATACTTACTCGGTGAGTCACGATCAGGTCACTCTCTTTAAGACGTTTCGTGGCACTGCCCAAATTTTACAAGCAAACTATCAACCACACCGTCCCCGAGATAAAACAGTCCAGATCTCTGTTATCAGATTCTTACTATACTGTAAGAACTGATCTCGAATACACCCACCACAATATGGTTATCAATGTCAATTCTTGAAATTCCCACAATATGTCTATCAATGCCAATTCTTGAAATCCCCATAATATGATTACCCGTGTCAATTCTTTTCCCACAATACTACGCTCACAATTTGGCTACATGTGCCAATTCATTTTCCTCAATATTGATTACTAGTGCCAGTTATCGAAATTCACATAATTTGATTGCATGTGCCAATTCTTAGTGCCATAGAAAGACTATTTGCCAAGGGTTGCATTACATCAAAGATTCCATAAACCCAGGAATTGTGTGTACACAAGATATATTCAATTACATAGTCTAAGTTGACAAAGAAAAGATATACAAGGAGGAGGAAAGTATCAAAGACCGTAGTGGCTAGCACAAGCACCAACATGTAATGAATCTACTCAGACAACGATTAGCCTACACCATAAGGAGAAGGAAAGTATCAAAGACCTCATGTTTGTCATTTCTGTAACTTGATGCAGTTCGAAGTGATTAAGCTATGCTCGATGCGACTATATCATTATGATTCTGTATTGCACTACAATTATAGTGTGATGCATTTGTGACAGTCAGCGCAATTTTGCGGCTACATCACATGATGTTGTCTGCAATTTGAAACAAAACTTTTAGCATAAAACAAAACTAGGGTAAAACACATGCCACCAATTTTTTATGCAAAAGAAATATTCACCTATCGTTCTCCTAATATTTTTCACCATAATGAAAACTTGGGGCAAATTGTCTTTGCCCTAAGTTAGTCAGAGTTGCATGACAATTTTCAAGCCATCTTAACACATCATATTTTGTGATGAAGCATTTGTTTCTAGAAATAGGATTCCCAACCTTAGGAGAATACAAAAAAATTATTAGAGTCGTTACACACTAGGCTGACTCGTGATGGTGTGCTGCAAGTGCACAACATATGGCCCATAATTAGTGGCCCAAATAGTATTATATATAAAAATAATTTTATCTCATATGATAAGTGTGTTATTATTTTTATAATTTTTTGAAATTTGTTGTGTTTTCAATTATTATTAATCTATGCATTAAACTCTTTTAATACTTTGCTGGTTGTAATATCATTATTTTATATTATCATATAGTGTGAGATCATTTAACACGCGTTAAGAAGATGACCCAAAAATACTAGACTCGAGTGTCGAATAAGTAATAATAATTGAGTTGAAAACTAATTTTTATTTCGTCAATCACAATTTATTTTAAGCCATCAATTTTAATAAACTTTGACATACAAACATTTCGTGCATATCATCCACTTATTCAAAAAATATAAACAAAAATACACCATTCCTTCGTTCATTCATATATATGAAAAAAATATCAAGACATTGCATTTGACAAATTACTATATCATACATTCTAATACACTGCCAGAACATATGCATTGTCACAAATCTCCCCATGTAATGTTTTTTTAAATAAAAATAAATTACTTCATACCTCTTCAAACATTTCAAAATTTGCATTTAATAGTTAATTTCATGCAATCCAAACCATATGCATCATAAATTACAGTTTTCAAATAGCCTCCTGCATTCTAAAAAATCACATTCATTCCTTAGTTACATCTCATATACTTTCATGCATGCAACAAAGTTATATTTTCATATCATTCATGCATCATGAAATAAATCAAATTCTTGTTACATGCATGTCATGCATTTCTCAAGTAACATGCGCTCAACATTACTGTTTCATGCAACTTTTAAATTATAAAGTACATTACAATTCATGTAACATAAAAAATGGATTATTTTATGCATCTCATGAATAAATAAAAATTACTTTCTATGCATACCTTTTATTGTATTGCTAACGGCGCTCATGAGTTTAAGATTGGTTTTGAAGGCAATATTGTTGGATTCAACTCAAAGCAATCCTAATTGATATTGAAGCAATTGAAATAAAGGATCCCAATAATATGAAGTTGTTGTTTGCTTACCAAGACCATAACACAACCCAGTTCCCATTTTCGGTCTAAAAGTTTTTCCTCACTATGATGACTCTTGTTGTCCAAGTTCAATCACTCATTAATGGGTTGATTATGCAAGTTTATCATCCTATATTTCATTCCACAAACCACATTTACACAAAAAATAAATCAAATAAAATTATTTTATGCATTAATATGAGATATATAACTCAAAAATTAAAGTAAAAATGAAAATGATGCAAATGTAAGATCAAAATATTTCATTTAGGTTAAGAAATTATCAGAGTACCCTTTTTACACGAAAAATCATTTTTGACTTTATAAAATCCAAAAAATATCACAATACCCTTAAATGGGTACAAATAATTATTTGACTTTATAAAATCATAAGAATGACTAGAATGCTTTTTTTTGTTATTTTCATATATGTTTTTTATTTAATTTTTATTTTATTTTTTGTTATTTTTGGTTGAACATCAGTCAGCTACGTGACTTATGATAATTAGAATGTCATTTCGACCCATATCGAATTATTTGGAGTTGTCAATATATTTATTGCAGTTAAAACGTAAAAAAACTCCGTTTTATGTCAAATTTGATAAAATATCCTTTAAACAAGAAGGTATAGCTCAAGAGACAATTACAAATTAGGAAATGTATTAGCACATCGTCCTCCCATAATAAATAATATCATCGCTAAATGCATGCATTTTATTATACCATCAATTTATTTAATTGAAAAATTTAATTATCGAAACAAAAAAGATATCTTTTTTATTTTTGTGTGTGACAAAAGTTTATCTTGGTCCTACTTTATCCCTATGTATAATAGGGATACGAAGACTATGTAGTTATGGTTAAAAATTGCTTATTGGATTGATTGAATATTTTTTGGTTTTTTATTAAAGAACTATTTAGTATTTTTAAACAGAAACATTGACAAAGAGATGACATTGGCCAGAGACCAGCTTCTCGCTTTGAGTAAAAAGGTAGGTAAGGCACGATCATAGATCATCATAGTATTCAAATTCCATAAATTAATTAGGTGATTAAAAATATTTAATATTTTTATATGAAATTAATAATAGAGAGTTGACATTGATAGTAAACCGACTTCTGACTTTGAGTAGAAAGAAAGAGATGACACAAGCCATGACTGAGCAATTCAAATTCTATAAATTAATTAGGTTCTTAAAAATATGTAATTATTTTTAAATGAAATCAATAGCAAAAAGACAACATTGGTCATAGACTAACTTCTCACTTCGAGCATAAATGAAGAGAAGACATGAGTCATGATCTAACTAGTCAAATTCCATAAATTCATTTTAAAACATTCTAAAATTATTTTATTTAATTGAATCAACAAAAAAAAATTATTTATTAATTATTTATAATTTAATTAGTACTACTGTTAAAAACATTTATTTAATTAGTGTTGTATAAACAATTATAAAAAGGAATACATAAAATAATGAGACAAATCAAAATGACTAAAAAAGGAATAAAGAAATAGTACATGTAGATCAAGATAGGAGATTAGGACAAGAAATGGAAGAAAGAGAAGCTGATATATATATATATATATATATATGAGAGTGCACATTAGGTTCATAAAAATATTGAACTTATGATAATTACTTTTTTCCAAAATAATATGATAACTCCATCTCACCTAGTTTCACTGGTCGCATGGAGTGACATTCTTACTCCGCGACTCAGAGAAGTGGACAGAACGCATGCTCCCCAAACGAATGCAATTGAATTAGCCATAATTTGTTTTGGCCTTTTGGTATTTTTCTCTTTTTAGTGTGCTATTTTTTCTTACTTTATGGTGTGTCTTTTCCATGTAGTCAAGCCATTTATTTATGAGATATATTACACATGTTGAAAAGAAAAGGTGTCATTCTCATCAATGCACTAATTAATATTAAAATGTTGTTTTTAAAATTAAAATTATAATGTTTTTTTTTAAAATTAAAATTAAAATGAAACCATCAAAGGACAAAAATTATTTGACTCTATAAAATAATTATTTGACTAAAATCCAAAAAATATTTCTCATTCACTAAAATCCAAAAATTATCATAATACCCATAAATGAGTAAAAATAATTATTTGACTCTATCAAATCATAAGAATAACTAAAATGACATTTTTTGTTATTTTCTATTTTGGCATTTATATTTTTCATATTTTTTATTTTTGTTTGATTTTTTTTGTTTTGTAAAAATAGGTTGGACAAAATTTAATGTTTACACATAAACTAACAACAATTTTTGAAGAAGCAAATTGGTTGAGAAATTTGCTAGAAGATATCCTTTATGAGAAAGAACAATGTTACTTGTGTTGATTCATTGCGAATAATAATACAACTATTATAAAAAATGAGAATCATTATTGTAACTATCAGTGTAGTGGCGCTGCGCGTGGAAAGCCACACCAAGTGTGGAAGAAGCCAGACGAAGGGTCTGATATGAGAAGAGGTGCGCTTAATGTACTGTTGCTGCGTTAAGCGCAAGGGCAAGATTTAAAAACATAAAAAGAGAAACAAGATACCATTTTGGAGAGATATATAAATTTACCTTAAAAGTTAGGAACCAATTTTTTTTCAACAATGTATTTTCTTAGAATGCTTTCTAATCTTCTTAGTTTGTAGATTTATGTAAGTTGGAAATAGGATGTACAGGTTAGGAAGTAGGATATATCTACTTATGAGGTGGTAGAACCGCTCACAAATAAGCATATATTAACTCGTATAGAGTTTACACTTAGTTCCAAGATCTAAGTGAGTTATACTCCCTAAAAATTCCGAAAATAAGTATTACAAATCAACATTATAAAGTGTATATCTTTTGGGTCGAGTTGGAAGTCCTTAAATAGTTTTCAAATGCTGTCTTCGGCACCGAGTGCACCTCGAGCTGGCTATGCGTGACTTTTCAGCACACCAGCTTGCGTTGGACGTACTTCCATTCAATCAGTGCACCACCCGTTGCGTTGAGCACAAGTACGTACGCCGAGCATGTACGAAACAAATGCAACATGTTGATTTTCGCTACTATATGCACTAAGTGCAGAAACCTGTGCTCAGAGCATCTAGTTTTACTTTTATCGTCGATCTGACCATTCACTTGAGGATTCATCAGTTAGGAACAACATATCCAAAATTCAGCTTGATCAAACAGTGAACGAATGGGTTATCATGATTTTACTCAAACTATTCATGGCTGAACTCTTGCTTTTGTCTAGAACTTATCTTCTTGTAATTACTCTGCCGGATTAAGCCTACAAAATACTTCGGAGGTGAGACTTGACCATTTATATAAGTTTTAAATATCTATTAGTAAAATTTCATTCATCTTTGATGAAGTAGGTAAAATGCCGTAAAAAGAGTGTATAAACTATGATCAATTTGATACTTAATAAACTCTCCCCAACTTAGAATCTTGTATAAACTATGATCATTCGATCAAAGTATGATATCTAATTCATGCAAGTCATTATTAGCTACATACTCAATTTCAAACTTCATTATTTTAACAATTCTTATTCCAATAAATCAAGAAGTGTGAACTCTCAAGTGTTTATAGTGTTTGAAGTGTATATTTCTCACAAGCATGCAATAAACAAGCAACAAAATTAATTTTGGTATTATCTCATGATTAATCAAGAATGATACAGAATATGGATCACTAAGGTCTTTCATGGATTGTAATATGACTAGACTACAAAAGATATGGTTCTTCCGAATACAAAGATGTTCTAATAGGTTAAGAGAGCACATTCTAACTTCATTTATCACTTCTACTTGTACTACAAGTTATTTTTGTTTTCCCTTTTCTTTTATTACTCCACCACTCATATTTTTACTTTACTCTTTTGTAGATTTTTTTTCTTTTTGATTAATGAGATGAGTGGTGGTTAAACCACTTATTTTTCCATTTTTTCATACATTATTTTTTTCTTCTCCCCAACTTGATTTCAACTATAACATTTAGCTCTCTTATCCTACTAGAACTAGGACTAGATAATTATTTTCATTACTAGCTCAAGGTTGCAATCAACAAACAATTCAGCCTCAAAGGGGCTAACAAAGGATAATAATGTCATTTGGGATGTGTTTAGGTCTAGTGAGTTTAATCAAATAATGTCTTGATCATATCCATATTTCTCTATCACCTTAGATTATTTTTCGAGATGCAAGCAAAACAAGCAATGCAAGTTATCACAATATTTCAAAATTTTATGCAAAGTGTATAGCTCAAAACTCACATCACTAAACTTACTCATTCAACCTCCTGATTTAAGGCAATTTCATGTTGTAATGTTAAAGTTCATAAGAGTTATGGTGGTCAAGATTGAGTCAACACAATTAGTATAACATAAATTTCAATAAACATGTTATTCCTTAAGTACTTAACTCATCATGCAATATACAAGTCAATTCATGTAACCAATCAACTTAAAAGCCAAAAATTTCAGAAAACAAAATAGCCAACACATGATTAATCAACAAAAAATGAAATGAAATTAGACACGATACATATTTTCTAAGCTCCTAATTAAGGCCAAATTCACCCCTCCGCGAAGTTTGGATTATCCTTATTCCGACAAAATTAAGCTCTCATCTACACAATAGCTCATGTCAAAGTACAAAAATACAAAAAACATAAATAAAAAACAAAGCATAAAAATACATGGGTTGCCTCATAGGAAGCGCTTCTTTAACATCACTAGCTTGACGTTAGTTTGCGATATTAAGGATCACGAAGCTAGATCAACCAATGCAATATGACATTAGCATGTCAATACTGTTGTTTCACATTATTTAACCATTTCCGGAAGGAATCACTATGCTTGATTGATTTAATCTTTATATTTTTGCCCCTAGGACTCATATATCTAGTTATCAACTATAGTAAAAGAGGACGAATGCCAATAATATGATCATTGTTAACTTTTATAAGTAACTATGTAGTAAACATGGACTAACCAACTCAATAATTTCAATTGACTTTACCTCCACACTTTTACCTATTGTTTCTTCAACCTTCAGGATGGAAGGTTGATGCTCGATGTTAACTGGTGTGGTAGGTGGTGGTTCCTCTGGTTGAGAAACTTAGCGATTATTCAAATGTGTGGCTATCAAACACACTTGAGTCTCTAAGTTTCTCAAGGAGGCGTCAATATTCCTCTAGTTCTCCATGGTTAGCTCCATGAATTTTTGGAGGGTGTTCTCCAACTCGGAAGTCTTGTCTAGGTAAGGATCTTCCATGTAATGCATGTCCACAATAAAGGGTTTTGAGCAATATATGGTCAAGCGATTACCATAACAGACTTCACAAGTCACTCTCGGTTGGAACATGGCATCTTCCGATTAAGTAACTCCAACTAACGTGAGAGTAACCTATTATGGGCTAAAATCTCAGTATGAGCTAATGATTCGTGGTCAAACGTCTCATAATCTATGTTGAACTTAGACCGTATACAAACAGAAAATCCAAAGATTAGTACCTCAACTAACAGTAAAACCAAAAAAATGCATAATTTAAAATTGCTTAAAACGATAATCTAATTATGCAATGCTACGATTTAGATGCAAGTCCCGACAATGACGTCACTTTTCTAACCAACAAATAATAGTATAGAACTACTTCGATGTCGCAAATAAATATAGAGTTAATGGATTGTCGTATCCACATGGACTTGCTAAGTCTAGCATTTCAACAATAAAATTACTATTTTAAGCTGATTTTTAAATGAATTTTCAATATTATTAGTTTGATAACACATAATAGTTCAAATATAATACAATGATAAAAGGAGCTAGGTTTAAAGTTCATACTTACTATCCATATACATATGATTCAGTACACAAATTCAATTAGTGACGATTATTCCATGCAAATAACCTCAAGGTTACTAAAGGCTAATGTCTTAGTCAATTCGTAACTTTTGCAGAAAAACCCTATGTCTAGCAACTTCAATTCTTAAGTTAAAGAACTATAACTTGCGAATCATGAATTTGTGTAAAATATTCCATGTATGTAAGTTGAGTTAAAATGTAACACCTCAATTGTATTAGCCGCCAATGTCTTAGTCTATACTAACACTTTGTCAAAGATAACTCTATCTCTAGCAACTACAATGATAAAATTCAGTTTTAGAGTTATAAAATTATAAAATTAGTTATACGTCTAGATACTAATAAGTAACATGCATGAGATGACAAGTTGATACAAGTCTGTGCTTAGGAAATATATCAATTGTTGAGTTACGCAAGTTTAAAATTATGTAAGTATGATACAAAATATTGTAGTTTAAATTCATGCATTAAGTTTGTCAAAATTAGAGCAAGCATTATGCACATACAAGAACTCAAATATAATCACAACTTCAAGAACTTCATATAAATAAATTAGTGTGTATACGTCAAGCTTATTACATTCAATCCCAACAAGGGAGTACTTAGCTACTCATGTTCATACAATGCAAGCAAGATAGGGTCAATACACAACTCTTCAGGTGGTAGAACCACACACAAGTGAACATAGATTAACTCATATGGAGCTTAAACTTAGTTCCCATGATGTAAGTGAGCTAAACTCCCTAAAAACTCTGAAAAAAAGTATTACAAATCAATATTACAAAGTGTATATCTTTTGGATCAAGTTGGAAGTCCTTAAATAATATTTAGATGATGTCTTTGGCGCTCAACACACCGTCTGTGTGCTGGGCGCACCTCTAACTGACTATGTGCAACTTTTCAGCGCACCAACTTGCATTGGGCACATCTTCGTGTACTCAGCGCAAGTACGTGCGCTTAGCGCATACGAAACAATGGCAAAATGCTGATTTTCGCTAAGCGTGGAAAACTGCACCAACACATTGAGTTTTACTTATTTCACTGATCCGACCGTACGTATTGAAGATTCATCAATTAGGAACAACATATCTAAAATTCAGATTGATCCAACGCTGAACGAATTAGTTATCACGATTTTACTCAGAGTACTCATGATTGAATTCTTGCTTTTATCCGAAACTTATCTTTTTGCAATTATTCTTCCGAAATAAGCCTACAGAATACTTCAAAGGTGAGACTTAATCATTTATACAAGTTTTAATCATGTATTAGTACAATTTAATTCATTTGAGTTGATTAAGTAGTTAAAGTATCATAAAAAGAGTGTATAAAATATAATCAATTTGACACTTAACACGAATCTGTAGGTATAATTCTTGACCGATTTCTACATTACAATGATTATCCAAAATAGTAATCTTGTGTGTTTTATCGTGAGGACGTCGTAGTTGATTGCTCGCTTGCATATTTTTTATAGTATCACAAATGTCTTAAAGAGAGCGACCTAGTACTTAACTTAATCACTAATATCTTGAGTGAAATTATCATTTTTATATGATTTTAATAATCCTTCTTTTCATCAAAAGGGCTAGGATATTTTAGGATTTGGGGTTTATGGTCTACAAATGGATTTTGTTTTGAGGCTATTAAAGATAAAATTATTAAAATTTGAGGGGTAAAATGAGAAGTGAAAGTAGTTTGAAAAAATAATACAAAAAAAGAAAAAGAAACTCACCATAAATAAGATGTTATTTTTTGATTATTTTCTATAAATAAAAGCTAAGTTTATAACATTGATGTATTGCAAAACATACTTGTATTGTAATTTTAAACTTATTTTTTGAAAAAACAAACAAAAACTACAAAGTATCATATCTAACAAACAAGATGACAAAAAAATGGGAGCATATCTTTTGTGCATAATTATACATGCTCTTATTCATAATTGGTCAAAACAATGTTTAATTATAAAAAATTTAAGTGAAATATTTTTTTTCCAACTCACACTTTTTGTCATACAAGATATGCTCCACAAGAATAGCCTTCGCACATCTTCCAAACACAATCCTGCAGCACCCAAGAGTCGAGCCCAAAAGTGCTGAAAGCGTTACTCAGGCGTGTTGTAATTTACTCTTCGCTGCTGCTACACATAGGAGCAGGAGGCATAACAAATGGACATAGCTCTCTTTTCTCCATCATCACTCTTCTCCGAAGAAGATGACATTTCTACTCGTAATCTCTCTCTCACTCACTCCCTCTCTCTCTCCATCCTCTGTGATCCTTAAACAATCCTCTCTATTGTGTTTCTGAATGCAGACGAGGAAAATGCAGAGACTCAGGAAAGCTATGTTGAGAGGAAGCACCAGTTTCCGGGAATGGTAAAGTTTTCAGCTTTAACATCATCAGTTCCTGTTTAACCAAATTATTCTTCTGGGTTTCTTTCGGAACGACGTTTCTGTCTAGAAAGTGTCACTTGGTGTGATTGCTCAGAAAATACTTAACTATTATACTTGTAACTTAAATATATATTTTTTCAACCGATTACATCAAGTGGCTGATTGAGTAGCACACTTTGTGGGACAGAAGATGAGCTCCCATTTGTTTCGAGGACTATGAAAATTAAAGTTTAGTTGGGGTCTCGTTTCATAGATTTGATGAAATTACTGTGCACTTTGTGTTTGGCTACACATCATAGAACCTTTTTGGATTGAAATGAGTGTTTTTTTTACTTAAATATGCATATATTTTTATTGAGTTGCTTACTATGAGATGTAGAGTTTCCAATGGAAGATGCAATTTGATGTGTTGGAACTTTGAAGGGTCGAAAATTGAGCATACGTGTTTGATTATGCTTAAGAGGAATATGCATGAAAGCTAGTGAATCATATTGCTAGTTCTATCATTGACTGAGGAAAAAAATGTTTTGAGAGTCATATTTTCTTTGTAAAGTGGATGATTGTCCAAAAGGGTTTAAATTAACAGGATGAGGATGACCTATCTTTGTAGTGTCTCGGTAGTCTCAGAAAGCCAGTGTTTGCTAGGAAGATCTTAGTGCCTTACTCATGCAATCTGTTCATTGTTTCAGAAAGATTAGGTGTGCTTGGTTAGGGTGAAAATACAGCCAGATTAATGTTATGTAGTTGCTTGGTATGAAAGTAAAGGAATAGAGATGAAGTTGCCATCGTCAAATTTCTATACTCTGCGAAGTTTTAATCTCTAAGTTACACTATAATTGAAATGAAAGTGTATTAAGTGTTCAACTTTAACAAATAAATGTTTGTAGTAGTATCCTTCTATAATTTTCTCATTGTAAAATAATCTGGTAAATATATTTTCTCAACTAAATGGGGTTGGTTACATGAATCAAACAAATCTCGTCTGCTCTATCAAAAACTGAATTTTCAGGGAGATAATTTAAATAAATCCATTCTGATGATTTCACTTAAAGTTTTCTTTGGTCTTCTTCAATCTCTATTTCCTGGCTATCCTCTACCTTTATTTATTAGTCTATGTTTCATTTGATGAACTCTTCTAACAGAGCTTCTACTGGTTTTCTTGTCTAAACTATTTTTGTTGCAATTATCCCATCTTTTCGTCAATAGTTGTCACTCCTTCTCTTTTCTTGTATTCCCACTCATCCAATGGATTATTCTCATCTTTGCCACACATCATATGCTCTTGTTGGCACTTTACTTCCAACGTGCAGTACCATAAAGTATTGTTTGTCTCATGACTGTGTCGCAAAAAATTTCTTTTAGCATGATAAGTACCTTCCAATCACAAATAACGCCTGAAGCATTCTTTCATTTGATCCACCTAGCTTGAATCCCATGATATACTTCTCAATATTGTTCTCTATCACTTTGTATTATAGATCCAATACACTTAATCTGTGTGACTTATGGTATGTCGTGATCTCCGATTTTCACCCCCAAGCTAGTGCTAACACATGTCTTGTTAAAATCTCATTCCATATACCTTGTTTTACTTCTACTTAAACGGAAGCCATGTGCTTCCGTACCTCCTGCCCATAACTCTAGTCCACCATTTATTCCCTCCCAGACTCTATCACAAATACTAACCTGCAAAAAAAAATGCATGGAGGCATAGATTCTTGGATATTTTAAGTAAGAATGTCAAGAACCCAGGTAAAAGTTAAGAGCTCAAAGTCCCCCCTTCGTTTTAACCTATGGTTATTAGAAAAAAATCATATGTAGCTCTTCCATGTGTTCGCACACTGGTTTTAATCTTATCACACATATCTTTGTTGTAGAGGGTGAGCCTCTATATAATGGTAACTTTGCTGGTTAGTGACCAAGATGTCACAGATTCGAATCCTGGAACCATCCTCTATGCTTGTAGGGGTAAGGCTTGATCAAACTCTCTTATTCTCCAACGGCTTCCACAAAAATTCTCTTGGTACCCTACCATAGGCCTTTTCCAGGTGATGGAACACCATGTGTGGATCCATTTGTTTCCCTCTTTTACCTCTCCATCTGCAAATGGTATACTGCCTCCAGTACATCTAGCACTCTAAACTATGGTACAGTCATGAAAATAATTTTTATAACATATACTTTTTGTTCCGCTATCCATTTCCACCAACTCAGTTTCTATCTCATTATACCTTTACCAAGCAATTTAATCATGTTATAGACAGAGACACAAACATAACATTGTAACAATCTATCCACCAAATAGTTGTGTTCTGGTTTCTGAACAACCTATTATTTGAAAAGTGTTGACTGAGAGTGATCATACATAAAATTGGTATCAGGATACCGAACACATTTTGCCCCACTGTTTCTTGTTGCTCATTGTTTTAGTTAGGCCTGCGCACTAAGTGGTCTCACTATTAGACTACTGTTTTTGTCTATTGTAGTTTAGGTGTATCCATGTCTACTTTTGTTGAGAACAGAAGCCATTTGCTTTTTTCTGTTGAGGTGGTCTTTTTTTTATTAAGGCTTGTCTCAGAAAGACATCAATATTCATTTTTATTTTTGCTCCATTGGCCTTCTTCACTTTATAGCTTGAGTTTTCAAATTAGACATGATAGTTTTATGCAAAATCCCTTGACAAAACTTAAAAACTTCCAAACTCCCTAATTTAGTTCTGCTTGAGCTTGATGTTTTGCTAGCTTCTTGCATTTTACTGGTTTGTGGTGCTTCCTCTTGTATGCAGGAGCTGATTATTCGGGAATTTTCCTTTCATCAACTGAATGCTAATTTACTATGGCCGGGGACATTTGCGTTTGCAGAGTGGTTAGTTCAGCACAGATCATGCATTGAAGGACGACGTGCCATTGAGTTGGGAAGGTATTTCAATTACTTATCCCTTAAATTTTTTGTTTAAGCTATGCTTATTTAAGAAGTGTAGAAGTATTTCTCAGACATTCCTTTGTGAAGTGATCTTGACTTGATCACACGACTTTTGCATCAAACTTACACATCCATCAATAGTTACTCTTGGTTGTACATATTTCTTCTGTGGCATGCAAATTACTGCCATCTCTTACATAAGTGTATTGTTCCATGTTTGTAGTTACAGATGGAGCATTGATCTTTGTTGGGGGACATAAAATAATACAATGATTTGTGTTACCATGAGATATGTCCCACTAAAAATCTCATTATTTTAACAAGCCTTCAAAAATAAAGAACTTAATGCTACTTTTTTGTTTCATAGTACAAGATACCAGTACTTCACAGCACCTGTTAAAGAATTGTAGGTTTAGGGCTAGGGGAGAAAGAAAATATATAGATGGCTAACTAACACTGAATATATTGTCTATAGATTATAATGTGATACAAAACCTTAATCTAATACTCATAGTTATTTATAATAATAATGAGGTCAAGTGCAAGCACACTAGTACAAGCCCAGACCTACTGAAAATAAGACTAATATACGTCATAACCCTACCAACAAGGTGTTGGTCTAGTGGTGTAAGGCCCTGTTAGATCCCAAAAAAGACCAAAAGGTCAATGTTCGATTCAGGGAAGCGACACTTGTTGGGAGGGGCAGCCGCACACCCTGAAAGGGATTAGTTCCTTACCCATAATAAGGTGAGGGATATCTTTGGTAGTACCAAAGAAAATAACTTCATAACCCTAAACCCTGATATTTAGAACTCCTTCTCAGGCCAAAACTGATTTATTTCAAGTAACATAGTAACATACCCACAAACATAAGAAGAATTACACAAACCATTTCAATAGAAGCTATCACCTAGAAGTGAAACTCAGCACTGGCAGATGTTGAATATTCCAATCACAGCATAGGGAAGAAGAGAAGATGCTGAACCATTCAAACAATTCTCGACCACTAATGTCCTAGAAGAAGAAAAGAAACTAGGATGATTTGTGCTCCCAAATATTTGACACCCTTGGTTGCACCTTTCTGGCTGGCCAAACCACAAGAACCTGGGATAACTGCCCTAAGATTATTTGACACCTTTGTTCACAACTTTCTGGTTGGTCATGACATTCATGGTTGCTAGAAACACCACTGCATTTCTCTTAGCTGCGCACAAAAGAAAGGAGAAATGAATAGCTTGAAGACCAGAATTGATAGACACAACTTGTGGTCACATATAGGGGTGGAAATATGCTAGACTTTGCCTAAACTGGCTTCGGCCTCTTTTATAAAAAATGCTTGCTTGAGCCTGGCCTTGGCTTGTCACATGTTAAGAGGTTATCAGTCTTATTGTTAGTGTGCTAGGGATTGAGCTTGTAGTTGTACAACTAATACTTTACCTAATGATTTGTATAAATAGAAGTATTAGCTTATGATCTTGTTTGTAACAATTATATATATATATATATATATATATATATATATATATATATTCTGTGTTATTGTTTTCCTGTCTTTCTATTTTTTCTTTCTTCCCTATAGCCCTAAACCTTACAAGTCACAAACAATATTATGAATGCAAAATGAGCCTTTCAATATTATATGATTTCATTTTTTTCGATGATAGCTCCGCATTAAAGACGTTTGATTTTTTTCTCATGTAGCATTTTAATCCAATTTCAGTGGCACAGGTGCTTTGGCCATATTTCTCCAAAAAACATATAATCTTGATATTACAACTTCGGACTATGAGGATCAAGAAATAGAGGATAACATAGCTCACAACTGCAGAGCAAATGAAATACCTGTCATTCCTCACATAAAGCGTGAGTATTCTTTCAGTTGATGTAGTCATCTTTTGCTTCGTAGTTAGCTACTGAAAAGGATTTCAATGTAGTGTGTCTGTATTTCAAGGCTAGTGAAGTTGCCCTTTTGATAGAGAGTTAAAATCTTTTATGATATTTTTTATATATGATCCTTATTACATGGTTAACTCACTCAGATGCCTATGAATGAAGATGAAATCTGCTTGTTTTGCATTCTCATCCCTGACATGTGGATGATGAGTATTCTACATTTTCTTGATCATGAAAAGCACTCCAGAGTCCATAATTCCATTGTTCCTATTTTAGAAGTGGCAACCCAACCATACATAGTTTAATTATTTGATCTGTATCAAAATCTCTATTATTTTGCTATTTATTTAAGTTTTTTTATTTATATTTTAGCTCTTATATATTAAGTGTGCTTGTATTTTCAGACACCTGGGGAGACAAGTTTCCAATTTCTGACCCTGACTGGGACCTGATCATTGCAAGTGACATCTTATTGTGTAAGATCATTATTTTTCAACATGCTGACTTGGTTAAGTTATTTTACCAACAAAATTTACAAATACCAATAAAGTTATGCATAACCTAGTCCAGAATAAAGAAAACAAAATACAATCAGTCAAGTTCCACTCTCAATCTCTCAGTAAGAGTGTTGTTCTACCATCTTCTAAAATCAGGGTAGCAGTACCACTAATGATTTGATTTAATTTAAAAAGGAAATTATGATATTAATTATAATATTTGTTTAGTAAACACTAAAATAAGTCCTTTGATTTCTTCTCATAATGTGAAATTGTATATAGATTTTAGCTTGTGATTATTACAATTGCAAATGGTCCTTGATATGTCTCTATTACTTCTTGAATGCTTGCAGATGTGAAACAATATGCAAATTTGATACAGACCATTTCCTTTCTTCTCAAATCTTACAAGCCAAGGCATACGAAAGCTTTATCGCCAACACGGGAAGATGAAAAAAATGGTATCATTCTAGAAACTCTTTTAAAACTCTTTTAATCAAAACAAGCTTTAGTTTCTCAAATTTACATTTTTACTGACTTTTATATCCTTGTGCTAGCGGGAGATGTAGTGTTACCATGGCCAGCCTTTTTAATGAGCTGGAGACGCAGAATCGGGAAGGAAGATGAATTGCTTTTCTTCAATGGTTGTGAAAATGCTGGTCTGGAAGTGCAGCATATTGGATCTCGTGTATATTGTATCGTGCTCAAAGGAAATGAGAAATCATAAAACAAAACTTGATTAAAGAAACAAGCAGTGAACATGCCTGGGTGGAAAATGAAGTGGTAATTGGGGTTGGTCCATTAACAAAATTTCTTCATGTCATAGTAACAGTCATATACCAGTGTCAAAAATTTCCATTAATTTGAGTTGAGAGTAATGATGTTGGGATTTCTTTCTTTCTTTGACTTGCTTTATTTTCATGTCATTATTTGATCAATGAATTTCATTTCTTCAGAGTTTGGTTAACCTTTTCTTTATTTCAAGGAAATAATCATAAATTTAGATAAAAAGTTGGTTTATTTTTAAGAGTATAACATCTATGCACTCTCAGTATAAAAATTTAATATATATATTATCTATCAATTATTTGCATTATTTTTTTGAAGAGTCTATTTTTAATGTTAGTATGTTTGGAAAACCTCATGGTGCTTTGTCTGTGACTGCACCAAAGCTTAGACAGTGTGGATTCCATTATTAAGCTCGAGGATGATCACCGAGGTACAGTCTTACGAAGAATTTCTGTACGAGCAGGAATATGGATTAGCCAAAGATTTTCATGTTTGTTTGTTATTTTCTATGGAGTTGGAGAAATCAGAATATTCACATGGATCAATTTCACAGACCGATTCATCCTCTACACTATGAGAAATAAGGTAGTTATGGATTATGCATTGACATTTATAGCTGGAAATGAGTCGAGTAGAACATGACTCAACTTAGCTTGACTCGTTAAGAATTGACTTGAGATGAGTTTCGGTATAAATCCAACTCAACTAAAATTCACGAACTTTTGAATGAATTAATGATTTCAAATTTATGTTGCTCAATAGTATACATTTATTTCGGTCTTCAGTATAAATTTAAAGGCCCGAATACAATTTGTGAATTTTAATAATAAGTTTAATTACCAATTAAAGTTCAAGTATGTACTAAAGGTTCACTACATGTATATGTATATGTGATATAGAAAATGACTCAAGTTAAAACAATTATTAATATAAAAAATGAGAACAATTAGTATGTATTATTTAATCTTATTTGGATAATCAAGATTAAGTGGTAATGTGATTATTTACTGAATTTTAATCTTAATCATCCATGTATGGTTTTATGATATGATTTAATGTTCTTACAATTTTCATATGAGAATCATTCTCACTTATATCATGCCTATGTATATATAAATATATAATTGAACTAATTCATGAATATAATGAATTGAATTATACTTGACTCCAAGTTCAGCTCATTTGTTTAATAAGTTAATTTTTTAGTTTAAGTAACTCATTTGGTTTATGAAACAAGTTTATAGTTTTCTATAAATGTCAGATCAGTTTATTGCCAAAATATAGGCATATACAATGTTTCTGTTTTTGCAGTGAAATTCAATCACAACGCACGTAATTTGAATAATTGTTTTAATTCTACGGATTACAGTCACACAACCTAGAGCCTTAGAAGGAATATTGTCATTATTTGATGACCTTTTCGGTTTTAAAAAAAGAATAAATTACATTGACACCCTGAGTTTTAGCGAAATTATATAAATCATCTATCACTTTTTATACTTATACAAACCTCCTAATTTGTATACCTTCATTACACTAACCACCTCTGCATAAAAAAAAAAATGTAATCTTTTAAAAAAAGTGATAAATGCAATTAAGTTAAACAAAACATGATATATTGTGGAGACAAGTCCAAATAATGTATGAATCGATACCTCTTTATTATTTTTGGTTCGTTACGATATAATATAAAAGCGATTTAAATAATATATTTTTAGAATTGTTGATGCATTTTGTAACAAAAAATAATAAATATATATTGATTTGTATATTATTTGGACTTTTCTCCACAATATATCATATTTTGTTTAACTTAATTGCATATATCACATTTTTATTTAAAAGATTATACTTATTTCTCATGTAGGGGTGGTCAGTGTAACGAAAATATAAAATTTAGGGGGTTTGTGTAGGTGTAGAAAAGTGAGGGGTTGTTTGTATAATTTCACTAAAACGTAGGGGGTATCAATGTAATTAACTCAAAAAAGAATGAGATGTGAGAGAAAGAGGAGTGGCAGACGAGATAGGACATGGAGGTGACAAGGCGGTGCTAACAGAGTGAAAATCGATTAGAAAGGGAAAGCTACTCTTAGCAAACCAAATGGGTATTTCAAGTCTCTAGAAAAAAAAACAACATCACTTTCTTCTCCACCAACATACCAGACAGTCATGGTATAGGAGATACGTGGACTGTTTTTTCAAAATGGGGGAATGTAGGTGAAGTGGTCATTCCTTTGAAAAGAGATAAGAGGGGCAACCATTTTGGCCTTTTCAGATTCAAACAACAAGATGAGGGTGAGAAGCTGGAAAAAGCCTTATCTAATGTTTGGATATGAAATTTTAAAATTGTTATTAACAAACCTAATTTCAGTAGATATGGGAGGCCTTTAACTAAGTTGAATTCAGAAAAGAACATCAACCAGTCTAATTTAAAATTCAGGTACAAACAATAGATAACAGAGATCCATACCAGTGTTCAGAGGGGAGCCTCATGGAAGGATGTTCTCCTAAATGGCAGGGGGCAGGGTCTTTGGTGGATATTTCAAATTGGACGGGGCTAGAATTTAACGTTTGTGAGGAGCATTTGTCAAAGTGCTATGGAATGTTTGTGGGAGAACTTAGAAACTGTGACGACAAAAAATATGTTACTAGAGTGTTGGCTTCTCAAGGTCTACACTCTATTCAAGTCATCCATATGGGAAGAAAGCTAGTACTCCTTAAAGAAATAGAAGGGGCAAAGATTCAAGACTATCTTAACCTGAAGGAGGCTTGGTGAAAATCTCTATTTAAAGAGATTAGAAGATGGTCACCTGGAGAATTAGCCAAGGATAGGGTGGTCAGGATGAAATGCTCTGGAATACCTATGCAAGCTTGGTCAGAGGAGTTCTTCAAGATGATTTCAGGATCTGTTGGTCCATTCATCAAGGTGAGTGAAGGAACAAAGCGCATGAATATAATTGATGCAGGCTTTGTCCTTCTAGAAAAATAATTCCAAAGTAGAATCGATTCAGTTCTCAAAGTTAAGGTGGGGGGGATTTTGTGGGATATTAGAATGGTGGAAATAGACTATGCATTTGATGACGCAGTTGAGTTGAACGCATCAAGGATTGATGAGAGGGGTGGTGATTCCTACTCAGTGGATTCGGAGGATGGTGAGTCTTGGCTGGAGGTGAACCTAGGATAGGGAGAAGAGGTTAGTTCCGAGGATGAAAATGATGAAGTAGCCATCAATCTAACTAGGGCCCACAAGGCTAAAAAAGCTGACAAGGAGAGAGATGATGGTGACACCTCTCCTCAAACATTGCGATCTGACACTGCGAAGGAACTGGATGATCATTTTTTCTTGGGAATGGAAAGGGCTACGATGCAGAGAAAGGAAAGTGTTTTGTTGAGTAATAATATTAAAGTTAGAAAGGACACTAATGTTGGGAAAGGAAAAACTAGACCATTGCTTTTACAAGAGGCTTTTCCTATGGAAGAAGAAGGGACATGTTTAGCTTTGGAGGAGGCTAAGGCGGACGAGGGTTTTTTATTTGATGTTGGGCCTATAGTTTGGAACGGACCCGATGGTCCAATATTTAATGAGAACCCTGCTTTGCTTATTTCAAACTATAAGGTGGGCCTTCAACCTAAAGCCCATACATAGTGCATTATTAAAAATGATAAGGCTAGCAATTCCTTTATTTACATGGCTGACAATAGTAAAAATGACAAATCCATTAGCAATTCATTTAATGTCATTCAATCCAGCGTGACATCTAGCATGGAGAATTGCACTAGGCAAACATTGGACATCCCCATTATTTATTTGAAGAGAAAAGCTGCAGGTTTAAAAAATGGGTCTTCATAAAACATAAGAAACATGATGTGGCTCCAATTTCAAGTGATGTTCACGGAAATGCTTTGGGGGAGGTAAATGTTTCTAAACTTCACAAAGGTAGAAAAAATCATTTATTTTTCTCCCTCAACCTCATTTTATGTTGAACAAAGGGTGTAAAGATGCCAATAAAAGGTTGAAGAAGGTGGGTAGACAAAAGAAAAAACTTATAAAAAATCCATCAGAAGACAGGGGGAGCAAACTAAGTGAAGTTTATTGTGTGAGTAATAATCCAAATTGTGCAGTGATGAATCTTGAGGAGGGGGAATTGAACCCATTTATTAAAAATTCCATTAGTGATTCTCAAGTTCAAAATGCAAACCTCCTCCATTTCAAAGAGGAGGACTTGGTGGTGGAAATTGTTTAGGAAATAGGTAAGAAGATTGGGGTGACTTTTAATGGTGATGAAACCGTCATGTTGGACAAAATTAGAATATTAAAGGTCAGAGATAAGATTGGCTTTGTTAATGCCAATCGAAGGGAGCAGGGGGGTGATCCATGAATTGTGCATATATGTATATTGTATCATACTTAAAGGGAATAAGAAATCATAAAGCAAAACTTGATTAAAAAAATAAGTAGTGAACATGCCTCAATGGAAAATGAAGTGATAATTGAGGTTGATCCATTAACAAATTTTTTTCATGTTATAGTAACAGTTATATACCATTGTTAGAATTTTCCTTTATTTTCTTGTCATTACTTCATCAATGAATTTCATTTCTTGGGTGTTTGGTTAACCTTTTTTATTCGTGGAAATATTAATAAATTTAGATAAAATATTTTTTAAGAGTATAATATATATGTACTGTAAGTGTAAAGATTTATACACAATCAATATATTGTCCACCTTTCACTAATGTTACTTTTTGAAGAGTCAATGATGATTAAATTTGAACGATGAGTGATGTAGTAACAAAGTATACAACTCCAACACTATTGACGTATACCCTTTTTTTAATCTATTTTTAATGTAGTATGTTTGGAAAACCTGATGTAAAGTATGTGACTGCACCAAAGCTTATAGTGTGGATTCCATTATTAAGCTTGAGGATGATCACCTAGTTCTACTCGACCGACATTCCAAAATGTGCAAGGGACAATCTGACAAAGAATTTCTGTGGGAGCATGAATATGGATTGGCCACACATTTTCATGTCTGCTTGTTATTTCCTATGGACTTGGAGAAATTAGAATATTCACAATGATCAATTTCACAGACCAATTCATTCTCTAGACTCACAAAAATTAGAATATTCACAATGATCATTTCTCGAGTGTGGCATGATTAGGGGTAAAATTGAACGGAGTGGAACATGACTTAACTCAACTTAACCTGATAAGAAATTACTAGAATTCAAAGTTGATTTATCTTTTCAACTCAAGTTAGGTTCAATTAAAGTTTATGAACTTTTGAATGGATTAACGAACTCAAATTTATGTCACTCATTAATATAAATTATGCAGCCCATTAGTATAAATTCAAAGGCCTATAATATATTGTGGATTATACATATACAAGTAGATAAAATTTGTGAATTTTAATAATAAATTTAGCTACCAATTAAAGTTCATGTATGTAGTAAAGATTCTTTACATGTATATATATGCATAGAAAATGACTTAAGTTATTGCAATTGTTAATATGAAAGATGAGAATAATTAATATGTACTATTGAATCCCATATTTGAATAGTCAAAATTAAAAGATAAAGACACATGAGTTTTTCAATTGATTTTGACTATGTCACTCCCATGTATATATGTATATAATCGAACTAGTTCATGAACATAATTAGTCGAACTATATTTGGCTCAAAGTTCAGCTTGTTTATTTAAAGAGCTCATTTTTAAGCTCATATAACTTATTTGGTTCATGAATCAATTTTATTGAACTAAACAACGAGTCGAACTTCGAATTAATGTCAACTTGGTTTGATTTATTACCAACTATTGGCAAATTGATAGAGTGCCAATATTGCAATCTACGAAGAACACTAGAATTAATCTAGTCCTAAGAAAGTAGATAACAAAAATATAAAATAAACACTAAATTCTTCATTTTTCATTGATTTTTTCTCGATGGAAGAAGGAAGACACTATTTAAAGAAAATAAAGAAATCATAAGATGATGATGACCATACAAGTGTCATCATCTTACAGTATAAGAAAATTCTAGAAATATCAATTATTTAGTTGAATCTAAATAATCAACTATCATATAATATCCTATTCATTTTGTAATATTTCTCATAACAAATATCATAATAAACATCCTATCATTACCGATCCCTTTAATACCAAGTTTGAATGATAGCTCAAGAGATCCATTTAGTTGACCCATTAAATTTGAAGCCATTTCATCATCTTCCTCATGATTTTTTTTTGTCTTACCCACTAAATAAACCTATAGATATGATAAGTTAGGGTATCATCATTTGTTATTAATGATTGGAATTTTTCCAAATTAGAAAAGCACACAAATTATGCTTTTTAGTGGGTAATATGTGAACACGTGGCATTGTGTGAGAGGTGGAAAAGGTTTGACACAAATCACACCCTTATCTAGTAGTGCATATGCATTTGTGCTTTCTGTGAATGGCCAAGATTGCACATTATCATTCCAATTTATTGTACCAACAATAGACCATATTTGATTCAAACTATTCCCTTCTTCCACAAAATTATTCACTAAAGCAATATGCTTCCTTATTTTCTCCTTCACTGATTCTTTTCTAAACACACTTTCAAATGCAAAAATACCACCCACTTCCTTTGGTTCTTCATGAGCCACCTTCTCACCCATATTTAGTAAGACTGAGATGGCAACTACGAGGGGGGGGGATTAGTTGTTTAAAAAGTATGACAACTTGTTCTGCAAAATTAAAGAGTTAATGGCAGCGAAAAAGTTATGCAGAAAATATCAAGTAAATTTAAGGAGTTAAAGGAGAAGAGTGTACTCAGAGATTTTATACTGGTTCACCTTCTTGTCCACCGAAGGCTACGTCCATTACTTTTGCAGCCCAAGAGATTTCTTCACTAGATATTAAGAGTAGCAATTACAAATTATCACCCCGAGATTTCCTTGTACCTTACTCATTCTCTAATACCTATATCACTCTTTAGAAAACAACCTTTCCAAGTGATTCTATCCCCTTTTTTATCACACCCTTCTGACAGAAAGTAATTCAACACTTTGAATGAATAAAATTTTAACTATGGCAAGGATTGCTTTGACAAGATTTGAAACTATGAATTATTGCAATCCAATAACCCCTTATACACTTTAGTAATAATGCTCAGAATGTTTGAATAACTTTGAAACAAAACTTAAGGCAACTTCAGAAAATATATTCTGAAGGTTAAGAACAAGTTGCCAAAAGTGCAGAGCAAATATTATAGAAAAGTTTAGATTGTGTATGTGAGTTATATGTTATGAATTATGAGTTTCAATGCCTTCAAATAGGCTTTCCAATTAACCATAAAACCTCTATGAAAAGGTAGGATTCAATTGGAATGAAACCATTTCATTTGGGGTGAAAGCTGATGCAACAACTCTCCATAATCGTTATAGCCTTGACGCAATCGATTACCCAAATACTCTGTCTAAATGAGTAATTGATTAACATACAGTGTAATCAATTACCCAAAGGATGTAATCAATTACCCAATCCTTCTATCCAAGTGAATAAATGATTGTCATATAGTGTAATCGGTTACTCATATGATGTAATCGATTATCCAAGTATTATGTTCACTGAATACCTGATTACGACAATGTGTAATCGATTACTCAAATGAGTGTAATGAATTACCCTATTCAGTTTTTGTTGGGTAACTCGTTTCTCACTCATGTAACTTGTTACTTAGTTCTGGTAACCTGTTACTTAGCCACATGTAACCTGTTACTTAGATCCAGTAACCTGTTACACATTATTTTGAAAATAGTTTTCTTTTATACTTGTAGTTTTCATTTTTCTCTTAAAATACTTTTGAGCATTACTACTATTTGTATATAATAGAGTATAAGGATAGAAGTACCTATAGACTTAGATTCTAAATCCTTGAAGGTTTTATCTTCATTATCTTCATAAGTATTATTCCTTTTCTTTTTTATGAGATGTTGGCGTCTTCATCAAAATCGTGCCAAGATCAGGTAGCAAGATCTTCTTCACAGATTTGTCATAACATGGTGAAGTTGCATGGTACAAATAGAACCATTCAGATCATTGTCTAACACGCAAGAAGCTTCCTTGAACTCAATGATAGAGTGCAAATATGGCAATATACTAAGAACACTAGAACTAATCCACTCCTAAGAAAATAGATAACAATAATATAAAATAAACACTAAATTTTTTATTTTTTATTGATGGAAGAACAAAGACAATATTTAAAGAGAATGAAGAAATCCTAAGATGATGATGACCATACATATGTCATCATCTTACAATAGAAGAACATTATAGAAATATCAATTTTCTTTTCTAGACTGAGTATATCTTATCCTATTTCTTTTCTAATAAATCTCATAACAAATATCATAATAAACATTCTATGACATGTCCAATGTGATATGTTGCGTTACAGTTTTTATAGTGACCTTCAATCACACCATAATTATGGTTTGTTGCAGATGCGTTGTCGTCCATATTCACATTGTTGGGCCAAATTAGGTTTTGGAGACCATAGTTTGAATAGTTACTTTAACTCTAGGAGTTGCAATCACATGCCCTAGTGCCTTCCAAGGAAAATTGTCATAATTTGATGATGTTGCTTCTTTCCAAACAAAGCCTTAGAGCAATGGTTCAACTCGTCTAGACTGAGTATTGGCCATCTTTTGTGTGCATTCAGAGTCTTTTGTCCACATCATCAGAGGCTTTTAGTGGGATTCGAAAATGTTGGATGCTTCAAAGGGAGAGAAAACATTGTGAATAAGGCCTCAATTCCATTATTTGATACATTGGTGGTATGTAAAATCACTTATTGAAATTATTATCGTAAGGTGTCCAGCTCGAGCAGTGGCATTTCATCATGTTTTGCAAGAACCTACTTCTCCACTCATATTTTAAACCTATGTTATATACCACTTTTTTTTTTATATTACGGGTACGTTGCATTTATTATAATTATGAAAAAAATTGTGGGAAGATACAATCTGTTACTAAAATTATAGCTGCAACGCCATTTGAAGACTATCAATACTACAATATTATGGTTGCAGAATGCAATGTCAAACGCTCATTCTCCATAAACATGAACTTATATCTCTAGAATCAATGATACTATACCAAGTAAAGCTAGGCTTGTTTCCATTTTTGTGTCCATAATAGAGCACTTATGATAATGCCTTGCTTTAAGAACCTTAGCCGCAAGGGAGGACTCACTTTGCATGATAAGATAGCCATATTAAAAGCCTTGAAAACATGAAAACACATCCCTCATTTGCTAATTGGACGAGATAGCTTACTTGCTCACTATTCCTTCAATTTTATTTTTACATATGCTTGCAGGAAGGCAATGCAACATATGATATAGGTAGAGATTGATTGGGAAATTGACTTGTTTAGGATATCTCATCTTGTCCTAGAAAGCTATTTACGTTTTCACCCCTTTCTTCTAGTATTTAAAATTCTTGTTGTGCTTACCTTGTTTTTACCATAAATGCATAAAATTTTGAGAAATGTGATCATGAAGCATAAGATGCATTTGCAATGTTGTTGTGGAGATTAAAAAAATGCAATATCACAGTCGAAATTGTGGATGCGGATTACTGTTAAAAGATCGGCTTCTTCGGAACTCTATCTCGAACAAAGTAAAAAATGTGAGATTTAAATCTTCCAACAATTGTAGGTAAATTGAGTTAATTCACATTACTCTCTACCATTTTGTGCATGAAATTTATATGATTCTGGGGTACTCAGTATGTAGTCATGATGCAAATTGTGTACAACTCTCAAGAACTTAGTTTAATTTTGTCTTGTTTAAGAGCTTACATAATTTTGTGTCAATTGCAGGAGAATGAGGATTAGAAAAGATGGAAATTGAAGAAATCTGCGTAAAAGGAGCTCTGGATCCCTAGTCCAAGCCATAGGCTCACCTAAGCATCAAGTTGTCCTCTGGCCCAAGGGAGAGGTTGTCGCTCAAGCGAAAATTCCAACTTTTGAGAGAAAAATCCTTGTGTGTCTCTCGCTCAAGCTAGAGCACCTCGCTCAAGCGAGGCACACATTTATCATGCTTGCTCAAGCGAAAATCTCTAGATTGAGTGAGGGATTAAAATGTTGAGTCAGATATAGGCGTTTACAAGACAAAAGATGGGTTATCCAAACATTTTCCAAGCTTTTTCCACACGAATTTTAGAGAGAGAAACACTGGAGAGGAAGAGAGAAGTCGTGGGAACACCTTTAGATTGAAAAGTTCTTGTATTTCTCATGATAAGAATGTTGTAATGGCTTGATGAGTGGCTAGTTCTCCAGTGTTGGGATTGAAAATGTAATCTTGTAACTTTTATACTCTTGGATTCAATTCTTTAATGTATTCAGTTATTTGATTTTGGGAAGTATATCCCACGCTTAATGCTTGTATTTACTTTGCTACTGAATTCTTGATCTGGGATCCAAGTCTAACTGGAAAGTTGAACTTGGTATCGAATCTGGATTATCTTCCTTGCTATATCATTGCTCTAGGAATGAACAATGATGTACGAATTGCTTTTACATTAAATTAAAGGCTAGATAGTTGGTTGAATATCGAAGGAATTTGGTATTTGAGTAATTACCTAAGGATTTTGAACTCAAGGAATTGATACAAATGATTCGAAGAAAATGTGCATCAAAATCTGTAACTTCACAAGTTATACAAAATTGAATCTAAGGATTGCAAAGAGAAAGAATATGAACTTCATTCCCAACTCATTTAATTTCATAGTTTAACTTTTACATTTTAACAACTTTATTCAAAAACTAAGTGAATATTGAAATCTCAAATCTTATAAATACATACTTGATCTACTTCTTTTGGAATTAGTATAAATCCATTATGCTTTTTGAGGACGATATCCCAGTATTTACCAGATTTTGTTACTTGACGATACTATTCACTTGCCGTACCAAAAATATCAACAAGTTTCTGGCGCTGTTGCCGAGGAGCAATGAGTGATTTATATTAGTTCTATATTGAGTATTGTAAATAATTATTTGTTTTTATATTTTTGTAATATAATTAACCTTTGGGCTAACCCTTGTTGTAGTCTTCTTATTCATACTTTTGCAAGGTAAGGCTACTGAAGAAAAATTAAAGTTTAATCCCGAAATTGAGAAGTCAACCAAGAGTAATCGAAAGAAGGTAAATGAGAAGAGGAAGCATGGTAATCAGGAAGCACAATGTAGCTCTGAACAATCAACAATTTCAGAGCCTTAATTATAAAGAATGGAGAATGCAAATGCTGCCACTAGGAATAATGAGAGTCCTAATCCTCCAAGAAGGACGTTAGGTGACTATGCTCTGTACCAAGGTCAGCAGCACTATTCAAGCATTGTCGTTCCACATACCGAAAGGATAATGGAGATCAAGCCCGCATATCTGAATTTGGTCTGTGCTCTGCAATTTATGGGAAAAGATTATGAAGATCTGTATGCTCATCTGGATAATTTTTATGAGTTGGTGGCGAGCATGAGTTACAATGACAATGAGAGGGAAGCTGCATATATGATGCTTTTTCCATTTTCTCTCCTTGGTGAAGCTAGGTAATGGCTTAAATCTCACCTTATCCAAGCTTAACCAACTAGAGTAATTTGGAATCCAAGTTTCTAACATGATTCTTCCCACCAGCTAGATATGTGCACGCCAAGTTTGGGATATCAACATTAAGACAAGGTACAAAAGAGGTATTATATGAGGCTTGGGAATGTTTCCAAATGTTGTTGAGGAAATGTCCCAACCATGGATTCGAAGATGTGGACCAGTTGAATATATTTTGAAATGGTTTGAAACTTGAGACAAAGATGATACTAGATGCCGCAACCGGTAGCTTTATGATGGCTTTTGATGTTGAGCAAGCCACCAGGATTATAACTGCTTTATCTTCAACAAATAAGCAAGCTCAGGACAACATGAGGACAATACAAAAGGGGTGTGTGTGTTAGATTTGAACACTTTTGATGCTATTCTAGCTCATAATAAAATTCTAACACAACAGATTGAGGCACTCACTAAACAGATGACAAAGTTGCCTCAACAGCTAAATGTGGTACAAACTCCTCTGGTTCATCAACAAGTGCTACACTATGAATTCTATGGGGGTGATCATGCAAATGGTCACTGTTCTATGCCTAGCAACAATCAAGAGGAAGAGGTTCAATATGTGAATAACCAGCCTCGTCAGGGAAACTTCCCCAAAAAATCTTTATACAACAATCAGTTCTCGCAAGGGTGGAGGGGAGAAGTAGGACCATCAACTAGGCAACCACCACTTCAACTATCATTTCAACAGGATCCACACCCACCATTGCATGAGAGACAAACAAAACTGGAAGAAACTTTGGAAAAATTCATGCAAGTCTCCATCATAAATCAGAAGAATACTGATGCTTTTGTCAGAAATCTGAGACACAAGTGGGACAATTTGAAAAACAAATGGCTAAACAATATTGAAATCGTCAACAATTTTCCGCAAATACTTAAACCAAGCGTAAGGATGATAAGTGCCAAAAATACCTATTTTTCATACACTTTTCATGACACTTATCCTTGGATAAATTAATAAAACCAACTTAATTCAACACTTTTTGGATAAAATATCACAATCTTATATATATGCTTTATGTATTTCTTTTGTAATATATTTTGTAGGATTTTGGTGGAAAAGATAAGAATTAATCAAACACAAACAAAGTGCTCAAAATAGATCAAAAATGATCATCAAATGACATGCTTAAGCTTCATGTGGCAAGCTATGTGCTTAAGCATGACTCAACAAAACTTGGCATATGTGGAAAATATGGAGTCAACTTGAAGCTGCTCACTAAGCAGCTTAGCTTGGACCAAGTCCACGCCCAGCTGACCTGGACACCAGTCTGGCATGGTCAAACCCAACCTGGCATGGTTAGAACACAAGGATGGGACAGTCAGAACACAAGCCTGACACAAGCCAACCTGCTCAAGCAGACAACTTAGTGGAGCACCTGGACCGCCCAACTTGGAACCACACACCTGACCAAATCAGCAAGCACCAGGCCACATTAGCATCAGAACGATCAAAGCTGCTCAAGCAGACAACTTAGCGATGCCTAATAAGTAGCTTGGCAGTTTGCACCCAACAACTTGGTCAAGTTGACTTAACCACCAAGCAACCATGACCTCATGCATGACCTCATTTCAAGTAGCCTGCATAAGCTTTTCAGAGGTAGCTCACCATAGTTGGGCCACTAGCTCACAACTAGCTTGGGTGAGTCAGCCCCAAGCAGGTGACTAAGCTGCTTGGCCAAGGGACCAAACCCATGCTGAAGGGTTTGGTGAGCAACTTGGCGGTGGCGGAAAAATCCTGTAAATAGGAGGCACTTCAATGCTTCATAAAAGCATTCATTGTCATTCTAATTCACATTCTCACATTCTCACATTCTCACATTCCACTTCTCTCTCAAACCAAATTCTCTCTTCTTCCATATCTTCTTCTTGTAATTTTCTTGGAGAATTTCCACTCCAAAGTAGTTTAGGTAAGTGTAGTTTGTAGTTTTCTTTCTTAATTCAAGAGGAGAAAGGAGATGGAAAATGAGATGCAAAAACATAATTTTGTAATCTCATTTCGGTCCAAAAAGCATCTCATCCTTGGATAGATGGCTCATGCTCCTACAAATTGACTTGGATTATGGTGTGATTTCTTCTCTTTAATTTATATTTTGAAATCAATGCATTCAAGTTATTACTTTTTGGTTAAGTTTTGATTCTTTATGAAGTTCTTAATGCAGTTTTAGCTTGATCACCTAAAACTTGATTTAAAGATCCAAAATACTTATTCTTTAAGTGTTGACAAGTGAATTAAAAAGTATAACCTACACCTTAGTTCACGTGTCATATCAAACATCTATTTTAAGCAACTTATGTTTAAGGCTAAATAAAGTTAACGGAGCCTGAAGTAGGGTGTGACAACCTACTCCGACGAGTGACACTTAACTATTGTTTAGTGTATTTCATAAGGTTTGAAAATCATCTTATCACTCTAGGATGCTAGATGAAGGATTTAGAAATGATGTGTGGATTTAATCGAAAGTATAACATATAACTTGTAATGTTTTCAAAAATCAAGTAGAGGGCTATATATATTTATGTTATGTAAACCTAATGTAACAAGGAGAAGAATAGTCAAACACTAATCCTAATTCTCTAATAATATATAGTGGTAGCCGCTCAACACTCCCGGGGACGTAGGCACAATTGGTCGAACCTCATTACCAAATCTCTTGTGTTATTCTCTTGTCTCTGTACTCTTTACTACTTGATTGTTTGCTTGTTCCAATAATTGGTATCATAGCTGATAGTTTGACGGCTCAATGGAGTATTGAAGTGACAAGTGGTCGGTAGATCCATGAGGGATCCTTGTGTCGAAAGTCTACCTAACGAGAGGTCAAGGCGGCGTGTTTTGTTGATGAAAGGTTAAGCCAACGTCGCTACAAGTAGGTAGAGAGCTGAGATCTGGCGTATCCAATACTCATAGGGGAATTCACACTTGATGGAAGATGTTTGGTATTCAAAGTGTGAATGAAGAAGTCTCACGTTGGGCAAAAATGGATGAGTTAAAGAGCATATAAGTGGATGAATCCATAGACCTAATATCTTAAGGTTTTGGGTCAAGATGTGGTGTCAAGCCCACTTATATACTTCTTTCACTTAGCCCATGGAGGAATGTTGTAACCCATAGATGAAGATCTCCCAACAAGTGGTATCAGAGCCGATGGTTCGACGACTCAATGGAGTATTGAAGCGACAAGTGGTCGATAGACCCATAGACCTTATGACTTAAGGTTTTGGGTCAAGATGTGGTGTCAAACCCAGTTATATGCTTCTTTCGCTTAGCCCTTGGAGGAATGTTGTAACTTATGGATGAATATCTCCCAAAAAAAGGATTGGAGATCTAAAGATAAAGCCTACCAGAATGACTCTATAACTCGCTGATAGATCACTGAAGTACCCATATGGAGTTGTTGAAGATGCTTTGGTTAATGTGGATAAATTGGTGTTCCATGTGGATTTCGTCATAAGAGATTTTGAAGAGGATACTGAAGTTCCTGTAATTCTGGACATACCCTTCATGAAGACTGCTTGGGTGATCATTGATATGGATGATGGTAAGTTGAAAGTGAGGGTACAAGATCAGGAAGTAAACTTTAATGTATTTGAAACAATGTAGCATCTAAAGAGCAAGCAACACTACTTTAGTGTGGATGTCATTGAGGAATTGTACATGCTTGATGACATTCACATGAGTAGAAGTAGTCCATTGGAAAAAGCTTTTAGAGGAGAATTTGAATGGAGCAATACAAAGGAGAAAAGGATGATTGAGATATCTATGGCAGATTTGGATGATCAAGAAAAGACAATTCTCACATGTCCTTTTGGCATCTTCACATATAGAAAGATGCCATTCGGACTGTACAATGCACCAACCACATTCCAAAGGTGCATGTTAGCTATCTTTTCTGATCTGGTTGAGCATTGCATTGAAGTATTCATGGATGACTTCTTAGTTTTCGGGTCATCATTAGAGGGTTGTTTAGCAAACTTGGACATCATGCTGAGGCGATGTATGGAAGCAAAACTGGTTTTGAATTGGGAGAAGTGTCACTTCCTGGTGGCTAAAGAAGTGGTCCTAGGGAACATTTTCGGGGTATTAAAGTTTACAAAGCAAAAAATTTAAGGTTATTAAGGAGATTCCACCACCACTCAATGTCAAGGGAATCAGAAGTTTCCTTGGCCATGTAGGTTTTTACAGACGTTTAATTAAAGATTTTTCAAAAATTTCAAAACCACTCAGTAATCTACTTAACAAAGATACTATTTTTCAATTTGATGTTGAGTGTGCAAAAGCTTTTGAAACTCTAAAACAAAAACTCATTTATGCTCCCGTCGGGATGGTACTCGGATAGAGAAGATATAAGTTTTTCCATGCCATACATTATGCTATCAAGGTACTAAATGAGGCACAAATCAACTATGCCACAATAGAGAAAGAATTTCTAGCAATTGTGTATGCCTTGGAAAAGCTTAGATCCTACTTGATTGGATCCAAGGTCATAATTTTTACTAATCATGCTGCTATTAAACATTTTCTAACCAAATTGGATTCCAAACTGAGATTGCTACAATGGGTGCTATTATTACAGGAATTTGACTTGGTGATCAAAGACAAGAAGGGAAGGGAGAATTGTGTGGCATATCATCTACCAAGGTTGGTCAATCAAGAGGTGGCAGAGAGAGAAGTTGAAGTGGTGGAGGCGTTTCCAGATGAGAAGCTTATCATGATTCAAGAAAGGCCATGGTTTGATGATATGACCAATTTTAAAGGTGCAGGGGTAATTCCCGAAGCGTTAATATAGCATCAGAAGAAAAAGTTCTTGAGAGATTCCCGTTAGTACACTTGGGATGACCCTTATCTTTTTAAGACTGTGTCTAATGGGTTGTTGCGGAGGTGTGTATCGAAAGAAGAAGCTAAAAGCATGATATGGCATTGCCACAGCTCGTCATACGGAGGGTAATTTAATGGAGAGAGTACAACTTCCAAAGTCCTCCAATCTAGCTTCTACTAGCCTTCTGTGTTCAAGGATGCATATCAGTATGCACAACAATTGGATAATTGTCAGAGATCGGGCGGGATCTCTACGAGAAATGAAATGCTATTGTCCAATATTTAGGAGATTGAAGTCTTTGATTGCTGGAGGATAGACTTCATGGGACCGTTTCCACCATCGCACTCACACTTATACATACTTGTGGCGGTGGATTGTGTTTCCAAGTGGATTGAAGCAATAACTGCACCAAGGGATGATGCCAAGACTCTGGTGCATTTCTTGAAAAGGAATATATTGAGTCGATTTGGCACACCTCAAATACTTATTAGTGATGGAGGACCACATTTTTGAAATTCACAGTAGGAGAAAGTCCTTCAACAATATGGAGTCCAGCACAAGGTGGCATCACCCTACCATCCACAAAGAAATGGACAAGCAGAGGTATCCTATAGAGAGATTAAAAGGATCCTAGAGAAAATAGTTTCAACAACAAGAAATGATTGGTCTCTCCGATTGGATGATGCATTATGGGCTTACAGGATGACATTCAAGGCTCATACTGAATTATCCCCCTATAGGCTAGTCTATGGAAAAGCATGTCATCTCCTGGTGGAGCTTGAACATAAGGTATTTTGGGCTCTTAAATTCTTCAATGTGGATCAGAAGGCAGTTAGTGAGAAAATGAAGGTGCAGTTGCAACATTTATAGGAGATGAGATTCGCTTCATATGAGTCCTCCAGGTTGTACAAGGAAAAGGTCTAAATGTACCATGACCGGAAGATCCGTAAAAACGATTTTCGGCCAAGTCAAAGTGTGTTGTTGTTTAATTCCCGGATGAAACTATTTCTAGGAAAACTCAAGTCAAAATGGTTAAGACCCTTCCTAGTTAAGGAAGTCAAATCGCATGGAGCCATCGAACAACAAGATCTAACATCATAGAGAAGTTGGATAGCCAATGGCCTGTTGCAAGATTAATTTGAGAGGAAGGAAGGTTTAGGTTTTCCCTTTCTCATTTCAGTGTGTTTTCTTTTTATTTGATTAAGTAAGTGAACTCTGTTTTATTCTTTGTTCGCCATCTCGACTTTGTTGAAATAAATTCCAACGCCGGTATAATGGTTTCAAGAATATTCCAGTTGCAACTTACTTCTAATAATCATGTAAATAAGTTATTCCTTCTTTGCCCCATCTCGGCTTTGTTAGAATAAATTCCAACGTCGGTATAATGGTATCGAAGCAATCCCCTATTACATAATTATTAAATACCTTTGAATACCATCTCGGTTTTGTGGAATAAATTCTAACACCGGTTTAATGGTATTCTAATGTACAAAAGTGATGAATAGTTAGTTGTTAGAAACAAATAAATAAATAAAGAACAAAAGAATAATAAATTTAAGTGACCTTTATTTATTTACTCCCTTTCGGGTTCCTTTTATTAACAAACCG
>NC_032020.1:4926871-4927244 GCF_001865875.1 Lupinus angustifolius
ATTTTGAATGAGGAAAATATTTCTCAACTTCTTTATGAATTTGAACTACTTAGACAATTTGTTATGTTTTACTTTGATTTACTCCAAACATCAAGTTCTAAAACCCTCCTTTTAGTTTATGTTCTAAAATGGTAGAATAATAATCACTTACATTTATTACTAAACAATATTATGTCCACAAAGAGATTAGGTTGTCACACCCTAATCTTGGCTACTCTAATATTGAAGTAGTAATGAATATAAGATATTAAGAAAAGCATGCTTAACTTGGTAAATAAACTAAGTAGTAAAACTACTTCTTAGTTTATCTGTTAAGTGTTTGAGACAAGTAATTTTTCATGACTTGAAATCGGTTTTTAGGTGATCAATCTAA
>NC_032020.1:4927344-4933179 GCF_001865875.1 Lupinus angustifolius
GAATGATTAAAATTCAAATCTTTTAGAATATAAGAAGTAGAAATACATAACCATATTCAAAAGAAATTGTTAGGAGCATGAGCCATCCATCCAAGGATTGGATGCTTTGAGTTCCGAATGAGATTACAAAATTGACTTTTGCCTCCAATTTGCCTTCTCCGTTTCTCCTCTTGAATTATAAACTAACATTACAAAACTTACTTAAATAAAGTTCCGAAGAACTAAGAACAAGAAGAGAGAACTTCAGAGAAGAATTTCTAGGCAAAATGTGAGTGAAAATGTGAGANGTGAGAGATATATATTTGTTCGAATGGAATGTGCCCTATTTATAGAAATTCTTCTGGAGCCGCTGAGCTGCTTGTCAGCCCCGCTAAGCAGCTGACCAAACCCTTCAACATGAAGGGTTTGGTCCCTTGATCAAGCAGCTTTGTCACCTCCTTATGCTTGACTCATCAAAGCTAGTTGTGAGTTATGAAACCAGCTTTGGTGAGCTACTCTGGAAAGACTATGGTGGGCTATTCGAGGTGAGGTCATTGGTGACTTCATGGTTTGCTTGATGGCTACGTCAAGTCTGGGTGCATACCGCTTAGCACACTTGTTGCACCGCTAAGCTGCTTGTTCAGCAGCTTTGACCGTGCTGACTGGGACGTGGCTTGATGCTTGCTGATCTGGGCAGGAGTCTGGTTCTCCGCTGAGCTGCTTGGTTACACCGCTAAGCTACTTGTTGAGCAGCTGGGGCATGTGCCAAGCTTGTGTCTGACCGTGTCAAGCTTGAGTTCTGACCGTGTCAGGACTAGTCTGGTGTTAGGATGAACAGCCAAGCAGGTCCGCTCTGCTGCTTGCTTGAGCACCTTGATTTTGACTTCTTTTTCTTTTTGACCATGAGTCTTTTTTTCTCTTCTTTTCTTCCTTGTAAATCCTACAAAATACATAAAAAAAAAATACACGCACAAATATACAAGATTGTGATATTTTATACAAAAAATATTGTTTTAAGTTGGTTTTTCTCAATTATACTTAAGATAAGTGCCATAAAAGTGTATGAAATTTAGGTATGTTTGGCACTTATCATGGCCAAAGAATGAAACCCTACTTGGCTGGTGACGTCAAGCGGCTCACTACAACCATCAACTTGTCAAATGCTTAAAAGAACAAAATCATTGCATAAAGACTTGATGTACATATAGAGTGTGGGAGTGAGTGAAAAACAAAGAAAAGAATCAATGGTTGGGTTATTTTTCTGGGTTTTGAATGGATATTTTCCCCCCAAACGAGCCAACCTCAGTCAAGCGATAAAAAGGAATTTTTTGGCCAATTTTGCTGCCCCAGTCTCGCCCAAGCGATGCAACCTCGCTCATGCGAGGAAAGCAGGTCCAAAACTCTGAGTTTTTCGCCCATGCGAGCATGACTCGCTCAAGCAACAAAAACCCAAAATCTCTGCCCTGCTCTCGTCCAGGCGAGACTAGAGGTGTCAAAATTATCCACAGTCCACAGTCCATCCAAATTAAATCCATCCAAATCCATTCGTTAGAGCTAATGGATTTAAATGGATATAATTGAATGGATAGTGTTGATAATGGACGGATACAAATCCATCTATTATATCCAATGGATATCCATGAATAAATCCATTTGGATGAATATCCAATCCATCTAAAATAAAAAAATAAAAAAAATGATTTTCTTTGCATTTTCAATTTCATTTAATATTTAAGAAAACTAAATTCAAGCAAATCCATTCATGATTCTCACTCCCACTTTTAATATTTTATTAAATTTATATTAATTATAGGAAATGTGTATGTAGTTAATATTAAAATTTTATGCTTAAGTACATAACATATAGATGTATGATAAAAATGTATGCATTGGTCAATGTATGAGTTTTATACACTGTATTGCATCATCCACCGTTTATATATAATTATCATTGACTATTCAAAAAAATTAATCCAAACGAATGGTGAATGATATAGTGATTATGTATAAATATTTATACTGATAGTGATAGGTATTACACTCTAATAGTAGTTGTTAAATAATTTACATGTAGAACCTTAAATGATATAAGCTCATAGAATTTTGAAAAAAATATTTTTCTATTAAAGTTCAAAAAATCATTTTTTAAAAAGATCACTTTTTTTTTTAAATATGCAGATAGTCAATAATTCTCGATATAAAGATGTTGTAGGGCAGCAATTTGGATTTCAATATAGAGACATTATACATGACCTTCAGAATTTCTTCAAGTCAATTAACCGTTATATTCTCCTTCACAACATACATAAATTTTAGATCATTAACAGTAGGTTGTGCGTGATTAGTGTTCCTCTTAATCAAGGTGTACGCAATCAAATAGTGAAGCAATTTGTTCTCTACCGATAAGGAACCAGCTTTAGTTAGTTCTCCCTGGACATATAGATGGGGACCTCTCAGACATGATTTATATACCTCAGCAGCATCGAAATTTGCAAGGCATTCACAATCACCTAGGCTAATACCAGTAGTGGATAAGCCACCCACATTCATAAAAATGCTACTATCCATCTCCAACAGATTTCCCGAAATCATAGACCAGTATTTACCATCCTTATAACGGAAGTTAGCATAAAATTCCCTAATCAAAGCAGGGTACAGATTACCTGTTAATTCTATAAACATTAAAGCTCCCTCAGCCTGCATACCTTGCGCAAATTCAAAGTTCTGTCCCGCCATCCAGGTAAGATCAACATACCTTATGTAGGTGGGTTTCCTTCCCAAAACTTTGGACAACCGGGTCTCCTGAAGTATGAGTGAGTAGTAGGAACCTCCACGGTCGTGCCTCACGTTCGGATTTGAAGATGAAGCATTAGGAGGCCTACGAGTGCGTTAAGCAGTTGTCTTGAATCTCTTCAAATGTCCTCTTTCCGTTGTTGATTAAAACCGTGAGTAATGAGAGGAGAAGAAGGATAAGGGAAGGAACCTAAAGGTTAGGTTTTGGAATTGAGAATGGGATTTCTTGGGAATAGAGAAACAGATTGGATAAATTGAGGTGCACAAATGGGTAAAGGTGAGGTTTAATACTTCTATTATGCTAAGATTTCGAATTTGTTGTTTGCATTTGAGATTTTAAGAGAAAAGGAGGAAGAAAGGGTTTGAAAAAGTGAGAAAAAAACTTCTGCTTCTAATATATCTCCTGCCATTAATCGATTAAGTGCTGCATTCAATAGATTAAGCAATGCAAAATTCCAGGTTTTCAGAAAAATGAGCCCAGGTAATCGATTAAAATGAATCTTAATCGATTAAATTTAGTGAAAATTGAAATGTTTGCTATTGGAACTCAGTTTAATCGATTAAGGAGGACAATTAATCGAGTAACTAGCATCAGAAATGCAGAATCAAGAGATTTTTGGATTTTAAAAGCATGCAAAGATTTCTAATACTTATCAAGCAGTTTTTTTTTACTCAATCACGTATACATTTTCAGCTTGTCATACAAGAACATGAGTCATAAAAGGAATATGATGCATTCATAACAAATATACATTTTGAAGCATAGAAGACATTAATCATGTGAAGCATACAGTAACATTTTTAGACGATTTTAAACAAGATAATTTTCATCAAGAATTCCAAGTTCTCTTCGAAGAACATAGAAGGTATCTCGTGAGAGAGGCTTGGTGAAAATATCATCCAATTGCTTAGATATTTCAATAAATTCAAGCACACAATCGCCTTTTTGCACATGGTCACACAAGAAATGATGTCTTATTTCAATATGCTTGGATCTAGAATGCAAGTCGGGATTCTTGGATAGGTTTATGGCACATGTGTTATCACATTTTATGGGAATCTTTTCTAATATAAGTCCAAAGTCCTTAAGTTGTTGCTTCATCCAAAGGATTTGAGCGCAACACACACCGGCGGCAATGTATTCCACTTTGGTGGTGGACAAAGCAACACATGCTTGCTTTTTACTGTGCCATTTTGTTGAGGGGTACGAGGGGCCAAAAATTGATGCATAATGCCATATTTATTACAAAATTTATCAAATAAATGGTTTTCAAATAAATTGTTTTCAAATTCGCCATCATGATCGGATCGAATATACAATATCTTATGATTAAATTGGTTTTGGTTTTGCTTGGCAAGGTTTTTGAAAGACTTAAAAACATCGCTCTTGGACGAGAGAAATAATGTCCATGTAAATCTAGATAAATCGTCAACGACCACTAAAGCATAAAAGCTACCACCAAAATTCATAACATGTGATGGTCCAAACAAGTCCATATAGAGAAGCTCCAAAGGTCTTGTTGTGGATATCACATTCCTTTTAGCAAAAGAGTTTTTAACTTGTTTATATCTTTGACAAGTGTCATAAGTTTCTTGAGTTTTAAAATCAAGTTTTGGCAGCCCATCAACCAAATTATTTTTAGATAATTTATCTAGATGCTTTATGTGAATATGAACGACATGCCTATGCCAAAGTTAGATGTCATCCTCTTTGGATATAAAACATTTTGAAAATAGAGTAGTGACATCATCCAGATTAACCATATAGATATTATTTATACGATATCTGATAAACTTAACTTTATTAGATATATTGTCACAAATAATACAACACTCAGAGTCAAAAGAGACACAGTTATCTTTATCGCATAGTTGGCTGATACTCAAGAGGTTATGTTCCAGACCTTCAACATATAACACATTTTTGATCACGGCCTGATTTGAGTTGCCAATTGTACCGGTGCCAAGTATCTTCCCATACATGCCACTAGGTATACCATATTTTCTGATATAACAAGAGTAGGAAGTGTGACCATGAGTGCCACAATAAAAACATGTAGGAACCTTTTTATTAAATTTTTTCTTATTTTTTCTTATTAGGCCGATTAATAGGTCTCCTATATGGTCTTCTCCTACGCATAGGAGGAATATATCCTAGCCCGGTATGGTCACCAACATTTCTGGTCACCAACATTTCTGGTCACCAACTGTCTGTCATTTTTTAACATGTTTTGACTCTCTGTGAGTTTTGCGAGTTTTTCATTTAATCTCAATTTTTCATTTTTCAAATCATCGCAAGAATCACAGACAGTTGGTTGACATAAATTATTATCAGAGCAATTGCATGCATAGAGCAATTGTATGCATTACAAGAATAGATCAAATCTAATGTTTCATTTTCCAATTTTAGTTCATCTAATTCTTTTTATAATGAAACTATTTTTTGTTCATTTAGCAGGATTACTTATTTCCTATCAGAACTAATCCTAGCTAATTTCTTTAACTCATCATGCAATTCGACATACGCATTATACAGGTCCTCATAAGGAGGAGAATCATCAGATGAAGTAGATGAGGTGTCAGAATATACCTCTTTTAAATGTGAGCAACAAGCATCATCGTTTTTCGTCATTAAGCATAGTTTTGCTATCTCCTCTTCATCTGAGGTGTTGGATGTCGTTTCCTCCTCTAGTACATCCCATACAATATAAGCTTTCTTCGATTTGAAGTCTCGAGGAGTGCTCTTATCTGAATCAACCTTCTTGAGGTAAGTAGGACATTGGAACCCCATATGTCATGGCTTACCACATTCATGGCAAGTGAAGCGCTTTTTACTCTTGCCTTTTCTGGTCGACTCCCACACTTCTTTCTTCTGGAAACGTTTGAAGCCTCATTTCTTTAGAAATTACCCGAATTTGCGTACGAGAAGGCTCATGGTTTCTTCATCTACTTCTGAATCAAATTCATCTTCTTCTCTCTCTTCTATGGATTGAGACGTTGTTGCCTTGAGAGATATACTTTTCTTTTTGCAATCTGATTCTTCGTGCATAGTCAGGTGTCCAA
>NC_032020.1:4933279-4971050 GCF_001865875.1 Lupinus angustifolius
CTCTCCTTTGTTAAACAATTTATCCAAAGCAACTAAATGGTTAACTATATGAGTAAAAAGTTTTTGCATATCACCAATAGATTCATTTGGTAACATATGAAATAACTCATATTCACATGTCAGGGCATTCAGCCTGGCACGCTTGACTTTGCTAGTGCCTTCGTGAGTCACTTGTAAAGTATCCCACGTTTCTTTAGCACTTTGGCACTGTGAAACCCGAAAGAACTCATCATAGGATAGGGCCACTGTGATGATATTGTTGGCACGCAGGTTACACTGAACCTTTTTCGGTTTATCTTTCAGTTCATCGTCCACTAAATGTTGTGGAACGAAGGGCCTGTTCACTACAAATTCCCAAATATCCAGGTCGATGGCCTCTATAAAGATTTTCATGCGAACTTTCCAGTAGGCATATCCTTCCCCGCTGAAAACGGGAGGGCGGTTAATGGATGTGTCATCACCGCCAAAAGGGTTGGTGGAACCCATTTAATTTCCCTAACAGATCACGCGGATACGGTTGAGATAGCACGACATACTAGCTCTGATACCACTTGTTAGGTATCAATGGCAGAATACACCTAGAAGGGGGGTTGAATAGGTGCCGCGGTTCCCACTTACCGCTATTTGCACCAAAGCCCTATTCTGGAAAATCACCCAGTTAATCGATTAAAGCTATGACTTAATCGATTAAGTCACACAGAACTAGCAGTTGCTGAATGACTCAATTATACAACCAATTACAGATTATACAGAAATGATATAGTAGATATATTTGAACACAAATGATCTTTATTTGGCTGTCTATATTTAAAATATCAGCTATAATAGGCAATTAAAAGCTACTTAAAACAGTAAGGAGATAAGGGAAAGAAACAGCATGCAACAAGGTTTTTATACTAGTTCGTTTTGCGGTCCACTACAAAACTACATCCAATTCCTCCCTCTGATATGGGAGATTTTCTTCATTAAAATTGAAGCCAATGTATCTTACATACACACTTCCAATTACAAGACCTTGAACGCTACCTTCTTGAATTCCCAGAACTTCTATCTTGGTTTGACGTTACCCAATCGCCTAGGAAAACCTTTCCTACGATTCATCCCCAGCCAAGAGTATGTTCTAAACTCAAGACCTCTAAGTCTTGGTGAAGACTCTCTGATCTCGTTGGTGGTACGACACCAAGAGATGACTTTCCTTGTTACACAAACAACACAAAAAATAGAGTAAAGTGAAGCACAAAATAACTCAAATATTACAAGAAAGAACAAGCTATAAACCTTATACAAATCTCACAATTACTAAGAATATGTATAAGAACAGAATCATGAAGAACATGTAATTTCTACCCTTAAGAAATCTCTAAACAGTAATGAAAGAATCATGCAAGAACAAGATAGGATGATAAACACATTTGATAATATGCAATGGATGACATGTTAATCCCTAAGCATAATACTATCTCACTCTAATCTCACATGCAATTCTCTCTACCTATATGACATACAAAGAACCCAATAAGTAAACATAATCAACTAAAGTATTTGATAGCAAAAAGCACCCAATAAGTATCAAAACCTAATATCTAAATTAATAAATCAAATTATGCAAGGGGATATCAAGATATTCATTTTTGTTGAGCTTTCCATCTTCATTAATCTCATCAAGTGGCTAATTGGCATGTGCTTCATGTCCATCATGTTCATCATTAGAATCAAATTGTGGAATCTCTAATTCTTCATGAACACGATAAGTTGTTGCACCATCTCCCAATTCAAGCAAGACTTCTTCTAATAGAGTATCCAAATCGCCATTGTCTCTTTCTACATTCTCATTATCTTCATTATTATTCATATTCCATTCATCATCGTTGGAAATGTCATCAAATTTAAATTGAATCTCAAATTTTCCTTGTTCGCTTCTTTTTTTCCAATTTTGAATTAACCATCACAAGAACAACATCATTCATTGTCTTTTGTTTCAAAACGATTCCTTTTTTTGTGGACCTACAAAGGAAATTAATATTTAGCAAACTAATCAATAAGTTATTTGACAAATGACAAGATAAATGATAAAAATATTTGACATCTCAAAAGCACTCTAGATGAACTGTGTGTCAAGCTTAGTACAAGAATTACAAAGTTTTGTAACTCTAGATGTTCATCGCCATATGACTCCCACCATTTTGTTGGAGTTTTAGTTTGAAGTTCAATTGTGCCTAGTGGTTTCTATACTACCAAAAAACTTCTTCCGACCCTAAGTCTTCAAGGTGGGAATCAACCTTCATAATTATCTCAATATCACACTACCATCCTTCTCAAACAAGTATACATTCTTTGCTTCATAATCAGCCTTAAATCCAGGAGCATAGAACAACAAGGGATTAAGATAATAGCCTGCAACATACAAAGGCCAATAAATTTGATTGCCCCACATTTCATCCATATCTCCCAAAGAAGCATATAACTAAAGAATAGGAAAACTGAGTTCGTTATGAAGTATATTATATACTTTAGTTATCCAAAAGTCAAACAATATTAGTTGTCATGATTATTTGCCTATTGAAGACTAATTGAGACCATATCCGATGCAAGTAATATAATAATTAAACTGTAGTACTAAGAAGTGACTCTTACATTGTTTTCCAAAGATTATATTCTAGGAAAATATTCGAATACCTTATACTCACACACACAGTGGGGTTTTTTTGTTGTATGGTATGAACATAAAGCAATATAGAAACAGAAAAATAAGTAGTGTAATAGAGCGACTAAATCTCTTTGGTTCGTTTGTTTACAACTCAATCCTCGATTTCAAAAGATCAATTTTAGGTTCTAATCATTATCTTCCTAATTTTCACAATTTCAAAACCTAAGCCTGTAACTAAGCGAAATCAACATAAGCATGAAATGTTAACTTATTCACACAAACTAAGCGTTCATGCACTAGAGAGTAAATCAACTAAGCAAAGATAAACTCACCAACCTGTTTCTAATCAATAGGATTAAGCAAACCACATTCAGAAATATGATAGAGAAATCAATAATAAAGAAATCGAAAATGCATTAATAACAAAACCTTAAGAATTTTTATACATTCCCAAAGGATTTAGTCTAGAAGTAAAGTGTAAAAGTGATGGAATGAAATGGGAGGGAATTATTCCCTAAGTAAAAACCGAAATGGGCTCTAAACAATGAGCCAAAACTCTATATGAAGTTACAAATAAAAGTTCCTAAAAATAAAATACAATCTTCACTTCATCACATATCCTCCGCTTTTGTAATGCCCAAAATGTCCTTGGTGTCAAATATGATATGAAAATGATAATAGATTTAATCAGGCCAAATAATCTCGAATTGAGTTATTTTAGGAATATTAGTCTAATAAAGTCTAAAACATTAAACCATGTCAAACAATGTCATTTAGGCACCAAAAATCATCAATCATGATAAGTTAAGGTTATGAATAGTGTGTAATATATTGCTCGTCAAATACACTCATACTTAACCTTTTGCACTCCTGGACAAAATCAAGAAATAAGGCTATGCTAAGCGATATGCACCAAAGTGAGGCATGCAAGAAAAATTACAAAAACTAGGATGTGCAATAGCTAAGAAGATCACATACTTCACAATGAAATCTAGAAAATGCTAATAAATGGGCAAAATCAAACACACAAGAGTGAAAGAATCAAATCAAGACATCCATGAACATCATTCAATGAATTCAAGTATGCAAAGAAACCAATCAAATGAAGAGGCGAGTCACAACAATGATAGAACCTCACAAAATATTCTTTCTATAGGTTGTAAGTATTTAGACTCAAAGCACTTCATGCAAACAAACATAACCATAGGCTTGATGTAACACCCAAGCCTTGACATGTGACCCCTCGAGCCCATAAATTTGCTGAGCATGCCATCTATTAAGCTTAAATACCCCTACAATATTTTATTCCCTCTAAAGTGAGCCTCTATGACTTGAACCTATGACCTTAGGGACTTATAGTCATTTGTTCCATTGAGTCGCTACCACTAAGCTACTTTTAATGTAACACCCCATCCTTGACATGCGATCCTTTGAACCTATGAATTTACTAAGCGTGCCACCTATTAAGCTTAAGTATCCAATGTAGTATTTTATTCCCCCTAAAGGGAGCCTTCGTGACTCGAACCCATGGCCTCAGGTACTTATAGTCATTTTTTCCATTGAGTCGCTAGTACTTAGCTACTAAAAAGGCGCCTTTATAATGTAACACCCCAGCCTTGACATACGACCCCGCGGGCCCATGAATTTATAGAGTTTTCTACCTATTAAGCTTAAATACCCCCTGCAATATTATATACCCTCTAAATGGAGCCTTAGTGACTCGAACCCATGACCTCAGGGACTTATAGTCATTTGTTTTATTGAGTCGCTACCACTAAGCTACAGTGGAGAAGGACAAGTGCAATAAAAATTAGAGAGGAAGGAAGTCAAATTCCCTATTCAGCTCGTTACATTCTCGAGCAAGGACAACTCCCAATGCATAAGAAGAAACATCACTCATCAGCTCAAAATGGGGTGTCCAATCAGGTGCCTACGAAACAAATGGAAACAAACTAGCAACCTACACCTGAATAGGTAAATTGAATTGTTGTATGATTCCTGCAACAACTAGGTTCACATCTAACTCTATAGCATTTGAATCGACAACAATATCCAGAAATTCATCAATACATATAGTGCACAATTCAGAATCAGTACATCCATGACAAGTGTATAGGTTAGTGCAATTTGAATCAACATCAATATCCAAAAACTCATCAACACAAGAACTACATATTTCAAACTCAGTGCTTGTGTGACAAGTGTGTGAGTATATTAATGATGAAACATCAAAATCATGAAGAAATTTGGAGATAAGCTTATTAGTGAACTCATCAAGGACATCAATATGTAACATAGAGTGGTCCTTAGATGGATGCTTTAAAGCATCAAAAATATTAAATCGCGCAACTTTATCACCAAATTCTTTAGAAAATGTTCCAGCATGGACATCTATCTTGGTTCAGGCTGTTCTTAAAAATGGCCTCCCCAAAATGATAGGAACTGTGTTATGGGAGGATCTCTCTTTCATATCAAGTATATAAAAATCAACAGGGAAAATAAGTTGATCAACCTGAACCAAGACATCCTCTATCAAACCAGTAGGGTAGGCAATACTCCTATTTTCCAATTGAATCACTATCTAGGTAGGTTGTGTAGGTCCAAGTTAAAGAGATTTAAAAAACAATCATAAGCATGACATTAATTGAAGCTCCTAGATCTAACATGGCGTTTCCGAAATTTTTATTACCTATGATGCAAGGTATAGTAAATGTACCTGGGTCCTTATACTTTTCAGGAATATGAGGAACATGTTTACTTATGGGTACTAAGACATTTCTACCCATGCAGATCTTCTCATTACCTTTCACCCTCCTCTTATGAGTGCACAACTCTGTCAGAAACTTGACAAATTTTGGAATTTGCTTGATGATATAAAGTAGAGGTATGTTCACCTCCACCTTTCTAAATATCTCAAAGAGTTCCTTGTCTACCTCATCCATATTCTCCATCTTCTTGCTTGTAATGATTTTTGGTGGAAATGGATGAGGCATGGAAAATTGTGGTTGTGGAGCACTTGAAGAAAGTTGATTTGCATGAACGTTGCTACTAATATTGTTCTCAGTCAGCCTCTTCGTTGTAGCTATATAATTTTATTTTCCAAGTTTAGGATTTGGTGTAGGTACAAGTACTTCAATCTGCTTGCCTGACCTTATGGTGATGGCACTTACATTCGCAGGATTGATAAAAATTTGGGATGGTAGCTTGTCAGAATTTTAAAACTGCAAAGTGTTCAATGAAGTAGCCATTTGTCCCACCTGGGTGGTTAAATTTTGAATGGAGGCTTCTTGTCTTTGAAAGGAAGCTCTAGTTTCTTGCTGGAATTATATATTCGTCATGGTCATCTTCCTCACCAATTCCTCCAATGAAGGGTCACTAGGTGCAAGTGAGGAGCAGGAGTACTAATCACTTGTTGATGCCTTTTTTGTTGTTGGATTGGAGGAGGCACATATGGTCTAAATTATCCAACATTGTTCTGACATGGTGGTCCTGGAGGAGGTTGTGAAGGATCAGTCCATCTCAGATTCAGATGAATCCTCCAACCAGGGTTGCATTTGTTTGAGTCATAATTTTGTTGTTGTTGTTGCGGTCTGTTGTTGTAAATGTTTGCAGCATAAACCTCAGGATGGTCAACAGTCTTAGGCTCTAGTAGAGAAGGGAAAACATTAACATAATGGTCATTTGAGGTGCAAATGTCACAGACTCGTACAAGTGGAGATTTTTGCTGATATATGGCTAATTGAGTAACCAAGGTGGGAAGGATATTAATTTTCTTCTCAAGCTTGTCTCACTTAGCGTAATCTGTCCCAAATCATGGACTCCTCTTACAATCATAACATCATTACTCCTTGCACTAAATTGCTAAGAGTTGGAGGATATCTTCTCAATCAAAACTTTTGCCTCAAAATGAGTCATATCTCCAAGTGCATCGTCACTAGCAGTCTCAATGATAATCCTCTCCATGTTGCTCAGACCCTCACAGAAATATTGCAAGAGGAGTTGCTTAGAGATCTGGTGATGTGGGCAGCTTGTACATTGCCTCTTGAATCGCTCCCAGTACTCATATAAACTCTCTGCATGTAGTTTCCTGATTCTTGATATATCTTTTCTGATTGTGGTGGTCCTGGAGGCAAGGGAAAAAAATTCAAGGAAAATTTTCTTCAGGTCATCCCAACTTGTGATATAATCAAGAGCCAAGTAATACAACCAATCTTTTGTAGGGCTTCAAGGAAATGTGGGAAGACCTTCAAGCAGATGTGATCCTTTTGGACATCTTGAGATTTCATGCTGGAACATACAAGTGAACTCCTTGATATGCTTGTGAGGATATTCATCTGCAAGTCCATGAACACAATCTTAATCGATTAACAAAAAGAACAGTTTTAAACAGAAACAGTTTTAATCGATTAACAGAAACAGGATAATCGATTAACACAGCAATATTAATCGATTAAACAGAACCAGTAAGCAATTACAGAAACGATTAAATGCAGAACAGATAACCGATAACAGAACGAATACAGAGCTTACAAATTTGTATATCAGAATAGCTTGCAATACAACAAAAGAGCAGAATGTATTAGTTGAATCAAATATACAAATTAATCGATTGAAAACAGTAAAGAGAGAGAGAGAAACAAATCCTGCAACTCGAATTTTTATCCTGGTTCGTTTGCTGTCCACTGCAAACTACATCCAGGCCTCCCGGCTGACTTGGGAGATTTCCTTCACTATAATCGAATCAATGTAATTTACAAACACATTATCCAATTACAACACTTAGCAAATGACAAGAAATCAAAGAAACTATTCAATGGTTTGACTCCCTTCCTACCGACAAAGAAAACGTTTCTTTCGGCGTAGCCCCAGCCAAAGAATCTCTCGTTCTTTCCTTTTCTTACACTCTAAGCTATGAAGAAACACTCAATCTCTAACGGTGATAAGACACCACGAGATTCCCTTTACAACAATTATACAACAATTACAAGAGTAAAATAAAGCTATTTCTAAGCTCAAATATAACAAGAAGGCTTTACTCTAATGCACATCTAACACAAACTCATGTGAAATGACAAGTATTAGTTATGAAAACAGAAGTTACAGAATCATAAAACTTCATGAAAAAGCATCAAAATATGCATGAACATGTGAGGGAAAACATGAGAAATTATAACATGAAATGCACTCAATCCTAAAGCAAGGAATCTCTCATTTCTAAACTCACAAATGCACTTAACAAATAGATGCAACAATTAACACGTAAAATGCTCTAACTCTCTAATGAATGCAACATGCAACTTATGAGATTAATTCTGAAAACGCAGTTTATAAAGAATCAGTCCTAAAACCCAGATAATCGATTAAATGCCATCTTAATCGATTACCGTGATTCAAAATTATAACTGATTCTGTTTTTCAGTTTTTCAGTTCCAACAACTTAACAAACAGTTAGGTTAATCGATTAACGTAATGCCTTAATCGATTAACAGCATTTAAAAATGTGTTCCAGTAGCAACCACTTTTCACAGTAGTTGGGTTAATCGATTAAAGGATTGGTTAATCGATTAACAGTAATTAAAATGTGTATTTTTAAATACAAAGCATCAAATACGTTATGCACTTAGATGATACATGTTTAACACTTAGTTTTATGCCTAGAATGCACATATACATGTATTTATGTAATGCATGAACATATTATGAATGACATATCTCATGGATGAAATGATTTAAAAGATATATGCATATGAGACATGTATTAAGTGCCCTAAGTCTTCGACTCAACTTAAACTAGAATCTAGTCTAAGCCTAGTACCAAAATAAAGACTTAAGCACGTTGATTTGTTGGTGATCTTCAAGCTCTTTTAGGCACAAGTTGTCCTCATCAAAACCATGACATTCAAGGAAAGCTTTCCAAAGTGTTCCTCTTGACATGCACACTTTCAACTTAGGCAATATATGTATTAGTCCAGTTTTAAGCACATATGGCACAACCTCATTGGGATACTAGATACACAAGATTTCATATGTGAAATCAGGTGCAATTAGCTCCCTTAATGTCCTCTCACATGGAATTGGAGGTGGTTCAATCATATTTTTAGAATGCACAGAATCTGAGTATGCAATAGAATGCACAAAAACAACAAAATCAATATCACTATCAGCTAGATTAATAGTATGAAAAGACTCACTATCTAAAGTTAAATTACTATTTTTTTCTAACTAACCTATGAAATGTCCTGTCAATTTTATGATTTATTGGATGTAAAGAGCCTGAACTTCCTCTAGTCATGCACTAAATGCAATAGTAACAACCATATAGGGCAGTAAGGGAAATGCAGGTTAAATTTCAGTGAACAACCAAAACTTTGCATCAATAACATCCTAATATCATAGAAAACATATACAAAAAGTTTCAAGACAAAAATCAAAGCCTAACTAATTTAACTAAATAAAACAAACTCAAAACAATTTCAAAATAAAACTTGTAAAATAAGAAAGAAATAGTAAAACAGTGTGTAGAGAATGAATCCTTGCATTATTCTACCTCAAATGCATATATAGTTTGTCTAATTCTGATTAACGATTCAAAAGTTATGCCAACAATATAAAATCAACACAAAAACTATTCACCACATGTTTGTATCTCACAACCAACAACAAGATGAGTGATTATGGTGCATTCAGTTCAATATGTGATGAAAGAAGTATGGAAATAAAGTTTCATGCCAAAATTCCAACCACAACTATATTAACCAGCACACACAGAATCAACCAACAAGCAAAATGTCTAAACAAGACAACACACAGTGAACAAAACAAACTAAATTTTGAAACCAAAGCAAAAACGGTTAATCTAAGACATTAAACTAGACTAATAACTATAATACGAACCTTTGACAAGAACCGATAATCATCGACAATAGTGCCCAATTTGATCGAGACCGTACTCGATGCAAATAATGTAACAATTAAACTGTCGTACTAGGAAATGACTCCTAGGTCGTTTCCCAGTGATTATCTTTTAGGCAAAGATTCAAACACTTTATACTCACACACACATAGGGTTTTGTTGTTGTATGGTATGAACATAAAGCAATATAGAAACAACAAAATAAACAGTGTAATAAAGCGACTAAATCCCTTTGATTCGTTTGTTCACAACTCAATCATTGGTTTCAAAAGATCAATTTCAGGTTCTAATCATTATCTTCCTAATTTGCACAATTTCATAACCTAAGATTTTAACTAAGCGAAATCATGAAACATTAACAAATTCACACAAACTAAGCGTTCAGGCACTAGAGAGTAAATCAACTAAGCGAAGATAAACTCACCAACCTCTTTCTAAACAATGGGATTAAGCAAACCACATTCAGAAATAGGATAGAGAAATCAATAATAAAGAAACCGAAAATGCATTAAAAACAAAACGTCAAGAGTTGTGATACATTTTGAAAGGAATTTAGTCTAAAATTTTAGCTTTCCATGAAGTGAAAGAAGCAAACTGAAAATGTAGAGGAATAATGAAACCCTGACAGAACAAAAGAGGGAAAACGAAAAATGTGTTCTTTCAAAAGGGATGGAATATCAAAGTGTAAAAGTGATGGAATTGAATGAGAAGTAAAAGCCAAAATGAGCCCTAAACAATGGGCCAAAACTCCAAATGAAGTTATAAATAAAAGTTCCTAAAAATAAAATATAATCTTCACTTCATCACATTTCCTCAACTTCTGTAATGCCTAAAATGTCTTTTGTGCCAAATATGATCTGGAAATGATATTAGATTTAATCAGGCCAATTAATATCAAATTAACTTATTTTAGGAATATTAGTCTAATCAAATCTAAAACACTAAACCGTGTCAAACAATGTCAATTAAGCACCAAGAATTATCAATCATGATAAATTAAGGTTATAAATAGTGTGTAATATATTGCTCATCAAATACACCATTGAAAGCATTTTGTATGCTCTCTTTAGCCAAGTCCATTGCTTCATAGATATACCTCATGGATGCTTTCTCATCCGATTCCACCAATTTGAGCACTTTGATTAGAGGTAAAACACCCTTCAAGCAAGTCACAATATTCTTCAAAAACCTGTTATTCATGATCACATTCTCAACACTTTTCCCATCTCTTTTCCTTGCATATTGGCTTTCCTTCCATTCAATAGATGTGCACATTCTTCACAATGCTCCTTTGTTTTCCAATAAGCGCAACTCAATATTAGGTAAGATGTTGCAAAACGAGTCATGGTCAGCCTCACCAAATCTTTTCCCTTGGTGAACTTTTGCAGTAAGGAAATCAAAACATTCTTCCATATATATATGCTATAATCTTTTTCCACTCGGTATGTCTCTTTGTGGACATGTATCTTCTCAAAGTCCTCCAACATTAATTCAATGCAATGGGCAGCAAAAGGTATCCAATACAATCTTGTCATTTTCTCCATCAATATTTGTCCAGCAACTTTGTAATTTGCAGCATTATCTGTCACAATTTGGACCATATTTGTCTCACCAACCTCATCCATAATATCATCCATCATCTTAAAAGTCTTCTCGACTGTTTTTAAATGTGAGAGGGATTTATGGACTTCAAAAAAAAGTCCCTCTAGGACTGTTCACTAAGAAGTTCAATATGGTTCACCTGCTCTTGTCAGTCCACTGTCGGACATTATGGTGCATCCCATTTCCTTTCAATAAGTTTTATGGTTCTCAATAATCGCCTTTTTTCATTCCACCTTTTTCTTCAGATACTTAACTCTAAGCTCATGGTAGGATGGTGGCTTAAATCTCAAACCATGTCTTGCAACCTTCTCAAACATACCATCAAATTTTCCAATGAATGGTTTTTCATAATAAAATGCTACAATTCACAAGCCTCCTCTCACATCTCCTTCTTATAAATGTCATTGATGGTAGTTTGAGTGCTAATTCCCCTTTTCATGAAAGCACTCAGAGTCGGTTCATTCCCTTTATTTTTTTCACCAACTTCTTCTGAATCATCTCCATCTTTTGATTTCTTATTTAGTTTATCTTGTAAAGAGCCTACGATATGCCACATTTCCTTCTTGACTGCATCAGGTGCAGCAATACAAGCTCTAACATCTTTTTGAGTACCCTCAAATGATGCTTTAGCCTATAAAAAAAGAAGAAAGTCAACATAATTTAAAATAACATAACAAAAGCAGCATAACACTATGAGAATAATTTAAAAGAAGAGAGATAGCAATGATATATGTTCTCCTATTACACATTACAACATATAAGAGAAAAAACATCACTTTAGAGTGCTTAAATCTCCCACTAAACATTGTGCATTAGAAAAGAATAAAAAAGAAGATGATGATAAGGAAACAAATATGTTGAAGATAAAGATGATAATAAGAAAAACTTACTATATGAAGTCTTGAAGATGAAGTGTTGGGAGCTTCTAGGTATTGGTTGAAGATGAAGATGATAATAAGAAAAACTTACTATATGAAGTCTTGAAAATGAAATCTTGGGAGCTTTTGGGTATTGGTTGAAGATGAAAGGCACTTCTATCTGGATTTCTATCATTGATGAGAATTACTTTTGGGTATGGTATGTTTGTTATTTTGCAACCTTGGGTTTAGAAGAATTTTGGGCAGTCAAATAATTTTGGGTGGACAAATAATTTTGGGCCACAAGTTTCCCCTTTTACACATGTTTTGAAGAATTGAGATTTTGCAATTTAGGGTTTTGCAAAAAAAAAACAGAAAATTACAATGAGACGATGATTTTAAGATTCTGCGATCATCCCAAGTGATCTCACCAGCGGTGGTGACATCACATCCAGAGTGGGCACGCGACTCGCTACCTGTTGAAAACTCGTAAGATCTATCAATTCTACGATGTAAATTGCATTTTTGACTACTATGCTTATAACAATAATAATTGGCCAACAATATTTAAAGTGGTCACTGGATTTTCTTTTTTCTCCAATAAAATAAAAATTGTAGTATATTTCACCCAGGCCTTTGTTTTGTTTCTTAATTTGATTGAATTAGACTTCTCTCCAACACTAGACCCTTTAGTGCTGGAATGTGAAGATGATAAATGCTTTTATAATTTTCTAACTTATTTAATTCAAAAGTAAATTCAAACCTCATCCTTTAAAATTTTACTTTTCTATATGGAGTATTGGAGATGGTCTCACTCCAATTTGATTTGCTTGTAGCATTTTTATTTAATAGTTGTACATGTTGCCTTATTTTTAACCATTTAAACTAGAGAATAAAATATTTTTTTGATAAAAAAAGATAAGTTACATCCTACAACCATTAAAATCATGACAAGTGTTATATTTAATCATTTTCTGTAAAAATATTTCTAAAACTAAATAAAATAGCACACATATAAAATGATTAGTTTTAGAAAAGACTTACAATTTAAAGGAGAACATGTCAAGGTAAACAAAGTGAATAGAGTGAAGATGTTTTATTAGTATAATGAAAGCAATTTTTTTTATCAATTTTGGGTAAGAAACTAATTTATCTTGAGGTGTGTGACTGTCACTTCGAACAAATGTCACTCCAATTAATCGAACATTTAATCTTTTAGTTTATATGGGGACCTAATCAAGCCTTATGCCACTAAATCAATATTTTGTTGATAAACAATAGTATATATATTTAACATTCCTTTCCCTTACGATTGCTGCTCTTCTTTTAGGATTGCTTATGATACACAGTCTGCAAAGTAGTAGGACATCAAAGATTCATAAATGCCATCTATGAAATATTATATAACCCACAAGTGACTGATATGACTTTAAGGATGTATGTAAGAAAAATAAGAATTTTAGCCAGAAAAAGTGAACCTCTTTTATCCTATACTTTTGAAGCATCTCCAACCATCCATCACATTTTTCTTGTCTAATAACTAAGCAACTGCAAGTATCTGCATCATTACCTCATAATCATTTTCTAGCTGATGAGACTTTGAACCAAATGTAACTTTCATTATCAATTTCTAGCTCCTTTACCCAATCACATCTAAAAAATAAATATTTGCAATTTTCACTGAATTGGTTGCGTAAACTTTAGTTGAAGAGTTCTTTGTTTATTTAAATGACATGTAGCAATTTCCCTATCCACTCCTATAGAGTTTCATAAATCATATATCTATTTGAAATTGAGGAGTGATTCAAATTGCGGACCACAATATTATAGTTGCAATGATTGTCACAATCACATAACATCATAATTACAGTGTGACACCGAATTACAATGATACGATCACATCAAACCGTAATACAATCGTATGAGACCGCATGTGGGCCACATAAATTACAAAAATATTTTGTACGCACAAAATATTTCACACTTAAACAACTATAATCAACATCATAACTACCATAATGATTATAATTACAGTACTCACAACCAGTACTGTAATCGTGATTTCAATCACAATTTTCGCATATATTTTTTCTAAAAAACATTAAGACAATTGGGGAGAGAAATGATGAATGACGAAATCACCATTACTTAAATATATATTAAAGAACACAAGTGAAAACAAAAGTAAAATAGAAAACGATCCCTCTTTCTCTCTTCGTTCCTTCCTACGTACAGTTCTTTAACATTTAACTGCTCCAACTCAGACCCGCACTCTATCTCCTCTCTTCTCTTCTCTTCTCACACCCAATTCCCAATCTAACCATGACACACGACAAACCCATCATAACATACCGTCACATCCCACACCTCAAACCCTCTTCTTACGACGTCGTTTATCACCCCAACTATCGCCAACCTCTCATTAAGCACGCTACCCTCTCTTTCGCCGCCAGTGGCATCACTTGTAAATTCGCATGCGTCTCAGTGGCAGAAAGGAAATTTGACAAGGATTCCATGCCGACAACGTCTCAGCTTATGAAACACCCGCTGGCCGTTGTCGCGCTTGTTCCTAAAGACGCCGCCTTATTCCTTGCCGGAGCTATTGCTGGCGCCGCCGCGAAGACCGTTACTGCTCCGCTCGACCGTATCAAGCTACTCATGCAGGTGCGCTGTTTTAGAAATTTGATTTTTTGGGAATTCCCATTTTCTCCCTTATGGGCATTTATTATTATTTTTTTGTAGGCGAAGATTATGTTTATTGCAATTTGGTATCTTGAAATTATGAATGACATTTATGTTTGTTTGTTTGCAGACTTATGGTGTGAGAGTTGGGCAAGAGAGTGCCAAGAAGACGATTAGTTTAGTTGAGGTATTATAATTGTTATTCATGTATAGCTGTCTGCACTGCTGCAACCACATAACAATGCAGTTTAACACTGAATCACAATAATGCGACCATAGTGCAACTGCATCGGGTCGCATTTGGACCAAATCAGACCACATTAAATTCAAAAAATAATTTAATCACAAAATAATTCACACCACAACGGCCATAGTCAGTATCACAATGACCATAATCGCATTAACCGCAATGGCGACCACATCAAAATTTAAAACACTGATCTAAAGCAATGCATCTATTATTGAATTTTATAACATGCACTGGGTTATGATAGTAATTACAGAAAATTATCCCTGAGAAGAAACAAAAGCTCTCAAATTTAGTATTGACTATTGAGAAATGAAAAAAATTCTCAACTTGGTTTTTAAGAATCTCAAATTGCTATCAAATTAGTTACTGTTAGAAAAACTGAGGGGCATATTAGTTTATATCAAGAACTGTTTAATATTCTTAGGGACTGTTGAGAGTTTTCATTTTCAATGGACTAAATTGGGGATGCATTTTTTTCTGAGGGACAAATATGGGCATCTACACTATTTATAATTTTAAATTGTGTTTTAAAATGGCGTAAATGTTTCCAGGTTCAACCCGAGTCTATATAAACCTTCAACACTAATGTGTTTCTATCTGGAGAATCTATTTTGTGATGTTTTTCTTTCAAGTTGTGAATTGATTAAGCTAAATTGTATGCATTGCTGACATATAACAATTTTTAAAAAGTGTTTTGCTTCTAGCTTGCCTATTCATTGACAACTGAAATTGTTGCATGTGTTATTACTAGCTTGTAAGCATCCTTTATTGAAAGTGGAACAATGTGATTGTCTGACTGTTGTGCTCGTAAAAGCTTAACACCTGTCTGTCTGTTGTTGCTGGTTAGTGATTAATAACTACTCGAGTTGGTTGAGGTTATATGCTCTTAATTGCGCAGCCTTATAATTATTGTTGGAGTATTATGTTTCTTATTGTTTATATGAATCTTATTATGTTAATATTCTCATTGAAGTGAGAAGTGCTAGAAACACATTCTTTTTAACACTCTTTTTTATACACTCCTTATTATTGACTGAATTACATGTTGGACCCAGTAAATCACATGAGTCCACTCTCTATTATGTGGGACATGCATGACGTCCATAATAATAGTGTGTTAAAGTGAGTGTTGAAAAGAGTGTGTTGCTAGCCTTGGCTTGTGCTAGTTAATAGTTATGCTAATCTTGTTCTTGACATCGACTATTAGTATAATAGTTATTAGCCTTGTGCAGAGTTTTCTAACCAATCATATAATCAGATCTGATATTATTCAGAGTCTCTTCTCTCCTTTATTCTTCAAAACCATATTGTTGAGAGGACTGAAATTGAAAAATTCTGTGAAGACTGCTAAACTGACTTGTAGAAGATTTATGAATGTCACTAGTGAGTCCCTTGATTAAGGATGTCTATTTACATGAAACATACAAAATGTTTTTTCTTGGTCTCGCATCTTGCTTTTGCCCATCTTAGATGCATTGGGCTCTCTAATGACTGATCTGAACATTATGTTATAAAAATTTCTTGGATCTTACATGGACAAGAATTTCAGGCCATTACAGTTATAGGGAAGGAAGAAGGCATTAAAGGTTACTGGAAGGGCAACCTCCCTCAGGTTTCTATAATTATCAACAAATTTACTGGTATCTATGTATTTATATATGCTTATAATGTTTGCTTGTGTTTTCATTTGTTTTAGTGTTTTTTATTTCTTCATGTTCCAGGTGATTCGGGTTATACCCTACAGTGCCGTTCAGCTTTTTGCTTATGAAATTTATAAGGTTAACCACTAATTGTATTTCAAGAGTTTCTAGTACCAAATATCACATGTTCAGGTTAAGTTATACTTTTTGATATGCAGAAAATATTCAGAGGAAAGAATGGTGAACTCTCTGTTGTGGGAAGACTTGCTGCAGGTGCGTTTGCTGGCATGACATCCACTTTTGTAAGTAATTCTTGCATGGTCTATTCATATATTGATAGTTTGCAGTTGCTTTCATGATGTTATTGTGTTTCTGTACAGGGATTAAAGTTTTTATGCTGGCCTGAACCCGGACGGGTAAGCCCTGCCCGGGCACAGATTTACTGTGGTCCAGCCAGACCGGGCTAAAAAGCCTGGCTTAAGCAAAATGGTCGAAATTTAATACCCATGCCCTATACCTTTTCGGGTTTTGGCGGACTGGCCCGGTATATCTGGCCCGTTTTGGAAGATCTAGATTAAACCTTGTGTAACACTTGCACAATTTTTCTTTTTAGTAATTCATTTTTATTATATTCTGCTCATTTCTTTTACTGATGTCCATGTATGCATCTAATTTGGTATCTTCCTATGCAGATAACTTATCCATTAGATGTACTAAGATTACGATTAGCTGTTGAACCTGGTTGCCGAAGCATGTCAGAGGTATGGTTGACCTGCATTTAGTACTATCACGAGATCTGCATTTGTATTGCTGAATCCTATTGCGATTGATCCAGGTTGCCTTGAGCATGCTAAAAGAGGAAGGATTTGCATCTTTCTACTATGGTCTTGGGCCTTCTCTCATTGGAATAGCTCCTTATATTGCAGTAAACTTTTGTGTTTTTGACTTGTGAGTACAAGATATTAATCTTTTTTATCTTTCAACTAAATTGGAGATTGGGACATGGAAATTAAACATCCTTATCTTTTATGGATAACAGATTAAAGAAGTCGTTACCAGAGAAGTATCAAAAAAGAACTGAAACATCACTACTCACTGCTGTGCTTTCGGCATCACTTGCTACGCTTACATGCTATCCTCTGGATACTGTGAGAAGACAGATGCAATTGAAGGGTACACCTTATAAGACAGTATTAGATGCCATTTCAGGTAAGGACTGGTTCGGTTTACCTTTTTAGTATCAGCTTTTTACAATCACCAATACACTTATAATATTTGTGCACATAAATATAAGCTCCATTGGTAATTCAACTTAAGAAGTTTATAAGGGCAATAAACTAAGAATTATGGTTTTATTTATTTTGTTTTCTTTATAAACTCTTAATATTATTCCTTGGCTCATGGCTCTTAAGAGGTTTGTAGCTGGTGTAATTAATTAACTTAATTGGTGCCTTGAATTCAATATTCCTTAACCAGATATGTACTGGTAACCAATATGAAACTTTCCTATCAACTTTAAAGTTATCACCCTTGGTGCCTCTGCGCTAAGTGTTATTTATTTTATCATTCCGATATTCACATGCAGTATGGATAGCCATTTTACTTGGATATATTCATCCCAACTTATATTGACTATATGAGGAATGTTTCTAATGAAGTAGTTTATGAAATAACAAGTGCATGCATACTTAATGTCATGGATGATCATAAACACACTAGTTTCTATCAACATGTTGACCTTCTTGTGGTGAATCCGTCCTTATCAACAAGTCAGTTACTGGCCCACAGTGATGCACAATTTTCCTACTCTTGAATGGATACTAATATTTTTAATAAAGAAGCAAAGGCGAATGGTCCTCAGTAAAATGATATATTATGCATATTTAGGAGGAATCAAGACTCTTACTGCAGATTGCTTTAACGGAATGAGGTCAACCAGTTCATTTGTCTTCTTATAGTTGTCTTTTGTTTTCCTTTTTATGCCGAAAGGTTTACTGGTGCAAATAGAATTGCCCATATGTTTGTAGTCAAGATTGCAATATACAGCAATGGTATTGCTAAATTTGAAAATGCTGGGTGGTTCGCTTGTTGGGAAGTTATTTGAATTGCTTTTCATCGAAAGAAAAAGGTTATTTGAATTGCTGTATTGTAATACATGATGGTAACTTTCTGGATGTTCGATGAGGCATGTGTACATGCAGTTATATGGTTTCTGGCTGTGAAGACAAGCATGTATTAGTTAGTCCCTACCAAACAAAGCCCATCAAAGTCTACATTTGACTTCTTATTATGATTAAAAATTTAAAATGTCATAAGTGAAACTTTTAAAGTATAGATATAAGATTTTGTGTCATTGCCTACTTGTGGAAACTTAAGATTCTACTTTTTGTCTTCAATTCTCAGATTGTGATTGTGTGTGTGCCTCCTCGAATGTAATTTTATAAATGTACTTGGACATGAACAATATTTGTTTTATGAGGAACTTTATACAGCTAAAAGACAATAGAATATGCTGTGCCCAGTGTTCAGATTTCAGGCATTATCACTTCCCAATCTTTTTAGTATTTTGCCTGAGTTTCAGCTTTCAGCAGTGTAAATAATATAAAAAGAATCATTTTTTAGTACATATTCCAAGGTAGTTAATTTTTTGGGATTAATTTAAATGATAGGGATTTTCAAAGCTTAAAATGCTTGTGTAGTTTATGTTATTAACAAATTACTTACTTCATTGATGCAGGTATTGTGGCACGGGATGGAGTTATTGGCTTGTATCGCGGATTTGTGCCCAATGCTTTAAAAAATCTACCAAACAGCAGGTTCCCGTGATCTTCTTTTTTGAGTTATTTTAGTTTCAATCTTTATCAGCATGCCTCCTGATACTTTCCATTTTTTCTTGATACTTAACTCTCTGCACCTTTTCTGAGAAATAAATGGATAAAGTTCTGTCTGAAATTAAGTTGTTTATTTTCAATATCGAAAAACACGCCATACATAGTAACGTAAAGTAGGGCTAATCATGACCATCTATGATTGTAAGTCAAAGTAGAATGTCATTAGTTACTGATCTCTTCCTAGTTTCTCTATGCAGCATCAGGCTTACCACATATGACTTTGTTAAACGCCTAATTGCAACAAGTGAGAAAGAGTTTCAAACAATTACAGAAGAAAACCGCAACAAACAAAAATAACATCAATAGTATAATGATATTATTGAACTTGGGATTCATATGTCTTTGCCATTGATTTTCCACCAAACCTTTTTCTGGAACTCATGATCCTGCAGATATGTTGGAGACGCCTTAGCCAAACGGCCATCAGTGGCGAAAATATCTCTGCTGCCAAATTTTTGTATCTCAGGGCTGTGAATTTCTTAGGACGTGAGTTTGTGGTGCTAGGTACTCTAATGCTATATTCTTCTGTCTAATCTATTTATTAACTATTTGTAGGGATTTGTATATGCCCAAGTTGATTTTCTGCTAAACTTGATATAGTCATTTTCTGCTAAGTTGATTATTTTGTGGGAATCTAGCAAAGCAGTAATGCTGGCTCCACGACTCCTAAACATTTATAGTTTTACCAATTGTAAATATAGCATTATCTGCAGCTTTACACCTGAACAGTTGTGTACAGATATTCTATGCATAAAGATTGTGTACAACAATATTCTTTTACTATAGAGGTGAAGATCGAAGAATACATCATATTATAAGCAGTGTTGCTCAATAGCAGCCATGGCGGACGACGGTGGTGTTTTTTGGGCTACCGCCATTAAAAATTAAAACTGAGTTCTCTGTTGTATGCTGCCTCGACTGCTGCCGCCACAATCACATTTCTTAACTCTTTTTCATTGTGTTTTTCCTTTCTCTATTTTTTCTTTCTCTCTTGTTTCTTGTTTTCTCATTTCTTTATCTCCTTTTCATTCCATTTTTTTTAATTTCGTTTTTTTTATTTATTTTCAAATTATATATTTTTCCAGTTTAATTTTTTTCCAGATTACTTTTTTCCCACTTTTTTCCAGTTTATTTTTTTTAGTTTACTTGTTTTTTTTACAGCTTACTTATTTTTTCAATTTACTTTATAAACAAATTTAAAACAATTATTTAACAGTAATACGATGTATTCCAAAAATAGGATAACACACAGTATGAATATTTTGCATTTTATATTTGTGTTTTGCTTTGATTTTTAGTTGTGGCTCTTTACAAGATTTTTTAGTATTGTTTATTTTACTTTTTATCGATCTTATGATGTTATGAAACATTGATACTTAATGATTTTTATTAAACTTTATGTTATTGTTTGATTTTTATGTTATTGTATTATTATTTTATTTTTCCTATAATATTATATTTATTATTTATTTTTTGTCAACCGCCATTATGATGTCCACTATTTACCCGCAACACCATCCGCAACACCTTCATGGCTGAATTTTGACAACCGAAATGGACCACCATCCGCCATGGGCAACACTGATTATACCATAGATCAGATAACTGGCACATCTGTCCTTTGCACCTCTCTATATGTATGTGCTTTAGCCCTTATTAATTACGTAATTTAGTATATAAAGAGGAAAAAAAAAATTGGCCAAATCGCCTGCATGCAATTCGAACAAGAAAATTCCGTGAGTTAACAGCAGGAAACACATACTCTATTCTCTGAAAATAACTAGTCTCGGAGAATCTTCACATTGCTATAGTCTTTGGCTCCCTGGGTCCATATTAGTAACTTGAAGACGAACTACTCATCTATCTATACATGAAACTTTTCGCATCCAAAATCGACTGCTTTTTTTAATCATAAAGATAAAGCCTAGGTTTACATATTTTTTTGTTAATCATATAACACGGTGGGATGAGAAAGATGTCAATCATAGGATTCAAGGGGAATGAATTAAATTGTAAAGCGCATCTTAGTCATTTGATAAAAAGATGTCATTAGCTTAAGTAGAAATTTCACTACACAACTAAAAGACATGAAATGTCATGAGCCATATTGGGCACTAAAATGTCTCTTACCATACTGAACAAGATTAAGAATGAATGTATTATGAAGAAAGTTGGGGTAGCTAATATTGTAAAAAATGATAGTATAGTCGTGTCTTAGATGATCCTGGCATATGAGAAGTCCCCAATAAGGATATGGTTTAAATGGAGATTAGTCCAATTTCTAAAGGCAAAGGGGTCCAAGAAAATCCTTAAGGCAAAATGGTTAAATTTATTTATAGATAAATGTATTGTTAATGAATATGATTGTTAGAGTATTATACTTTCATTTGATTCATATAGCGGATCTCACCTAATTATAGGAAAGACATGGTTGTTGTTGCCTAACAGATTGGGCATCATTGCAATGCTACCAAGTGATGAAGCCTGAACGTAGCTCTTCCATGAATCATAGGCAATAATATCACAATTCTTATCTCTTCACTATTTTCTCTTGACTCATCATTTAGACTTCTAGGCTTTATCTTTATTGACACTTTAAAATGGGCATTAATTTTTTTTATCCAAAGTAGGTGTTACCGTCGTTGTCTCTTTTTTCATATGGTTGGACAAATCATGTATACAAATATGGTTGTTCTTTTTTCATCTATTATAGTATCCATCACGTTTCTTTCTTTGTTATTTCTTATCTCTTTCTTTCTTACACCCATAAAAGAACGGTATTATGCATAAAACTACTGTTTTTTTTCACAAAATTTGTTCCCCTTACAAGTTTCTCTGGTTACTGCTAGCTTGCTTGTAAAAGTTTCCATTATCTGTAAATAATTAAATCTTCAATTAGTAGTAAGCTTTACTCTAGAGAAGCGAGCATCAAAGTTTTGGAGCAGCAGATACAGTATAAATGTTAAAAAGCCTAATTTCGTGGAAGAGAAACAACGGAAATAGTGTTTGCATATATAGAGTGTAAGGTGTAGATAATCCAAGTCATACGCATTATTGATTTGTAACAGAATGTGTATAAAAAATATGTCTATGAATAAAGTGTACAAGAATTGCCAAGCTGATATAATTAATCTGGAATTGGCATAGCTGAAAAAAAACAAAGAAAGGAAATAGTGCTTAATGAAGATTGTAATGTCATTATCTCCAACATAATTTTTAATTTTCGCTTCCTCAATTAATGGCCACTTCCGTTTATCACTTGCTCAATTAATGGTCAGTTCAGATTAGTGGGAAAGTACGCTAGAACTTAAAACAAGTACTCTCCAAAGTTCTGTTTTTGCTTTTTGTTAAAACTTGTTGAAGTGTGCATACCACACAGGTTGCAGAACAAGGGTGAAGAAATGAAATGAATGGTGTAATGAAGAAAATAATGAGCATAGAAGAAGATGAGAGAGCTGAGAGAGTTTTGAGTATGTGAATATTGCACTTGTTATTGAAAGTGAAGTTCTGTTTGTACAATGAATGATTGCCTTCTATTTCTACATTTGTACCAACTAACTACTTACTAGAAATAGTAAACCTAACAAAAAAAAATCACTAACACTCCTCCTTAATTCAGTCTTCATTGTTTCTTCCTAGTCTCATCTTCCTTCTTAACATCTCAAACCTTTCCTTTTCCAGTAACTTGGTAAGTATGTCAGCCAACTGATTTTTAGAGTTACAGAAATTCAGCAACATCTTCTCTTTGCTCACTTGTTCTCTAATGTAATGAAATATGGTTTCAATGTGTTTGTTTCTCCCATGAGCAATAGGGTTCATTGCTAGATTAATGATAGATTTATTGTCTACCATTAGCTGCATTCATTCTTATGTTTTCAACCTCAATTCTTCCATCAATGCATCCAGCCACAAAGTTTGGCATGCACTTATGCTAGCTACAATGTACTCGGTTTCATATGAGGATATGCCAACTACATCCTACTTCTTAGAACACCAACTCACAGGAGCATTACCTAGATGGAATAGATAGTTTGTAGTACTCTTTATGTATGACTTATCACCACACCAATCTACATCAAATAATCTAATCAATTTGTTGTTGCTGTTAATGGTTTTGTAGGATGCATGATTTCATAGTCAATGGTTTCTTTCAAGTATCCCAATAGCCTCTTTACTGCACCTAAGTGAATTTGTTAAAGAGTTTGCATAAACCTGCTTACTAACTCAACTCCATATGTAATGTCAAACATAGAGTCGCAAATGTATCTCAATGAGCATATCATCTGCATGAACATTGTCTTATCCACATGTTGACATGTTTCTTCTTGGTATAACACAACTCTAGTTTCAACAGGGATTGCAACTAGATTTCAATTCATCATCTGAAATCTCTACAATACATCAGCAGTGTATTTGCTTTGGTGCATAAAGATTTCATGTTTAGAATTATTGAATTCTATGCCTAGAAAGTATGATAGTTCTCCTAGATTTGTCATTTTAAATTCAACTTGCATCTCATGCTTGAATGCTAGGATATTGTAGATATCTCCACCAGTTATGAGAAGATCATCCATATAGATGTATAGTATGAGAAGATCTGATGTGTTCTTTCCCTTCATATATGCACCATGTTTACTGGTGCACTTTATGAATCCTAGTTGCAGTAGCAATGCATTTATTCTTCTATTATATGCTCTTGGAGCTTGCTTTAGCCCATAGAGAGCCTTGTGTCACAAACACTTCCCTATCTAAGGGCCCATTCAAAAATTCAGACTTTACATCCATTTGATGAATCTCTCAACAATTGTAGCTAGCTAAACCAATCACAAGCCGTATTGTCTCAATTCTAGCAACTGGAGCAAAGACCTTATCCTAGTCAAGACCATGTTTCTGTAAAAATTCCTTTGCAACCAATCTGGATTTATACTTGGATACCTCACCATTGGGATTGAGTTTGGTCTTAAACACCCACTTCACATCTATAGCCTTATTTCCAATTGGTAGATTTGTTAAGGTCCATGATTTATTTCTTCAATGGAACTCAACTCCTCCTCCATAGCCTCAACCTAGTGTGTTTTCCTAGGAACTTCTTCCAAGCTTAGAGGTTCCATTTCAGCAAGTAGTGTCATATGTACAAAGTTACCATCTATAGTGATTGTAGAGTCAGGAAAGACTTCATAATCCTTGAGCCTAGGTGGTGGTTGTCTGTTCATTTGAGATGTTATGATGTTTTTTGTAGTTTGGACTGCACTCTCTACATTGTTGTCAAGCCTTTCCTCAATTTCATCAAGTTGTAACATTGTTTCCATACCAGTGTCATTGTCATTCTAGTTCCATTTACAACATTGACTTTCATCACATCTCATATCTCTACAAATCATAACTCTCTGATTCTATGGATCAAAGATTTGTATGTACTAGTGGTGTGGTAGCCCAAGAATATCAATTTCTCACCACTATCATTTAGCTTTCTCCTTCTTGCTTCAGGTACATGGCCATAACAAATTGATCCAAAGACCTTGAGATGACTTACATTTGGTCTAAGGTCTGACCATGCTTCCTCAAGAGTCTTGTATGTTGCAGTCGATACAGCTTCTCCCCAAAACTTCTTTGGCAAGTTATTATTTTTTAACATGCTTCTAGCCATGTTGAATATAGTCATGTTTTCCCTTTCTACAGTGTCATTGTGTTGAAGTATATAGAGGGCTATCATCTCATGGTGAATTCCTTCCTTGATGCAGAATTCATTAAACCCAGTAGACATATACTCATCTCCACCATCTGATCTTAACTACTTAAATTTCATATCACTCTATCTACATGAGCTTTGAATCTTTGAAATTTTTCTAACACTTCACTTTTCCTTTTTATTAGATAGATCCATACTTTTCTAGTATGATCATCAATGAGTGTTAGGAAGTATCTAGTCCCTCCAATTGAATCTACCTCAAATGAGCCACACACATCACTAAAGATTAAATCTAAAGGTTTCTTTGTTCTTGAAGAAACATTTGAAACAAATGAGTTTCTTGTTTGCTTGCTGGTTACACATTCATCACATACTATTTCAGGTGCTCTTATGTGAGGTAATCTTGCCACATATCCATTCTTGCTTAGAAATTCCAAGCTTCTGAAGTTTAGATGTACATACCTCTAATGTTGGGGTAAAATCAGAGTATATACACTTAGAGGAGGGGGTGAATAGGTGAAGCGGTACAATATAGCTGTTTTTCTGGTTTATCGCAAATATAAAAATACATACCATGATAATCGATTATCTAACAAGTTAATCAAATATTCACTTCAGATAATCAATTATTCACATAATTAATCAATTATTTAGTAACTCTGGAAAACTTAGGTTTTTTGATGAATAAGTTTCACAAAAATAATTCTTTCAGATTCAATTGCTTAACAACAATATACTAAAAAAATATGAAGATTAATATTCAATTTAAGCAATTATAAAGAATCAAAACTAATATATGTAAAAAAAAAGTAAAGAGATTAAAGATAAGAAAAGTGCGCCAAGAAATTTTGTCCTGGTTCGTTTGCGGGTCCACTTGCAAACTACATCTAGGCTTCCCCGTCTAATCTTAGGATATTTTTTTTTCACTATGAAATTCAATGTATTTTTACAAGACTTTCCTTATTGGACTGTGGAAATCCCTGGTCGGTTTGACCCTCACCCCTTTATGGATAATCCTCACCACCTATGGTTCTAGCACCCACCAATCCTATCTCACTTTCAATAACATTGTAATAGTGAATAGCTCAACCCAACCGCAATTACGATTTTATACCTTATTCTCAAGACACTTGAGAACCTTCAAATCACTCAACTAGATTGACAAACTAAATCTAAGTAATGATGCACCTAAATTGTGCTAATATGACTATAATCTCATACCTAAAACTCAATTATAGAAATCATACAAAAATACCTAAAACTTAAAGATATGAAATTTTGCTAAATTTTCTCTCTTGATTCTCAAAGAAACACTAACTTTAATCATAGAAGATTTCACTCAAAGAGTTCATATAAAAATATGAAATTTTTAAAACTCGGATTCTAAAACAATGAGAAGAAAAATGGTTTTAATACAAAACAATTTTCTATTGATCTAATCGATTATCAAGACTGGTAATCGATTATCGAAATGCTAAAAACAAGATATCTGATGGACATAATTGATTATCAATGTCATAAGCCCAAATGTTTTAGCTATTGGAACTCTGAATAATCGATTATCACTATGCATAATCGATTATCAGATTTCGTAAAGAGATAATGAATTATCATCTTAAGCTAATCGATTAAAAGAGCTGAAAGGTAGTTTCTTTGATATGATGATATGAAGAATGAACCTCCTACATGATGAATGTATAGGCAATGTATAATTTCAAAATATATACATTTTATGCAATAAATCATGTATGTGCAATGCATGAACTCATATTATCATGTATGGATGAATGAATGAAATGTCTCAATATTAATTAAGTCAAGTTTAGTTCTTGTGAGACCTCCATCCTAGGTTCATCTATCCTAGACTAAAACTAAGCAATCAACTTAGGACTTCTATAAAACATAAAAGAATCTTAACTCTATAATAACCTTGAGTCTTGGCATGTTGCTTTACCGAATTTATCTTTAAGCTTTCACGTAATATTTGTCTTGTTCAAGTCTGTGTCTTCATCTTTAAACTTTCACATAATATTTGTCTTGTTCAAGTCTTTGTCTTCATCAAAACTAAGTGCATTTATCACAATTGCAATGTTTGACTTCTATTGCAATGTCATATGATGCCACAACCATGTGTTCTGATCTACAGTTGCTTTAAGGCACTTTTGCTCACCAATTTGATTCTGAATTTTGAATTTCTGTATCATGAGAGTGGTACCTTTAGGATCTTATGATTGTTCTTGATAAGAACAATCAACACACCATTCTTCATCACCATCATATAACTCTTTTCCAACAATTGTCCAAGGCTAAGTAGATTGTTCTTCATCCTTGGTACATAGAGAACACTTCATATGTAGGATTTTATGCCATCATGTCTTTGGATAATCACCTTACCAATATCTTCAGCTAAAATTGAGTTATGATTAGCATATTTCACTTTACTCTTGGTTGTTTCATTAAGAGTTTTAAACAATCTCTCCTTATTGTCATATGGTTAGAGCAACCAGTGTCTAGGTACCATATGTCACCATTCTCAATACTCCCTTGATCATTCCTTGTAGTTTCCATCAGTAGGCACTGATCCTCATCAGAATCATTAGAGTTTTTAGCTTGTGTGAACCTAGACTCCTATTCTTTTCCCTTTGGCCATATGTTAAGCTTGCACTCAGATGCAAAGTGCCCATAATTCCTATAGTTGTAACATTGTACTTTCTTCTTGTCTAGCTTTCTTTTATTTTCTAAGTTCTTGTACGAACTCTTGCTTTGATCATATTCACCCACATACTACATGACATTGTTATCATATCTTCTAGATGAAGACCCTTGTTCATTTTTCCTCCATATACTATTTTGTCCTCTTTCTTTATTTATCCTGTTCTATTGACTAGATAATTTCTTATTGAACCATACCTGGAGTGCTTAATGACCATTTTATTAGGATTGCTCTTTGTCAGCCTTAGTTCACGAGCTTCAAGGGATCCTTGCAATTCCTCAATCTTGTATTCTTCAAGATTCTTGGATTCTTCTATAGCAACTACTATGTGATCATACTTAGAGGTAAATGTTCTAAGTGCCTTTTCAACCACAGATTGATCCTTGATCTCCTTCCAGCATGACCTCATTTGGTTTGTGAGTGATAGGATCTTGGTTATGTATTCTGAAACTGTCTCACTTTCATCCTTTTGAAGGAGCTCATATTGTTTGCGCAAAGTGTGCACCTCACCTTCTTGATCTTTGCACCCATCATAATTTTTCTCCAAGTTATCTTGAGTTTGCTTTTCTGTTTCTGCTCCACTAGCCTTCTCAAAGTTGGCTCCATGAACACACTAATGGATAAGGAACAATGCCTTGAAGTCTTTCTTTTTTGATTCCTTGTAGGTTGATCTTTGAGCTTCAGTGGAATTTTCTCCAATTTATTGATACCCATTCTACACAATCTCGTAGGCTTCTTGAAATCCAAATATAGCTTTCTTTTGGTTTCTCCATCTATCGTAGTTCTTACCATCAAGAACTAGCAAAGTCATAGAAAATCCATTGTTGTTTGTCATTATGCAATTCTCCTTTTGTCACTCCTCCTCCTCCCCCCTCCTCCCCCTCGGATTGCTCCTTTTGTTCTTGGATTCACACACAAAATATACTTCATATTGTCCCTTTCATAGGTTCCTTACATTCAATTTCAGATTCACTCAAAATCATGTTTCAAGCTCTTGATACTATTGTTAAAACATGCTTAAGTGTGCATACGACACAGGTCGTAGAACAAGGATGAAGAAATGAAATGAAGAATATAATGAGTAGAGAAGAAGATGAGAGAATTGAGAGAGTTTTGGGTATATGAATATTGCACTTGTTATTAAAAGTGAAGTTCTGTGTTTACAATGAATGATTGCTTTCCATTTATACACTTATACCAACTAACAACTTACTAGAAATACTAAATCTAACAAACTAAATTACAAAATCACGAACGGTTTTAATTTTAAGGGTAAAAATATTATCCCACTGTAAATAAATGGATATAAGTGCCATTAAACTTTATTTTTCTTTGATTTTTTATAGCACTTCTCTCTCAAGTATTGGAGAAGGTTCTGACTTGAAGTGGTCAATGAAAAGCTATAATTTAAAGGTTATAATATATGTATATTGTCATTATAAGGATTTATATATTCATTTATTTATATTACTTATATTTAAGAGTGTCTATTATCTATGATGATTAAATATGAATGATAGATTATATAAATAATTCTTATTTTATCGGCTGCATACATTTTTTTCTAATTTTAAAATGTAGTGGTGAATCATTTTGAATTCCTTTGGATTTATATATTAACAACTCAACCACTTCCAACTTGCAAGATTAGTGTCCGAAGTTATATCTTCTTTTGACTAATAATCCAAAATTGTTAACATGCGAGAAGGAATTGTATTGGGATTATATATTCTTTTATTGAATGCGGATAAATAAACACTCAAATAAAGTTGTACTAAAAAACGTTGGTAGAAAAAAAGGTATATATAGCCTTCACTCCAACTGCACTATAAATAATTAAACAATCCAAGAAGTCATTGTCCACTTACGTAATCCTTCAAAAAGAAAAGCAAAGAATAATCAAATGATTTGTTCCTCAGCTTCCTTACCTAACTGAAGCCAGCTAGTTTGAGATTAGATATAAATATATAACAATCCTGATGATAGGATGCTTGTCATCATGATTATTAGGAATGGGATATAATAAAATATTATAATTTATTACTTATATTTAATTAAATATTTATATTAGATGACTTACCCACTTTAACTATAAGATATCAACTCTACGCATTCCTTCTACATACTTTCATGTACAAACTGATTAACAATATATTACACACTATTCATAACTTTAATTTAGCATGATTGATGATTCTTTGTGTCTAATTGACTTTGTTTCACATGATTTAGTGTTTTAGACTTTATTGGACAAATATTCCTAAAATAAGTTAATTTGATATTATTTGGCCTGATTAAATTTATTATCATTTTCAGATCATATTTGGTACTAATGGTATTTTGAGCATTATAGAAGTGGAAGATATGTGTTGAAGTGAAGATTGCATTTTTATTTTGGGAGTTTTTATTTGTAAACTCGTTTTAGTTTAGGGTCCATTTTCAGTTTTACTCTTTATAAAAGAGGGAACCCAGATTCCACTCTCACACTCTACATTCACTCTTTTTTTAAAATTATGTTTTCCCCTCTTTTGCTCTGCTAGAGTTTGCTAAGCATTTTCGGTATTCATTCATCTTCTCCATTTTCGGTTTCTTTCTTCCACTCAATGGAAAGCTAAACTACTAGACTAAATTTCTTTGGTAATGTATCACAACTCTTGAGGTTTTGTTATTAATGCATTTTCAGTTTCTTTATTGTTGATTTCTTCTATGTTAGAAACTGGTTTATGAGTTTATCTTCGCTTAGTTGATTTACTCTCTAGTGCATGAATGCTTAGTTCGTGTGAATTGGTTAATCATTTCATGCTTATGCTAATTTCGCTTAGTTAGAGGCTTAGATTTTGGAACTTTGAATTGATTATCGCTTAGTTTATTGATTCTCAACAAATTTGGAAGTTAATGGATGGAATTTGAAAATAATATTTTAAAACCGAGGATCAAGTTGTGAACAAACGAACCAAAGAGATTTAGCCGTTTTATTACATTGTTTAACCTATGAAGCACGGATACTGATACGTGTATTGGGTATGATACGTATCCGATACGTCGATACGCATTTTTTCCAAAATACAGGATACGATACGTTCAAGGATACGCGTATAAAATAATAAAAATACATAAAATATGATAAAATTATAAGTGTAAATCAAAATATCCAAAGTCAAAAATATAATGGAAATTTAAAATCATGCCCTCCATAACAAATCTATCTTATCCTATTTTAATGAAAACGAATCTATCTTATCCTATTTTATTATAAACGAATCTATTTTATCCTGTTTTATTGGAAACAAATCTATCTTATCTTGTTTTATTGAAAACGAATTTATATATCCTATATTTTACTAAAAACGAATCCATATATCCTATATTTTGTTGAAAACGAATCGGATATGTGTCTTAATATTTATTTATTTTATTTTATTTTTGGATACTCTATGGATACGTATCCTTCGCGAATTTGAGCGTATCCGTGTCAGATACGTGTCGGACACTGACACGTGGGGGTGTTTGACGAATCCGTGCTTCATAGTGTTTAACTACTGTTTCTGAATTTCATTTATGTTCATATTATCCAACAACAAAATCCCACTGTGTATGAGTATAATGTGTTTGAAGCTTTGCTTGAAAGATAATTCTTGGGAAATGACCTAGGAGACACTTCCTAGTACTATTGTTTTTAAATGTTATATCATTTGTATCGGGGACGACCTCGATCAAATTTGGCATCGTTGCTAGGGATTATCAGTTCTTGTCAAAGGTTCTTAGTATAGTCAGTGTGTGTCTTAGAATAACCATTTTGTTTAGGTTTCAAAAACTGCATGTTCAATTCAATGTTTGTTGTTTGTTGTCTTGTTTAGTCATTTTCTTGTTGGTTGATTCAGGTGTATGTTGGTTAATATAGTTATGGTTGAAATTTTTGTATGAAACTTTGTTTACACACTTCTTTCATCGCATATTGAATACTGGATGCATCATAGTCATTCACCTTGCTACTGGTTGTGAGATACAAACAAGTAGTAACTAGATTTATTGTTGATTGTCTATTTTGGACATAACTTTGGAATTGTTAATCAGAATTAAACATATTGTATATGCATTTGGGGTAAAAAAATCCAACGATTCATTCTCTACAGACTATATCTGTATTACCCACCTGAAATTGAAAAAGAGACTGTTTTCTATTTCTTTTTTATTTTACAAATTTTATTTTCCAATTTTATTTGATTTTGTTGTATTTAATTAAATTAGTTAGTCTTTGAGTTTTGTCCTAAAACTTTTTCTTGATGTTTCCTATGGTATTAGGATTTTATTGATGCAAAGTTTTGGTTGATCACTGAAATTTAGCATGTATTTCACTTACTACCCTACATGGTTCTTACTGTTGCATTTAGTGCATGACTAGGGAGAATCCTGACTCTTTGCATCCAATAAATCCTGAAATTGATAGAACATTTTATAGGTTGGTTAGACAAGTTAGGAATTTAAATTTAGATAGTGAGTCTTTTCATCTCATTGTTAATCTACCTGATAGTGATACTGATTCTGCTATTTCTGTCGCATTCTGTTGCATCCTTTGAAAATATGGCTGAACCACCTCCAATCCCACGTGAGAGGACATTAAGGGAGTTGGCTACATCTAATTTCATATACGAAAGCTTGTGTATCCAGTATCTCAATGAGGATGTGCCATATGTGCTCAAAACTACATTAATCCATTTGTTGCCTAAGTTTCATAGACTTGGAGGTGAATGTCCTCATAAGCATCTTAAGGAGTTCCACATAGTATGTTCCACCATGAAGCCTCGTGATGTCCAAGAGGATCGCATATATTTGAAGGCATTCCCACATTCACTTGAGAGCGTTGCAAACGATTGGCTGTATTACTTGGCCCCTAGTTCTATTACTAGTTGGGATGACCTGAAGAGAACCTTCCTTAAAAAATTCTTTCATGCCTCCAGGACCACTGCAATAAGAAAAGATATTTCTGAAATTAGACAAGTATATGTAGAAGGTTTATATGATTATTGGAAGAGATTCAAGAGACTATGTGCAAGCTGCCCCCATCATCAAATCTCTGAACAACTCCTCTTGTAATATTTCTATGAGGGTCTGAACAACATGAAGAGGAATATCATTGATGCTGCTAGTGGTGGTGCACTTGGAGATATGACCCCTTTTGAGGCTAGAGGTTTGATTGAGAAGATGTCTTTCAACTCTCAACAGGTCAATGCAAGAAGTAGAGATGTTATAGTGGTCAGAGGTGTCTATGATGTTGGGACAGATTCGGTAAAACAAGATAAACTTGAGAAAAAAATTGACTCATTTGCTACCTTAGTCACTCAACTTGTCATGAATCAGCAGAAACCTCCGCTTGCAGCAAGAGTTTGTGGCATTTACACCGCAACTGACCATTATGCTGATGTTTGTCCTTCTCTCTTGGAGCCTAAACCTGGTGACCATCCTGAGGCCTATGCTACAAATATTTACAACAGCAAACCTCAACAACAGCAACAGAATTATGATCCTTCATCAAGCAGATAAAACCCTGGTTGGAGGAATCATCCGAATCTTAGATGGTCTAATCCTTCACAAACTCATCCAGGGCCACCATTTCAGAACAATAATGCTGCACAAAATAGACCATATGTGCCTCCTCCAATCCAACAACAGATGCAACAACAAGTGAATATTAGTCTTGCTCCCGCACCTAGTGACGAAGAATTGGTGAGGCAAATGACATTGCAGAATATGCAATTCCAGCAAGAGACCAGAGCTTCCATTCAGAGACAAGAGTCATCCTTTCAAAATTTGACCACCCAGATGGGACATATGGCTACTTCATTAAACACATTGCACTCTTAGAATTATGATAAGTTGCCTTCCCATATTGTGGTCAACCCGAAGAATTTGAGTGCCATCACTCTAAGGTTAGGCAAACATATTGAAGTTGATCTAGCTATATCAAAAATGAAGCAACCTGTTTTAAAAGAGATTGAGAGCACTAATGAAGAAAATCATGTTATTGAACCTTCCACAAGTGATGTACAACCATCTTTCATTCCTCTTCCATTTTCTCCAAGAGCCATTCCAAGTAAGAATATGGAAGAGGTAGACAAGGAGACCTTGGACACATTTAGAAAGGTAGAGGTGAACATACCTTTACTTGATGCAACCAAGCAAATTCCAAGATATGCAAAATTTATAAAGGAGTTGTGCACTCACAAGAGAAGGCTCAAAGGTAATAAGAGGATCAACTTAGGCAGAAATGTTTCCGTACTAATAGTTAAACCTGTTCCTCACATTCCTGACAAATGTAAGGACCCAGGTACATTTGTTGTACCTTACATAATAGGTAATAGCAAATTTGAGAACACCATGCTAGATCTAGGTGCTTCAATTAATTTTATGCATATGTATGTTTTCATGTCTCTTTCACTTGGGCCTATGCAACTCACTGGGGTAGTGATTCAATTAGCAAACATGAGTACTGCCTACCGTGCTGGTTTGATAGAGGATGTCTTGGTTCGAGTTGGTGAACTTATTTTTCCGGTTGATTTTTATATTCTCGATATGGAAGAGAGATCATCCCGTAATATAGTTCCTATCATTTTGGGGAGACCATTTTTTAGAATAGCCCATACCAAGGTAGATGTCCATGCTGGAACATTGTCTTTGGAGTTTGGTGATATTGTGGTCCGATTTAATATTTTTGATGCTATGAAGCATCCATCTGAGGACCATTTTGTGTTTCATATTGATTTACTTGATGAGATAACTAATGAGCATTGATTTTCTTAATGATTTTGATTCTATGTCATTGATAGACTCATACACTTGTCATACATGCACTGATTCTGAAACGTGTAATTCTTGTATTGATGAGTTTCTGCATATTTCTGTTGATGCAAATGTTGTTGAATCAGATTGCACTAACCCAATTGCTGCAGACATCATACAAAAATATGATTTACTTGTTTAGGTGTAGGCTGTAGAATTTATGTCTGCTACTTTGGTTCTATCTATTTTGTAGGCACCTGTATGGGAGCTTAAACTTTTACCTGAAAACTTCAAGTATGCTTACTTAGAGGATGATGAAAAGCTTCATGTTATTGTTTCCACATCGTTGATGTTGATCAAGAGGAGAGTTTGTTGCAAGTGCTAAAGAAGCATAAGAAGGCAATTAGTTGGACCTTAGTTGATATTCCTGGTATTAGCTCATCCATGTGCATGCACATGATACTCTTGGAAGATGGAGCTAAACCAGTGAGGCAACCACAAAAGAGACTCAATATAGTCATCCTTGAGGTTGTGAAGAAAGAGGTCACAAAGCTTCTACAAGCTGGGATTATATATCCCATTTCTAATAGTCATTGGGTGAGCCCGATTCAGGTGGTTCCAAAGAAGACTGAAATTACACTTGTGAGGAATGAAAGAGATGAGCTGATTCCTATAAGAGTCCATAATAGTTGGAGAGTCTGCATTGACTATAGGAGGCTCAACCAAGCAACAAGAAAGGATCACTTTCCTTTGCCATTTATTTATCAGATGCTTGAGCGCTTAACAGGTAAATCTCATTATTATTATTGATGGTTTTTCTGGGTAACTCCAGATTCATATTGCTCCCGAGGATCAGGAGAAGATCATATTCACTTGTCGATTTGGCACTTTTGCCTATAGGAGGATTCCTTTTGGCCTATGCAAGGCACCTAGTACATTGCAGCGGTGTATGGTGAGCATTTTTAGTGTCTTTTTAGAGAGTTGCATATAGGTGTGTATGGATGATTTTTAGTGTTTATGGATCTTCATTTGATGCATGTTTGGATAGTCTGGATAGAGTCTTGGATAAATGCATTGGAACTAACCTTGTTCTGAATTACGAAAAATGTCATTTCATGGTAGAGTATGGTATAGTTTTGGGGCATGTAATCTCAAATAAGGGAATTGGGGTAGATCCTGCCAAGATAGATATTATTTCACAATTTTCTTACCCCTCTTATGTGGGAGAGGTTCGTTCTTTTCTTGGTCATGTAGGTTTTTATCGCAGGTTCATTAAAGATTTCAACAAGAATGCTCTTCCACTATCTAACATGTTGCAAAAGAAGGTGTCTTTGATTTTGATGAGAGATGTATGGAGACATTTTATTGCCTCAAGACAGCCTTGACCACTACTCCTATTATCTAGGCACCTGATTGGACAGTCCCTTTTGAGCTGATGTGTGATGCTTCTAATTATGCATTGTGGGTTGTCCTTGCTCAAAAAGTGGACAAACTGCCTAGGGTAATTTCTTATGCTTCTAAGACTTTAGATGCTTCACAAGCAAATTACACCACAACTGAAAAAGAGCTTTTAGCTATTGTATTTGCTCTGGATAAGTTTAGGTCTTATTTGCTTGGTTCTAGAATTGTTGTTTTCACTGACCATGCAACTTTGAAGTTTCTATTAAAGAAAGCTGATTCCAAACCAAGGTTGATTAGATGGATGCTCTTGCTCCAAGAGTTTGATTTGGAGATCTGTGACAGGAGTGGAGCACAAAATTTGGTGGCTGACCACTTGATCAGGATTGAGGGAGTTGTTGATATGATGCCTATCAGAGATGATTTTCCTAATGAACAACTTTTGAATATTTTTGTTTCTTTCCCCACCCCTTGGATTGCTAACATTGTTAATTATTTGGTTGTATTTGTTTTTCCTCCACTTGCATCTAGAGTTCAATATGACAAACTGAAGAGTGATGCTAAATATTATGTTTGGGATGATCCCTATTTATGGAGATTGTGTACTAACTAGGTTACTAGAAGATGCATTCCAAATCATGAGATTGAGCCAGTCCTTTAGTTTTGCCATTCTTCTGTAGTGGGTGGCCACCTTGGTACCCAAAGGACAACACAGAAGGTGCTTGACTCTGGATTTTATTGGCCCACCATCTTCAAAGATGCATGGAGGATTTGTAGCACTTGTGAGCAGTGTTAGAGAGTAGGTGATACTCTTCCGGTTTCTTTTAGCTTTTACTATATTCTGCTTGTTGTTGATTATCTTTCTAAATGGATGGAAGTTAAGGCCACCAGAACTAATGCTCGAGTTGTTATGGATTTTTTAGGTCTCACATTTTTTGTAGGTTTGGCATACCTATAGCCATTATTATTGGCCAAGGCACCTACTTCTGAAATAGATCCATGCAAGCTATGCTAAATAAATATGGGGTTGTTCATAGAGTCTCCACACCTTATCACCCTAATGTAACGGGCAAGCTAAGATTTCAAACAGAGAAATAAAGAGGATTTTGGAGAAGATGGTCCAACCTAACAAAAAGGATTGGAGCAACAGACTTGAGGATGCTCTTTGGCACATATGACTACTTACAAGGCATCCATAAGGATGTCCCCTTATCGGGTTTTCATTGGTAAAGCATGTCATCATTCTGTAGGGATAGAGCATCGAGCATAATGGGCTGTGAAAACTTGTAACTTAGCTCTTGATCAAGATGGTGAAGAAAGAAAGCTCTAACTTAATGAACTCGATGAGATCCGCTTAGAAGCCTATGAGAACTCTAAGTTCTACAAAGAGAAGACCAAAAGATTCCATGATAACTTGATTTCTAGAAATGAATTTTTGGTTGGCCAAAAAGTGCTGTTGTATAACCCTAGGCTTGGACACATGAGTGGTAAGCTTCGTTCTAGGTGGATTAGTCCTTTTGTTGTTACTAATGTGTTTCCTTATGGTACTGTGGAAATCAAAAGTGAACCCATAGATAAGAGCTTCAATGTTAATGGGCATCGCCTCAAGCCTTTCCTCACAAATCTTTCCTTAGTGGAGGAAATTGTGGAGGAGGACTCATTGGTTGAACCCACTTTCCTCCCTCCATGAATTAGGGAGTTTTTTCTTTCGC
>NC_032020.1:4971150-5023453 GCF_001865875.1 Lupinus angustifolius
GGAGACTATTGTAGGTTGTAGGTTTTTGTTGATGCATGTTTTTCTTTGATTTTTAGGTTTTGCTTAGGTTTGGGGATTTTCTCTCATACTTTCTTTCACTTAAATCATGATATCTTGTGGTGTGAATCCATGCATTTTTGTGTGTCAATTTTTTCTTAGAATTGAGAGGTTGAAACAATTGTGATAGACTTGTCCCTTGTAAGAATTTGAGCCTTAATTATGGATGGATTGCTATATGTCATCTAATATTGTTTCATGTGTGATTGCACTCTTGATTACTTGCACTCTAGAACTTGACTTGTTTCTTATTGATACTTGATATTCACATGCACATATTGAAGTGATTTAGGCATTTCTTTTGAATAAGCCACTTAGCCATATAAGCCTACCTTGAATGAATTTATCTTTTGATAGTCCCTTTGAGCCTATTTACCTATTTCCTTGTTAATTAGCTCATTACAATTTTATAAGTGAAAAACCATGAATGTCCAAACCTTAGGGAATTTTGGAGCTTTGGAATTGTTTTGGGAATGAGTATTAAGTAAGAAAAGGTGCATTGTTCTTCAAATCTTGTGGATTCTTGGTTATGTCTTAATGGTTGATACAATTATGTACATAAGTGTTCATAAAAAATGAAAATAAGAAAGAAAAACAACAAAAATAGAAACAAAAGTAATAAAAGGTTAAGGCAAAGAGGATTGAAATTAGAGATTTGGTCTTATGTTGGGGTTGATTTTTACTTACTTTTTATTTATTCTCTATTGCTCCTTTATTCTATTTGGTTTTAGCTACATATCCCATATTTATCCTACCTTGTCATTGGACCCATCACAACCTTGAAAAATCCTTTTAATCTTTATGTGCATGTGCTTATGATGTTGATGTTAGAGGTTTATCAAACTTATGGTGGTGTTTGTTTTCAAGAAATGATTTGAGTGTAAACACTTGCAACCTAAGACACATGAGTGTAAGACACATGCAATAACTATTGTTTCTGAATTTCACTTCCTAGTACTGTAGTTTTTAATTATTATATCATTTGTATCGGGTACGTCATCGATCACCAACACCCTCCCAAATCCATGTCTCTACAACCTGATTACTACCAAATCCTACAACCACATATCTCACTTAACTTATTTTCCACAATGGCCAATGCAACCTCCCTCACAATCAAATTATTTACCTTCCCAACATTATTTTTATCAATTCTTTAATAGTATTATATATTAACTCAACAATCATCTCATATTATATCCAACATTACCAACACCAATACGAAAATCATGAACAAAAGGAAAAAACTCAATAGTCATTGACTCCAAGTTATCAACGAATGAAGTGATATCAACAACTATATCTCGATCATTCACAACACCATTGGGTACCACCATGTCAACACCAAAAAAATGACAATATGGCGGCAACCACTGCCTCTCTGATGACGACACCAACATTGCCAAAAACCACTGCTGGACCTATTGCACCATTATCAGAATACACATTGGCCAAGAGAGAAATAAAAGAGTCTCTCCCCAAAAACTCAAAAACGAAAATGAAAAACCAGATTAGTCTAAAGAAGTTCAGAGTAGTTTTGCATTTAAACTTTTGAGTAGAAAGAAAGCATAGGAGAAAAAAATGGAAAAAAAATTCTATATTTTTGGAGAATAAAGAAATAGGGAAAGTGTATAAAGCTCTCCTAAACTTTATGTGTTTTACAAGTAACCACCATAAACTATATTTTCTTCCTAATTACCCCTTAGAATTTATCAGTTGGTGAAATTGATATTTGTATAAATATATTTTTAAATTACTCATATACAATAACTGTATTGCTGCATTTAGAAGAGAATTTCAAATAGGATTCTGAAATAGGATACTGTTGCATTGTATTTTAGTGTATCAGTGCATAATCACTCGTAGATATGGATTCATACAGGGATTTATGTCATCTAGATACCAATGCAAAATTATTCATAGCTTTATATTTACTTATTGTTAATATTTGAGTAGTTGTAGTCTTTACATAAATACTCACAATACAACTTTTTCATAAAAAAACTAAATCTAGAATTGGTGCCTAGACAACTAATAATACACCAACCAGAGAGATTAATCATAAAAACTAAAATATCTTTCCAGTTGGGTTTTGAGAAGCCCTTGTATATCCAACCTCAATATTTTAATTCATTACTCGTTGATATCCCTTGTTGAAATCCCTGTATAAATTAGGTGAGGAATCCTTATATAAATATATTAACATTATATTAATATCCGGAAGAGACCGTAACCAAAACACAAAATTAATTAAGAAGAAGAGAATAAATAAAATTGAGAATTATATATACAAAAAATAAAATGAAATAATAAGGGGTAATTAGGAAGAAAAAATAATTTATGGTAGTTACTTACAAAATGCATAAAGTTTAGGATGTTTCTATATACTTTTTCCAATGAAATATTTTGAAACCTTTATTGTTAGAGATTATTGGGAAGACAATGTGCAATCTTGGCCATTCAAAGCAAGCACAAATTCATGTGCACCACTAGATGAAGGAGTGATCCATGTAAAATCAATTTTGCCTCTCACACACTGCTACATGGCCTTTCCAATATCACTCACCCAAACTCATCTAGCTTCCCTTTTTAAAAATATGGTCTTTGCACTCTACACTCTCATAAGTATATAGACCCCACAATATAAATATTATTTATGATTGCCTATTTTCAAGCATGTTTTGCACACTCCATAATACCAATTCCCTCTCTATATTGTTTGTCACTCACTCTCCAGATTTAACCAACAAATATTACTCATCCCTTCTACTATTGATGCCCACACATGCCTTATTGACTATTCTAGTGTGTAGATGTATTACCCACATCTCTTCCTTGTTGACCCAAACACATGTACCTTTCAAACTTTGTCTTGCTACATTTCCTTGACTGCCAACAACTTGCATAAATGTTGGCCAATGCATGAATCCACTACGCACAAATGTTTTTTTCATACAATATAATCTTTCACCAAATTCCAATACATATGAATTGGATTAATAAGCCTGTTATTTCAATACATAGGTTTTCAAATCTCACCTATAAGACCACTTGGGCACAACAATTTATTATTGGGATTGAGTTTAATAGGTTTCTAGATCACTTTTACAACCTTGAAGACAATGTTGATTTTAAAGGGCCAATAATGATAGGATGTTTCTTATGGGGTTTATTAGAAGGGGGATATGATAGAATATTATAATTTATTAGTTAGATTTAATTAAATATTTATATTAGATAAATATTTTCGATTGTTCCTATTGTAAGATGATGACACTCGTGTGGTAACCATTTTAGGATTTTCTCTATTTTCTTTAAATAGTGTTTTCTTCATCCATAATGCAAAGCAATTAAATGGAATATGAATTTTGTCTATAGTGTTATTCCTTTGCTTAGGAATAGAATACATTATAGCTTAAATCTTTGATAGTAGGCATTTTGTTTCCTATCATTCAACCTCCGAAATTATAACCTATATTCCTTACTATCAATTTTGTAGAGCATTCTCATGATATATAATGTTAAATATGATACCTTTAGACTCATCCAATAATGCATTAAAATATCTCTATTTGTGAGTTAGTTATAAGAGAGTAATATAGGAAAAGGAAGAGCTTAAAGATGACTCAGTCTTTAGATTATCCTTTCTTTCCTCCAAAAACTAATTCACAAATTGAAACTTTTCTCTAAGAGCTAACTCAAAAACAAAAGTAAGTAAGCGGTGCATGTGGAATGAGATCGTATATAATGAAATGAAAATTAAAAAAAGGGATGGAATGCATTGAGAATCACATTCTTCCTAATTTAGAGAATATTAAATCAGGAAGAAAATTATGGGTTTCTATATGGCCTTCTCTTTTTGTATAGAAGACCCCTTTTTGATAAGTGAAATAGGATGCTTAACAATAACACAATAAAATGTCAGCAAGGGTTGCCTGCAGTACAAGATGAGCCTTATCACTAGAAACTCACATAGGAAAAGACATTCCACTTGTAGCTAAGACATAAGCTACTTTGTTCGGATTCTTGCTCACATGATCTAGATTGAAAACATTAAAAGAAGAGTCCAAGAATTTGTTTGTGAGTTGAGTTTTGGAGGGAAATGAAAGTTTTCAGAGTTATCTCACAAGTGTATTTCATGACTTTAAAACTTTCTTTTTCTATTCATTTCCCCTCTAAATCCAAACTCGCAAACGAGAGTTTACAATGATGTAACTAATATGCAGCACCCGAGGGCTTGTTCTTCCCTTAAAATATTTGTACTATGTTTGAGAGTTTGTTTCCACAACTAGACATTATACTCTGCTATAATCGGTTCAACACTTAAACAACTTGATTAAGTAGCAAAGTTGCCGCAAAAATGACATTTCCTTGGTCATCCCTTATCACTAAAGAAGCCCTCATTTAGATAACTGATGTTTCCATCAATAATTGAATATCATTTTCTTATAAACCAAAAATTGAATTTTTTAACATTTTCATTGTGCCAAAATATTTTGATTTTCTAATAGACTATGGTGGAGGCTGCATAGAGATGATATCAGGCTAATTTTTCATTTCCCTGGTTTAATGGACTGACTATCATCATGTTGGAGCCTCAAAATTGCTTAGAATTCTAATCAGTGTTTTAAATTATGGTCATGGTTTTGGTTACTACGATTGCAATTATTATGGCTGTTGCGGTGTGAATTATAAGCATTATGGGGCGATGTGGCCAAATATGGTTGCATTGTCTCCAATATAGCTGCATCATTATGACTCGGTGTATTATGTTAGAGAATTTGATAAAAGAAGAGAAAGAGATGTGAATGAAAAGAGAAAAAACAGAGGGGATAAGAATAATTTAGTGAAGAAAAGTGTCTATGTAATACTTGTTGTATTTTCATTCATTGATTCAACTAAGAGAGAACATTGATATTTATAGTAAACTTCCTTACTAAGAAAACTAATTGTTATTGCCTAAAACAGAAGGTTTCAAACTAACTCTCAAGTTTTGAATCACTTCTAACAGCCTTCCTTGATTCAAAACTCATTACAAGCAAGTTACATTCAAGGATTCCCTCAACTCCTTAAATCTTTCAAATTTCAATGGCTTGGTTAAAGTATCAGCCAATTGTAATTCAGTTTTGTAACCTATTAGTTGAATCGTTTCTTCGCTTACTTGATATCTGAGAAAGTGATAGTTGATGTCAATGTGTTTACTCCTATGAGATACTGAATTTTTGGCCAAATCTATAACTGATTTGTTGTCAACCAACAATTCAACAATCTCTCTATCAAGTACTTTTATTTCACTAAGCAATAAGGATAACTAGAGTGCTTGACATACAACTGAGTAGACCGTAATATACTCAGCTTCACAAGTTGATAATGACACCATTGTTTACTTCTTTGAACTCCAAGTTATAAGTGATCCTGATAGTACGAATATATGTCCCATTGTGCTCTTTCTATCAACCAAGTCTCCACACCAATCTGAATTTGAGTATGCAGTGAGGTGCAGGTTGATGTCTTCCTTGTGAAGAAGATCTTGCTCTTAACCTTGAAAATGTTTTGATGAAGACACCAAGATCACATAAAAAAGAAAAATGAAGAAGACTTTGAAGACATAGAAGATCAATCTTCAAGCCAAAATAGTTTTTAAGTCTTCAATAAGTAGTTTTATCTTTACGCTTTAAAGTCAATTAGTAGCAATTCTCAATATGTGGAAAAACAAATTTGAAAACAATCAGGAAAAATTTTAGTCAAATTAAATCAATTTTCAAAATTCTAAGTAATAGGTTACTTGACCTAAGTAATATGTTACTGAACCTAGGTAGCAGATTACTTGGACTGTGTGACAGTGAGTAATAGGTTAGTGAGACTATGTAAAAGGTTGTCTAACTAAGTAATGAGTTATCCAACAAAAAATAACACAAAGTAACCGATTATTCAGTTGGACATAATGTTTGGGTAATTGATTACATGCTTCAGTAACCGATTAGAGAGAGCTGTTAAATCAGATTTTCAAATCTAAACTCAAAAACTTTCACACAAACTGAATAAGATTCATTCCAATCGTGTCCTATCTTTGTGTAAGGGTATATTGACTGGTTGGAATCCTATTTATAGGCATTTGAATCACCCATTTAACGTATCCAATCTTTCACACAAGTCACACAACTTTCATATACAATTCTCTACACTTTTTCTTGCAACTGTTGTTCCAAAATTTCAAAAAAATTTGAAGTTGCATTAAGTGCTTGTTCTAAAGTTTTCTAAACATGAACACAACTTTAGCATTGTATACTAAGTATAGAAAGAGCAAGAGGATTGCAAGTTATAGCATTTTTATATCTTGTAAGGCAATCCTTGCCTTAGAATTTATTCTTCATCCATTGTTGTAAACTTTTCATCACAAGGGTGTAGTGAGAAGGGGAAGAGTATATTTGGAAAGGTTGTTTCCCAAGATTGTGAGGTATTAGTGAGTGTGTGATACACAAGGAGTCCCAGAGAAAGAAATCTATTGCACTAGAAGAGTACTAGACGTAGCCTTCGGTGGACAAGAAGGTGAAGCAGTATAAAATTTTCGTGTACTTATTTCCTTTTCCTTACTCTTTTATATTTTGTATTAGTGAGTTTGTGATGTAAAATGAGTCTCGGGGAAAGAAATCTCTTGAACTACAAGAGTACTAGACGTAGCCTTCATGGACAAGAAGGTGAAGCAGTATAAAATTTTCATGTACTTATTTCCTTCTCCTTACTCTTTTATATTTTTTCTTGGTTATTTTCTACACATATTTCTGCTGCAACATACTCTCATTTTCATAGCAGAAAAATTGCCCACAAAACCAGAAAACAAATTTATCCCCTATTAGTTGTCATCTAATATTTACATTCCTTAGTTTGTTGAGAGAATATTACTCCATATCCATTGTTCCTTTGAGATATCTCAAAATACTCTGCAGGTGTGATTGTTTTGGATCACTCACAAACCTACTAATCAAGCCAACATTGTATGCAATTTTTGGTCTTCCATGACAGATTTATCTCACGGTACCAACAATCTGTCTAAACATTGTTCCATCCACTAAGGCCTCATTCTCATCTCTTACCAGCTTCACATTTGGCTCAGCTCGAGTTTCTGAAGGATTGCAGCCCACCATTTTGATTTTCTTTAGCAATTCTGAGATATACTTCTTCTGGTGCATGAAAATTCCTTCTGAAGGGCATGAGAATTCCAATCCTGGGAAGTAGGATAGAATTCCTAAGTCAGTCATCTCAAATTCCTTCTTTAGTAATTCAATGCTAGCTGGATAATTTCTAGTAATTAGGAGATCATCAACATATAGGCATATGATTAGTGTATCAGTGGAGCTTAAGACCTTTACATATACTCCATGTTTTGTTGAGCATTTCAGAAAACCAACACTTATGATGAAAGAGTCAATTCACTTGTTCAAAGCTTTAGGTGCTTATTTCAAGCATATAATGTCTTTGTTAGCCTTAGTACCTTCTGCTCATGACCATTGTATATAAAACTGGTAGGGTGTGCTATGAACACCTCTTTATTAAGTGGTCCATTTAGGAATGCTGATTTCACATATAGCTGCCACAACTTCCAATTGTTCAAACTTGGAAGTGCTATAATAAGCCTCACTGTTTCAATTCTGGCCAAAGGAGAAAACACCTCTGAATAGTCTAACAGCTCTCTTTTCATGAAGCATTTGGCCACCAACCTAGCTTTATGCATGGCAATTGATCCATCATACCTAAGCTTCACCTTGAAAACTAATTTAACAACAATAAGTTTCTTGTCTTGTGGTAATTCTACCATTTCCCAAGTGTGATTCTTCTCAATGCTCCTTAGTTCTTCTTCCATTGTTATTCTCCACACCTTACTAGAAATAGCTTCTTCAATACCAATAGGTCCATTGTTAGCCATTAGAGTTAGGTGTTGAAGTAGATCACCTTCCTCAATGATTACATCATCAAAGTAAACTTGATAATCGTTTAGTTTGGATGGGAAATTTGTGTTTCTTGTTGGTCTAGCATCATTTATTTTCTAAGGTTCAATATCTATTATCTCGTGATTAATATCTCTTTCTGAATCAGCTTTATCCCAATTGAGTGGCATTCTTGGGATAAGCTCAAGAGTTGGATTTATCAAAGTAAACATCTATGTTGAAGAGTACTTGCTTTGTCTTGGAATTGTATAACTTATTGGCTTGAGTACAGTTGTATCCCACAAAGATTATAGGTTCATTTTTATTATCAAGTTTCTTCCTCATTTGATATGGAATGTGCTTATAGCATAGTGATCCAAAAATTTTAAGATACTTGACTGATGGTTCGATCCCACACCAAGCTTCTTCAGGAACCATGTAGTCAAGCCTTTTTGTTGGGCATATGTTGAGAATGTAAGCAATAGTCATGGCTGCTTCACCCCAAAATCTTTGTGGTAGGTTCTTTTTCCTAAGCATGCTTCTTACCATATTCAATATGTTCAAGTTTCTCCTTTCTACAATCCCATTATGTTAGGGTTGTAAGGAGTTGTGACTTCATAAGTAATTACGTGCTCCTTGTAGAATGCTTCAAATTCTCTAGATGTGAACTCTCATCCACCATATGTCCTTGATGTCTTGATGCACCTTCATGGCTGCATCTCTACTAGAATCTTAAAGATATTGAAAGTAGAGACTACGTCATTCTTGACCTTTTTTAGATACAAACATAATTTCCTACCGAGGTCATTCTTCTGGTTTGTTTGTTGATTAAGAAATTAGCATAGATTTTCTTGGAAATCACGAGTGATAGAAGTCTAGAGATCATGTTCTTTGAACTTAATTGGCTTAGATCTTTAATGTTCAAATGACCTAGCCTTAGGTTCCATAACCATGAATCATCAACCAAGGAAATAGTTGAGAAGCAATAAGATTCCATGGTGTTTAGGCTTACAAGAAAGGTTATGTTTTGTGCTAGTGAGACTCTCGTGCTCTTCGTCTCAGAAACATCAAAAATATCCATGGCTCCTTTGATTATGTTGATTGAGAATCTTTTTTTTAAGGAGTTGTCGTACACTTAATAGGTTACTTCTTATTCTAGGAACATGGGGCACATCTGTTATGGCTGCACTACCTCCATCTTTTTTTCTGATCATTACATTCAATGTGCCTTCAGCTAGGATGGATCTATTGTTTGCAAATCTCACCATGCTCTTCTTTATTTCATCAAAGTCTACAAGCCAATCTCGATGACTAGTCATGTAATTGGAGCATCCTGAGTCTACATACCACACTTCATTGTTGTTCATTTCTTGGTTGAAAGTCATCATCAGCATGATTGGTTGCTCTTCAAGGTTTAGTTCACTATCTTCTTTGGTCATGTGTTCCGGACGGCCACTGCCTGATTGATCTCCACTATGATCATTGTGGTTTATTGTTGCTAAACATTCAGTGGAGTAATGACCAGTTCGGTTGCATTTGAAGCACTTGACTCTTTTCTTGTCAACTTTCTTCTTACCTCTCTCTAGTTATTGTATTCTCTTCTATTGGAGCTTTCTATTTGATCATGATCAGACTTGATCTATCCTTGAGGTTATGAGCTTCTGTGAGAATAAGATCTAGAGTCCATTTCTCGTCCCTAGCCATGACATGTTCCTCTTGCATTGTAGCTACTTCTTCTTGAAACTTGTGTTAGCAATGCTTTATTGTCAGTAGGTTTCTGTAGGACTGTTACATTGAACCTCTACTCATGTGCTTCCAGGGAACCCTACAAATCCTCTACCTTCAAATTCTCCAATTTCTTGGATTCTTCAATGGAAACTACAATATGATCAAACATAGGGTTGAGGGTTCTTAGTGTCTTCTCAAGAATTGCTTGATTTGAGATTGCCTTTCTACAAGTCTTCATATTGACACCTTATGATTTGCAATCTCACATTCTTGAGTTCTTCAGCTCCTTCGCTGCATTTCTCCAATATTCTTCGTACTTCTTCGGAAGTTGCAGCTCCCACAATCTTCTCAAAAGGAGCCTCATAAACACATTGATGAAGAAGAAACATCATATTTCAATCTTTCTCCTTATTTTCCTTGTAAGAGGACATTTGTGTCTCGGTGGGACTTGTATGGAGTTATCAGTATCATTCTTCTACAATCTCACTCACTTCTTGGTATCCCAAGATTGCCTTCATTTGCATATGTTATCTATTCCAATTTTTGTCATTGAGAACAAGGAGATTTTTTGAGAAGTTTGCACCATTTGATCCCATTGCTTTGATCTAGCCTTTTGGCTCTGATACCATATTTTAGAGAATTTGAGAGAAGAAGAGTAAGAGACGTGAATCAGAAGAGAAAAAAGTACATGGAGGAAGAAGAATTTAATGAAGAAAAGTGCGGTGTAATACTTGTTGTATTTTATTCATTGCTTTGATCTAACTAAAAAAATTATTTGTTTGCCTAAAATAGAAGGTTTCAAACTAACTAAATTATTTGGTTGTATCGATCATCACAATCGCAATATTATGTTCATATCACATGATTCTTTAAATGCTTCTAATATACAAGGTTCTTTAATTTCTTCCCCTTTACTCTATAAAACATGTAAATTAATAATAAAATATGATAGTGTAGACCAATTATCCATTTTATTGTCATGCTTGTAAGTTGTAATAAAGGATGGGAATTGTTATAGGCATAAGAGGATGGAAAGACAACATGTCCATTTATGAAAGAAAAATCAGTCCGAAAGTCTTCTACGGTAAATGAATAGTCATATTCAAATAAAATGGTCAAATTCGATTTTGAAACCATGCCATGACTTTGTATGACGCACTTATATGGTTTTTCTTTCCCTTAAAAAGATATTCACAATCCCAATGATGTTGATTTTACTCTTTAATAGTATAACACAAATAATCTCTATTAATGAAGAGATAAGTACTTGTTTTTCAATGTATTTTCAATAGCAAATATGATTTTTCATCATATATAAAAGAATAAAAATATTTTACCATATTATATTTTTCTTTATTAGTATTTATCTTTCTATTATCCTTATTCTTAATAACGTGTGTGATCTTTAACAATTTCAGAAAGAAATCTGTAGAGCATAAGAAACAAAAAGAAATATGCACTACAAAGTACAAGCCCAACTATGATTATATAGAGAAAAATAAGGCTTTATATAACCAAATTGTGAATCAATATTTACATGTACTTTGGGCTCTTGGGTGGTGGGTTGTTAATTAGCCTATGGTTTGTTTTGGATCGGCTTTTCTTGGTTCTTCCTTTGAATGCCACGTTTCTTGAGCTGTTGTTAGTAGCTTATTATAGAGTTAAAATGGAGGATGAATGTTGTGCACATTTTACTTTTTAGGGTTCTTTTTAGAATTGGATTTTGGAAGATAAGGAAGCGAAGGAAAAAGCTTAAAAGTCATGAAATATACTTGTGAGATGACTCTCAAATCTTCATTTTTTTCCTTCTCCTCCAAAATTCAATTTTCAAACAAACCTTAAGGACATAGTTGGTAGGTATAATCTTTGAGGGACTGGGTTGGTAATTCGAATAACATTTTACTATCTTTTTAGAATATTAAACATATGAATTTTAACCAAAGCATTTGTTTGTGAGACTTGATGAGTTACTGGCCAACCTTATTATGCTGACATTGTCTTCACTTCTAAGGAAGTTGTTGAAGTTGGTTTAGGCATGCACGATCTCAATCTTGCCTTTTGTGTCTGGACCTTCTTAAATGAGTAAAATCAGGTAACTTTTCGATATACAGGAGCAACAGTGAGACAGATAACTTTGGCTTCAATCAACAAAGAAAACTTGAAGAGGCCATTTATGTACAATGACAGCTTGCCTCTGATTGTTCCAGATACTACATTCTAGTCTTATCCTCGGCACTTTTGATCACATTAGTTGGGTTGATTATGATGTTATAATGTTTTATGATATAAATCATGTTGGTCGAGAAAACATTAATATATAGATTTTGTCTAATCATTTTGCCTACGATTTTCTTGATATCTTTCTTCCTCTAGAAACTAGATTAACGTGTATTTGATTTACTCTCTTTACGGAAACTTCTAATGATTTTCTCTGTCCATATGTACTTACCATCTAAGATGTAATCATACAATTTTTTCCACAATAGAAGTTACTCAAACTTTCTGATTAATGCATCATTTCTAATTTTATAATGTTAAGTGTGTTCACCCATTCAATACAATATTCTCATCTCAAAGACATCTAATTTATTCTATTAAATACATAAATACATACCAAATCTCTAACATCAAACATGAAAAGAAAAGTAATATACATTCATGATTAGTGTTTTAAATTATGATTGACATTATAGATGTACTTGTATTTATAGTGATAACAGTCATTGTGGCATTAAATTTTTTGATTTTTTTTAATTTGATGTAGTCCGATATAGTTTCATTGAGGTCACAACATTGTAATTCTATCATGTGATATGATTCCCAATTTAATGCAATCTTCATATCTAAGCACTAGCTATAATATTTCCCATAACTTTTTTGTATGATCGCATAGGTAATAGGTAAACATATGATGAATTCAATATGTTTAACATGCCTTTGTTTCATCTTCTTTGGCTCCTAAAACTTGGAAACATGGAAGCTTTGCACTTATCTCACTGTACTAGGAATTTCATTGACCTTCTCTAAATCATCTTCTACACCTTTAGGTCAAATTTGGTGGCCTGGATGAGATAAGGACATAATATGATAGAAATTAGTATATATGAGTAGGAGCAAGATAAGCTTTTTATCATATCTATTCCACTATCCTCTTAATTCTAATTAAGCACCCTAATACCAAAGCAAATATATATTAGGCAAAGTAGATATGATAGGCTCACATAGTAAAGCTATCATATCATACTAACTCATCAAATTGTGAATTGTAATGGAATAAATTATCTTATCTTATATATGTTATTTTTTTATTACCAAATGAGCCTTTATTATTTACAACATAGCTAATAGATGACATTGAAAATAGTGAAAGGTTGCATATGTGATTGATCTATATGGTTTTGATGAAGACAATAATATAATGGAAGCTTGGAGATATGGACATCACAGAAAATAACATGCCGAAGACTCAAGGTCAACATCGTAAACTTGAGATTATTTTTATATTCTAGAAGTCCTAAGATGATTGCCTAGTTTGAGTCTAGGTTAGGTAAACTTTGGGTGGAAGTCTAACAAGAGATTAAAATGAATCCATATAGAATGAGGCATAACATCCTAACATATATGATAAGTAGAATCATGCATAAGCATTGAGCATACATGATTTTTGTGCATAATGGTATTATATATTTCAAAATCATGTATTGCATGTTCATACATCATATAGAAAGTTTACAATGCATCAAAGAAACATATTTTCAATTATATTAATCGATTATAATGATTAACAATCAATTAAGTCACGTGGGAATCTGTTAATCGATTAAGGATAGGCTAATCAATTAAAGGGAGTTATAGTGGCTAACTACCAAGGATTTCTGATTTGTTAATCAATTAAGGAAGTTGATAATCGATTAAGCCATAACATAAAAACAGTAATTTCATAACGCATTAATCGATTAAGTTGTAAGATAATCGATTAATGACAGGTAAAAAAAATTACATATAAAAGTAGTATTTTAACCCACATGCATATTATCATTAGGAAAGGGAAAACAAAGATTCTAAGTTCAAAAATTTCATATCATCTTGTTTATTCTCTAAATGAAAGAATAATGTGAAATCTAGCATAATTTTCTTGAAATCATTGAGAGAAAAGAAAGGAAAACCTTTTCTAAAAGAGTGTTTTAGTTTCACCATTGCATCTCATCATATTTAGTTTAGGCTTCTCGTGAGGTTCCTGTAGAGGTTTTAGAGCTGATTTTCAGAGTGAAAATCATCAAATTAAGTGTGCATCAATAACTCAGCAAAAGTGTGTAAATGAAGGAATTATTCTCTTGGTGTGTTAGTAACATCGGTAAAAGGGAAGTTGTGCCTTCACGAGAGCAAGAGGTCTTGGATAGAGTAAGAAATCGGCTGGAGCTAGAGTCGCGAAAGGTGTGGGTATTCGAATAGGCGAGTGAAGTGGTCAAACCGAGTTAGGGCTCAACGGATCTGAGAAGGGAGTTCTTGTTGCTTGTATTGGAAGTGTGATTGTAAAAATGATTATTTTTCATAGTGAAGAAAAATCTTCCAAGATCTGAAGGGGATGCCTAGATGTAGTTTGCATATGGACCCACAAACGAATCATGATAAAAATCCTTGATCATTCTTCTTTTTCCTATCTCTTTTACATTTCATATTTTAATGATTCCTTAAGTTTTTGATTTTTGTGATTTGTGCTTACTGTTCATAATTTGTGATAAAATCAAGAATCAAATTAGGGTCATAAAGATTGATAATCACTTTGATTGCTTTGCAAGAAATTAGGTTTTCTAGAATAGCAAGATTCAGTATAGTCGATTAAGATTGTTAATAATCGATTAAATTGAGCTAGGAATAATCGATTAACAAGACTCATAATCGATTAACAACAATAAGATTATGTTTTACGCATTTATCGGAAAAGCGGGACTAGTGAGGTTTTGGAGGGGAAGGGAATGGAAGAGATGGTTTTGGAAAGCCTTCCCCTTATTTAGGAGTTGGATGATAAAGAGAGGAAGGTTTTGGAGGGTTTCAAACCCTCCATGTATCTATTTTTAAACTTCTCCCAATTTGGGGTTTTTTGGGTGATCAAATGTCAAAATAGCTAAATAGTTTTAGTAATATTATATAAATATACATTATTGTCCATCTCTCATTGTTAATTACATTTTTAAAGTAAAATTAACAAAATATTCTTACATTATTATTAGTTTACCGTCCCTCATCTAAATTTATACTCCCAAACAAAAGAGAGAATTTCCTTCCTTTTCTCTTCCCTTCCTCCCCCTTCCTAACCCTTTGACATCTCTCTTTCCATTTCCCTCATAATTCACAAACAAAGCTTTAAGTATGTTTTACCTTGCTGGTACCCAACAATAAAAAATAAATTTGACACCCCCTAATAAAATTGAGGTTAAGAAAAAAATAAAAACACTAAATTACTTAATGGCACATGGTGGAGACAAGTGACTACCTCCATCCCGTATAGTTAACATTTAACAGCTTAATACTATTGTAAATAATAAATACTAACAAAATAATCTTTTATACTATTTATTTAAATTCAATACTTCTTAAAGAAATAAAAAAATAAATATAGTAAAATTTTGTTTTTTCCAAAAATATATAATGAAAAAAATTTGTACAATACTTGAGAAATGAACATATGTATTTTTTACTTCTAACAAAGTCTTCGTTAATTTCCTTCAAGACCCTAACATACTTCTTAAATTCTTCTATGTATTCCTCCACATAACCTGATTGTTTGAGGGACAACAATAGTTGAAATAGACTTTGGATCATAGATGGATGAAACCACCTTACCATCACCAACTTGAAACTTTCCCAAAGTTGGAGTGGGGGTTACACCTTTCCCACCATTATACTAACTAGGGGCTCTTCCTTCTAAAGCTACCATGATAGCCTCTAATCTTTCTTCGTTTTTCATTCCTTTCAGAGAAAACTACTTCTCCAACTTATGGGTCCACCTAGTGTTTTAAATTGTGGTCACAACTGCGGTCACGGTCATTATGACTACGGTCATTACAGTCATTGTGATGTGGATTGCAGTCATTACAGTGTGAATTATTTTGTGAGTAAAAAAACATTTTGAAGTTAATGTGACCCGATGCGGTTCAGTTATGGTCTGATGCAACCCAAATTTGGTCTAATGTAGTTACGTTGTGGCTTGATGCGGTCGCATCATTTTGATTCATGTCACACCGTAATTGCAGTGTGATACAGTTGTGACAGTCACTACAACCGCAATATTGTGGCCATATCAAATGATGTTGTCCGCAATTTGAATAAATAGGTCCACCCAAACACATCCTCTATTGAAAAGGCTGAATTTCTAGTTTCCTCCATTTATCACGACCCTTATTTCTAAGGCTAGTATGTTCGTTGTTGACATTGCTTCTTGTGTGGCCGCTGGAGGTTTCACCTCCCTACACCGCTAGCTTCGTTGCAATTGTCGATAACAGTGTTCCACCTTCTTGGTTCGTGCCTCATTCAGATCCAGCCTCGTACAATTATCTCCCCTATCATTGTTCCATCGTCAACCTTCAGTCCATTCGTCTTGTCTTCAACATGCACAAATTTGTGACTCGTGGTTCTCACAGTACCAGATTAGTGTTTTGATACCAATGACAAACTGACACTAACAAATATAGATAGTAAAACGGAAATATCTAGATAGCCCATATTTTTTTGTGGCCAGGGCATGCATATTTCGTTCAGTTTCTCGTCTAGCCCTATCTGTTTGTCCATCAAGCCCGTGGGCATTTCTATTGGGTAATGCGGACAACCCAAAGGCATAATTTAAGGGAAAATAAGAAAATTTCAATTAAATCATGATGTAATGTGATTTTTAATGCCTAAAAAAATTATAATCTAATGTGATTTGTTCAACTTCATATAAAATATCAAACTTTTTGTTTACTTTTCTCTTCAACTACTTTATTTAATTTTTTATTATTTTATTATACACATTTTTTATTATTCAACAATGTCTGTGGGCTGGCCGCATGCTCGTTAGTCCATTTTAAAATGGTTATAGCATGAAGTTTTATCCGTCAAGACATTATAGGTGTGCCCATGTTCGTTTAAATCTTTGCAAGCATTTGCGGGCACAGACAAAATAGGCAGAGCGACCCATTTTGCCATCTCTACTAGTAGAGATTAAAAAATAAATCAAAAGTGAGAAATATAATTCAAGATTAATGAAATCCAGAATAAAATATTATATTTTGATGAAAATAAAATAGCAATTCCAATAACAGGTTCTCAATGAATTTTTGCATCCAATTCCTAACTACCATAAGCCCATCTAATTGAGGTATTTCTTCTCTTATTTATGTTGATTGGAATTCTCTCTCTAACAACTATGCAATCATTTATTCAAACTAATTGTATAAGCTATTTCTGTTAATTTGATAACTAGGAAATTATCTTATTTAATTATTTATTTATTCATCTAATTCTTTAGTAGTTACTTCTTCTAATTCCTTCTAATTTTGTGATGTAAACGAGCTAGGGTATCCTTCAATTTAAGGGTCATTCAAGATCTAGGAGTCCCTAAGAGTAGGGAATGACTAAATTCTCCAAGGACAAACTTATAAAGTACATCATTCATCTTGGTGAACCACCCGGGAACTATGATCAGGAAGGGTATTTATGTCCTTTAGTTTAGTTTATTTAAATTTGCTTGGTTTTTAATAAATGAGAATTATTTCTCATGGGTAGTTTTAGATTTATGTCTTTAATTATTCTTATTTACTTTTCAAATAAAGTTATTGGAGTTAGGAGGTTATTTGATTAATCTCATGTAAACTGGTCCATTAGTGGCAAAGTAGTTAACCTAAACATGAAAGATGGCTAGGTGCATACATGAACCAATGCTAGGCGTGGGAATCAAGGAGCTAGGCGTCTGAACACTAAGGATAAGCCATATGGTCAAATCCTTGGTGGTTGAAATTCAAATTCACATATTCAAGGATTGCATGGAAATCAAATTTGACTAGCCTAATTCAAGGAAGTCAAATCAAGTTGGCATGGTCAAATCCTAGAGGATGGCATGGTTCAAATCCAAGTCATGTGGAAGGCAATTCGGTTAACATGATTCAAGGGGTTCAAATTCAAGTTGGCATGATTTAGGGAAGATCAAATCTCAAAGTTGCTACTTAAAGTGGCACGACTAGCATGGATCAAGGGAGAAGATAATGTGAAGATAAGAAGCCTAAATTCGGCTAGCTAATTCAAAGGGTAGTTGGCAAATGAGATAAGGTGGTCAAATCTAATTCAAGACATCTCAACTCAAAGTGGTGTGGAGAAGATATTGATCAAATTCGGCCAACACCTACTTTGCCTAAAAGATTGACCTAATTAAAATTGGCAAGGCATTTTGAACTCAACTTGTCGTGGAGTTTCAAGCTAGATGGCAACTCAAATTCAAACATCAATCTTCAAGGCATTCGAACATTCAAATCATGCATCAAATTGACTCAATCCAACCATAACAAAATTCGGCCAACCAATTCCAAATTCTAAGGAGTTGTATGAGTGAGGACTTGGCCAAGACATGACCAAGCTAATTCAAAATCAAAACAACAACTTGAATTCGGCCAAGCACTTTAAGTCCAAGTCAAATTCTCAAACAAACAATTCGGTTGAACCCTAAATTTGACCATGTGATTAGATAGGATTCTTATTTTTGAAAATTCAAATGTAACCTAGGTTAGACTTAGTCAATTTCTTTCATGGGAGCCTAAGGGCTAGCCGACCCTATATGTATTTCATTTCCATTATTGAATAAAAAAGTTGAATTTGATTATTAATTTGGATTAATTTCCTTGAGTTGAATTGAAGCTCTTCTTATCTTGAACTTATCAATAACACTTTGTTTTAGCGGCATTCTAAGACTCATCACCCTTTCGGTGTGACATCTAAATTCTTGTGGTGAATATCTTAGGCTTATCAAGCTACCTAGCTTGTGGCGCCTTTTACCCTTCATACCTTAACCATGTCCTTAACATACACTAATCCTTAGCCAAGTTGTGGCCACTCATAAACTAAATACAAACCATACCCATAATAACCGTGACACACTTGACTTAATCACTTCTGAAAGTGCGCATGTCAAGAGGAACACTTTGGAAAGCTCTCTCATTATATGTCATGGTTTTGATGAGGACAACTTGTGCTAATAAGAGCTTGAAGATCATCAACAAATCAACATGCTTAAGTCTTTTGATTGGTACTAGACTTAGACTAGAGACTAGTTTAGGTTGAGTCTAAGGCTTAGGTCACCTTAACACATGTCTCGTATGCATAATACTTTAAATCATTTCATCTTTGAGATATGTCATTTATAATATGTTCATGCATCACATAAATACATGTATCTGTGCATCCTAGGCATAAACTTAGTGTTAAACATGTATGAATCAAGTGCATAACATATTTGAGTTTTTGTAATTGAAAATACATATGAAAATATGCTGTTAATCGATTAAGGCATACGTTAATCGATTAACCTAACTTTTTGAAAAGCTGTTGAAACTGAAAAACTTGGAAAACAGAATCAGTTACGTTTTTAAACAACGTTAATCGATTAACCAAGGTCTTAATCGATTAACTGGGCTACATAACTGATTCTTTATAAACTGTGTTTTCAGAACTGATGTCACAACTTGCATGTTGCATTTTTTAGAGAGTTAGAGCAAATTTCGTGATAATTGTTGCATCTAGTTGATATTGCATTTGTGAGTTTAGAAAGGAGAGAATTCTATGCTTTAGGATTGAGTGGCATTTCATGATATATTTCTCATCATTTCATCTCACATGTTCATGCATTCATCGATACTTTTGTGAAGTTTTTGCATTCTGTAAATTCTGTTTTTCAACTAATACATTGTCATATTGCATGAGTTTGTATTAGGTGTTTAGAGTAAAGCCTTACTTGTTAAATATGAGCTTTGTAATTGCTTAAGTTTACTCTATAGTTTTGTTGTGAAAAATCGTTGTAACATTGGGAATCTCGAGGTGTCGTACCACCTAAGAGATTGAGTTGTATCTTCATTTTGCTTAGAGTTCTTGATAAGAAAGAACAAGGTTCTTGGCTCGGGCTACGCCGAAAGAAAGGTTTTCTTTGTCGGTAGGAAGGGAGTCAAACCATAGAATAAGGTTCTTTATTTTCTTGTGAATGTCTAAGTGTTGTAATTGGAAGAAGTTTAAAACATTGATTCAATTATAGTGAAGAAAATCTCCCAGATCAGCCGGGAGGCCTGGATGTAGTTTGCAAGTGGACACGCAAACGAACCAGGATAAAAATCGTGTTGCAGGATTTTTTTTCTCTCTCTTTCTCTCTTTATTGCATTTAATCGGTTAACTTGCATAGTATAATTAATTGCTATATTATGTATCTGTGCTATACTGTTAATACTCTGATAAAATTGTAAGCTCTGTGTATTCATTTCATTATCGGTTAATTGTCGTGCAAGAAACCGAATCTGTCTGAGCTTGCTGTTCTGTTTTAATCGATTAAGTCATTTGCGTTAATGGATTATCTTCATTCCTTTAATCGATTAATTTGGGGTAATTCAGCATTAAGTGTTGATTTTCGAAAAGCGGACATTCTAACCGCTACACCTATTCAACCCTCCTTTTAGATGTATTTTAACCACTGATATCTAACAACTTCAACCTTAGCCAAACTGTGAGCATCAAACCCTCATCCATACACTTAGCCCAAACACAAATTCCATTACCCAAATCTAAGCCAAAGTGTGGCCACATCCAATCACTCACCCAAACCGTGACCAACCCACACCCATATTCTTACCCATACACATTCCCTTAACCACTTTGGAGGTTTCACATCATTTTAAATATAAGGCATATTTCCAGAAATACTAATATTCCTATCACGGAAAGGTCGCCAAAATCCAAAAAAATTTATAAGTTTGAGTACCTTATTAAATATATTTTTATTAATGGGTTTACTTGGCTGTCTTCGGGTTGGGATTATACGGTCGGGTTTGATCTCCCTGTTTTTATTTTCTTTTTTCCTGTTGATAGTTTAGTTGTATTCATGATAACACACCTATGTGAAAGCAACAAGTGACTTCACATATTTTGGGGCATAACAAATATCTCCTTGTTAGATTGGACCGCAACCAACTCTCTAAATGCACACATGATTTTAATTTTCTCACTTCTTTAACTAAGCATGCCTTGGGAACACATTATCGCTGCCCCTTCTACATGTTTTTGTGGTGTTAGATTTTGCATTGTTGACTTAGAGAGTGTCTTAATAATTTACTTAACTTATAAAATTGGATGTGTGCCATTAACATGTAAATATTGTATATTTGAAATATAATTTTGGAGTGTAATACCTATGCACTGACATTTTAAAGATTTATATACAATCAGTGCATTATACACAATTTATTTGTATTAATTTTATTTATGAAACATCAATGATTAAAAATGAATTATAAATAATACAGTAACAATATAAAAAACTTTTACTTTATTTATACATGCACTTTTTCTCATTTTTATACAGTCTTTATAAAAAAATTATACATTGATATTTAAGTGCATTTATTTTAAGAGTTTAAAAATTATTAAAATTTAATGTTTTCTGAAACAACGTGCGAGAACCAGTAGTCTATTTAGGACAGGTTTCAGCTACACTTTAAGTCTTTAACACACATAAATTGTAACTGAGTTTTATAGCACGAGCTTTATGCGGACTAAGAGCCATTAGGGTAAAACCCGTTTTGAAATATGTACCGTAAGGATGAAGAGTTGATGGGGCTGTTAGCTGGAGGTACTCTATATTCTTCGAATGGTAGTTGGAGCTACTTTTCTCCGAATGGTAGGTGAAGTTCCTAATTTCTTGTGATAATAATATTAAAAGTAAATACTGAGTTCCTCCTATCTTTTAACCTTACTATTTTGGTCTTTTAAAATTAGAAAAGTTAAAATGGTTTTAAATATTTTACATGTGCATCAAATTAATCTTTTTAATATATTTTACAATATTTGTTTAAAATTAATTTGACTCTAAAAAAAGATTAAAATAACTATTTACTCTAATATTAATATGATAAATATAATCTTTACCACGTGTGTTTTAAGGTGTCTGGTAAGTGGTAACTAAAACTCGATAATAAAAAAACTATCATCAATTTCTCCAACCATTTACTTTCTTCCCATCTACTCTTCAACTAAGTCAAGTTTATCCTCATTTGTCCATTGACTTTTGTTCTAGCTTACTTTTTTTCATTCTCTTTCTTACAGGTTTAATTCAACTCACTTTCTATATTTTTCATCTTCCTTTTGGCTCTTCACTTTATTAATGTGCTCAATTGTCATTATTTATTTGGCTTGGCTTTGCAGCTTTTGCATCAAACTGGTTTCTGAAGAATTTAAATGGCAACTACTGCTGCAGCAATGCCAGATGAACAGGTAAGGAACTAAGCAAGCCTGTAATAATGCCCTCATTTTCACTTCTCTTTTCTTTTTCTTTTTCTTCTTTGTATTATTAAATGGGTTTCTGCAAATAATTCCTTTAAGAGTGTGAGACATGCAGGTCTCCAACAAATGTCGCTTTAAAAAATTGAACCTTTGACCTTTGAGTGTATCTAGGGATTCAGTAGAGTCTTACGCAACTAGATCAAAATCTTGTACAAACAAGATAAGGCGATAAATTATGAATTGAGGATTTTAGGTTTTATGTTAAGGTTGTCATTGGAGAAGAGATAGAGCATGTAAGGTTGATCACTTTGAACAGGCCAAGGCAATTGAATGCTATCTCACCTGAACTGGTAATTCTACTCCATTCCACTATGAAAATCTTTCTTTCATGGTTTTTATTTTATTTTTAAATGTTTACATGTTATATTATCAGGTCTCTCTGTTGGCAGAATATTTGGAAAAGTGGGAGAAAGATGACAAAGCAGATCTAATTATCATAAAGGTTGTTATTTACTCAGTTTATCCAAACAATGGGAGAACTTCATCCATGGTTTGAAGTATTTTTCTACGAGCTAAGCAAAAGAAACATATAAATGAGTTTGACAACATATTTAGAGCCAAATCCTTATGCATTAGATCTATGGATCCATCCACTTATATACTATTTAAATCATCTACTTATACACAATGTAGGACTTCTTCACTACACTAACTCATACTTTTAATACCCAAATCTTCTCCTCAAGTGTGACTTAATCCCTTCGAGTATTGGCTACACTAGATCAACTTTCTATCTAGTTGTATCGTCATTGGCTTGTCATCAAGATCTCGTCAGACAACATTGTTGACACAATGACTGGATCTGTCGACTACTTCTTGCTTCAATACTCGCTTTAGCCATTAAACCATGGGCTATGATACCAGTTGTTGGGATTGGGGAGTCCAAACAATGAGAGATCTAAATGAAAGAAACATATTTGAGTTTGACACCACATCTTGTTACCCAAAACCTTAAGACATTAGATCTAAGGCTCTATCTACTTATATGTTCTTTAATTCATCCAGTTTTACACAATGTGAGATTTTTTTCACTACACTAACTCGCACTTCAAATACCCAACATGTATAAGGTCATAATGTATTGCATTAGCTTATATAATCATGCCTCCCAGGATGTGCAAAACATCCCATAAAGGCATGCAATTTCATTGTGTCCTGTTTTTAGTTCCACAAAAAATAGAAAATATGAAAGAAAATAGAATTGATTGCTCTTCATAATTTTAAAATTTTAGATTTGAAGTTCATATTTTAGGAAGTTCATTTTTATCATTTTCATTTCTGATTTCCTTGCTCTCAATCATGAATGAAAAGTCAACAATAGTGTTGAAGATGTGGTTAAAATAGGAGATAATAATGACCTCCAAAAGTGATTTATCACCCCTTAAGTGATACAGAGCAAGAAACTGTTAATTATTTGTCACCACAAAGCTGATTTCTCTTGCCCTGGAAGCACCTAAGAATTTTGCTGTTGATATACTTTGTTACAGATTATTTTTTTCCAGCTATAGTATGTTATAACCAAAGAAAGTGAAACAATCTACCTTCCTGGGGCAGTTATTGCTTCACTTGTTTACATTTTACAAACTCAATTGCTGCACAATCTTTTTTCAGGGAGCTGGTCGGGCATTTTCTGCTGGCGGGGATTTGAGAGTATTCTATGATGGCAGGAAAACGAGTAAGTGCATCATTCTCGATAACGAACATGTATCTGTGCAAACAAGTTAAGATAGAGATTTCACTGCTTTTCTGAGTTAACACTAGTAGATGATGTATAAGAGTGAAACCTGTCAGAGGATATCTTTACATTACCTATCCTTTTTTAAGAGTAATGCATTTCTTCTTGACAGAGGATACCTGTGTTGAAATGGTCTACAGATATTTCTGGCTTTGCTATCACGTTAATACCTATAAGAAAACACAGGTTCTGTTCAGAAACTTCATTCACCTTTGTCCTTAAATTTCTAAAGGACTACATGCTTGTGAAATTTTAGTGAAGTCTTATTTATTCTAGAATGGTGCTATTATGTTGCAATAGGTTGCTCTTGTTAATGGAATTTCCATGGGTGGTGGTTCAGCTTTGATGGTCCCAATGAAGTTCTCAGTCGTTACGGAAAAAACTGTGAGTAGTTAGCTCATCTTTGGTTAACTTCTGCTTAATTTTTATGCATTTTTTCAGCCCAAAATTCTCTCTTATATCAGTGTTTACCAACAGTAAATAAGTTGTCCAAACACACACTTAATCTTGTGAGAGAATAAAGATAAATTGTGAGTATAATTATTAATGCACTGCCATCCTTAACTTTTGTGGTGTGTTAAAACAAATACTTTGGTAGGTTTTTGCCACTCCTGAAGCAAGTTTTGGATATCACACTGATTGTGGCTTCTCTTACTTTCATTCCCATCTACCCGGGCATTTTGGTAAGCATTATCTGGCACAGAATTTTCTTATCCTCTCCTCTTTTTTCAATTTCAAACTTTTCCCCTTACAGTTATTCCTTTTCCTTGCTGTTTGTATACATAAAAAAATTTAAAGTAAGGAGTAGAAAAATATGTTGGTAGATGACAGAAAATTATTTAGATTAAATTTTGCATGCAAATATGCAGGTGAATTCTTAGCACTTACCGGAGGACGGTTGAATGGGAAGGAGTTAGTCGCAGTTGGACTGGCAACACATTTTGTGTCTTCTGAGGTTTGATTATCTTCAATATTCTCTCTGTCTCTTCCTCTCTCCCTCTCTGCCAAAGGAATTTGGTCACAATGTTTGATGTTCACACATGAGAGTGTAATCATAGATTCACGAGTTACTGTTGGCAGGGCAAGAGGTGCATGCTAGTTAATGTACACAAAATATCACATGGAATGGTCTCAGTTTTTAATCTAATGCTAGAGGTTATATTGTTCACCAAACCTAGAAGGCTGACATTTTTTATTCATAAAGGATGCAAACATAATGAAAATCAACAATACCAATTGCAATATGACATACCAATCCAAGTTCTAAAGTTAGTTTTAATTGATTAGTTGTCAATTTCATTTGGGTTTGCTGTTATGTCTGGCTTGCTGCATAAAAAAGTATACATAACTTTTCTGCTTTGGAAATATTGGTAAACAATATGTGTAGTAATTGAATGCCTAAGCCATAAAGAAGAAGATAACATCTTAAATTGTGTAGTAGCCAATTGTTTCATGCTGTCCATCTAATATAAACTACAGATCTTATATCCTAGCTTTAGCCCGAAAGACTTTTTATCGGTCAGTTCAACTCAAGCAAAATGATATGAAGTTGTGATGTGAGCCAAATCTACTTCAGTAAGATATGTATTAAAGGATAACTAAAGAAGCAAATAAGGTTTCAGAATAGTTGAATAAAAGATATGGGATTTTAAGTAGAAGCAAATAGGAGATTTTTCATATCTTTAAGTAGAAATTCAGTTTTGTCATCCCATTGGATTTAAAAGGAAACAAATTTCACTAAGCATAAAATTTTAAATGCTCTAATAAATTTGTTCCGTTTTCTGATCAGAGAACATTGATCCACTGAAATAATATGCCAGATTAATTAATTTTCATGAACCCCATTCCTTCTGCATATAGGCTTGTTAATCTGAAAGATGAACCTTGTTATATACTATAACAGTTACAAGTAGTTTGCTTGATATAATATGATTTTGAAGTGTTAATTAATAAACATTGATAACATTTTCTGTGCCAGAAAATCGCCGAGCTAGAGAAGCGCCTGATTAGCTTAAATTCTGGTGATGAGGATACTGTAAGATCAGTAATAGAAGAATTTTCTTCAGAAGTCAAACTTGATGAAGAGAGTATCTTAAACAAGTAATTTTTCATCAATTATGATGTGTATTTTCTTTTCTATTCTACTGTCACTATTACCACTACCAGCAAATTGTACTTTACTCATGGCAGTAACTTTTGGACACTTTCAGGTTGTCGATAATCGATGAGTGCTTCTCGAAGGATTCTGTTGAAGAAATTATTAAGTCATTTGTAAGTTTTTGAACATTTCCATAAATATTATTCTTGTTGTATGCACATGTCCTATCTAGGCTACTGTATATGATTATGTGTTTTGATCTGAATGAAGGAAGCCGAAGCAAAGAAGGAAGGAAATGGATGGGTAGGTGCTTATTTAAAAGGAATGAAAAGATCATCACCCACTGCATTGAAAATAGCGTTAAGATCGGTAAGGGTTTTAGCATATGAATTTTGTGAGATCTTAAGACTGGTTTCTCTGACTATATTGAGTTGTTCAAATTATGATTGGCAAATGAAAATCAAGCTTGAAACAATTGAAGATATAACATAAATCCCCATCCAACTTGCATAAAGTTAAAGTATTTTAATCTGCCTTTTATATTGGCTGTGAAAATATACATATTCATACATGCAATGTAATTATGTTTAAATGTAAAGTGGCAATAATTTTCCATGCTTGGTTTTCAACAGTACTTATAATCAAGACTTAATTAAGTTTTTGTCATGATGCTATTTGGTTTTACTACCTATTAAAATTTTATTTATTTTTGGTCCCTTATTTTCCAAATAAACAAAGCTTAAATAAGTGTTTCATCCCAGTAAAGTTTGAGATTTTGACATTCATCCCTCCAACCAAAAGTTGTTGTTAAGTGATCATATGACGTACAATGTGCCACGTTAGAATTGTCACGTGGCAGCCAACCATGCCAACTGATGGTACATGAATACGAAGAAAAAATCACATGGATGACATATGTTATCGATTGGTGTGTTTGGCTGCCACATGACGACACTGATATGGTGGACCGTCAGTCAAGTCGTTACTTAATGGGGCATATTTTGGATAAAGGGGTGGATGCCAAAATCATAATCTTTATGGGCATTAAAGCAATCCTAAAAAAACTTAGGACTAATCATAAAATCTACCCTGTTTACATGAAGAAAAAATTATTTAAGCCAAAATACAATGTCTTTTAAGTCCTCATGGTAGACTAAAAAGGCATTGTTTTGGTATTTTTAGGGACAAAAACCAAATAAAATTTTAGTACGGACTAAACCAAAAAAATATCATATTTACATAGATAAAAAACTAATTTCAACCTAATTGAAAAAGAGAACAAAAAGGACAATGAACAGAAAAGGTAAATGCAGACCTAGTTAATCACCAACCTAGTCTTTGTACATGAAATTGACTGAATTAACATGAGGGAAAAAAGCAAGTCTTCCTTGTAAAAGTAAATGGACCAACTAATGCTAGAGTTTCATGCTTCTTCTGTATACTATCTTGGATATGTGCAGGTTCGTGAAGGAAGGAATCAAACACTATCTGAATGTCTAAAAAGGGAGTTCAGATTAACATTGAATATACTACGAAGTACAATATCTGAGGATATCTATGAGGTAATAGATGAATTCTCATTACTAGACTAATTGTTTTTTTATTTTTGGAATTTCGTCCCTACTAAAAGCTGAAGTAATTTTTTGTTGTCTTTTGATGACAAGGGTATTAGAGCTCTCACCATTGACAAGGATAATGCTCCAAAGGTATTCTGATTCTTCCTCTGCAGTTTATGTGTATTTCTCCTTCTTTGGATATGCATGCATGGTCCTATATGTATTGGATAATTGGATGGGAAAGTGGGAGTCCAAGACTCAATCTAACTAATTAAGTTCAGTTTTTTCTTTTTGGTCTTTTGCTTAATCTTAGTAATCTAAAGATGAGACTAACTAGGAAGTTGCACCAATCACTTCCATAAGTTGAAAGCTATAACTTGGCTTTTTTAGAATAGGACCATTAGTTTATATGTGTTCATCCCCACCCCAACATTAGATTTGGATCATCATAACACATTAGCATGATGTACTTCTCTTGTTTGAATTGAGGCTTGAAACCAAACTTCTCCTCATGTAGATAGATGGGGAAGTTCACGTGAGATCCAAGATAGACTCAACGTTCTATTCACTCGTGGGCTCTGGGCAGTCCAGGGGACCACTGTGAAAGCAATCGTTTGGAAAAGTACCATTAAAATGAAAAAGAAAACTGTTTTTAAACTTCTTGCATTCATAGATGAAAACAACTTGTATATAACAATAGTTTAGAACACATGTTGAGAACCCAAATTTGGACCTTTCTTACTACTTATTCATCTTTCTAATCTAGAGTATAGCATTCTTTCTAAGGCTTGCTCAATCTTCACAAATCACATTTATTTATATGCACCAAAACTAGGCAAGAAAAGTGCTATCCATGTTTTGTTAGGAAACTAATACATACATTAAAGCCACTTTTTGAATGCCAGTTAAATCCTAGAAAAATATGAACTTATCATCAAACTATGATAACTACTGGCAAAATCTTGCCACATATTTTGTTGAAGATTCTCTTTTATAATACTAACTAATCAATTTGTTCAGTGGGAACCTCCATCTCTTGACAGAGTAGATGATGAAAAGTTAGACTTGGTTTTTCAGCCCTTCCAGGAGAATTTGGAGCTGCAGATTCCAGAAATTGATGAATGCAGGTTGGTTGTTGCCTGAGTTTTGATTTAACAATTATTCTTTAAACAAAGTTCATTACTAACCAAAATTTATTTCTCTAATTCCACACAGGTGGGATGGTAAATTTGAGAATTCGGCTTACACAGTTCCACATGAAGCAATACCAATCTCTGCTTAGATGTTGCTTCTTCAAAAATTCCTTGGATTTCACTATCTAAACTTTCACTAGTTTATATATGCCTAAACTATTGTAAAGCTAAGATTTAGAACTTCATATTTTTTAGAAAGATAAATAAGAGAAAACATATCATTCTCATGAACTCATTGAAGGAGAAGCCTTGCTCAAAATGAACATATTATTCTTCATATAATGTTGATTTCTCTATAATTTGTAGAATTTTGGTTTCTTCCTCTTGACTCATTTCTTAATAATACATTATTGGTGGAAATATTGTACTTCATTGTTGGGTAGAGTGAGGATCAAATTCTTAATTTATGGGACATGATAAATTCTTCCATCGGGCATCATTCATTATGGAAGATGCCTTTCCAAATGGTTAAGAAATTTTACATAACCTTTCATGCAAAATGACTTTTATTAGAAATCAAAGAGTAAGGAATAGGTGTGTATTTCATCAATCGAATGAATTGAATGGATCAAATTACAAAGAAATTAATCAACCTATTATATAGAAAGTACAAGAAACTTAATTGTACCTAACTCTTAACTAATTAACAAATATATTTTACATTCATAGAAATTCAAGTTACGTTTGTTATATAAAAGGTAAGTGAGTTTAAACTAATTACTAACTCAATACAATATTAACTCAACATACCAAAATATATTTCAACATCCCTTCAAGTTGGAGAATGAATGTTGACAACTTATAACTTGTACAAAAGATGATTGAATGGAGAATGCTCCAAAGCCTTTTGTTAGAAGTTCGGTAACTTTTAGTTGTACATAATATTTTTGAAGAATGGATGGTGTTGCCCGCAACTCTTGTCAAATATTATCATGAGAAGCAAGATCCATGTTAAAAACTTGGAAGAGAGAAGACTTCTAAATAAGAATTTTGAATAGAAGAAATTTTAAGAGATAGAAGAGTTCTTCAAAATATAATAGATGAAACTAACAAGGTTGTGCTAAGAGAATTGATAGAAGAAATATAAGAATTCTTAGAAGAAAATGAACTGAAAGTAACAATGTTGTTCATCAACAACCATACATGTTAATAGAAGATCATATAGTCAAAAATGATTTAGATAGGAGCCCAACTATAGCCCAACCAAATTAACTTTTTATTTATTCACCTTTCCTTTTTGGGTATTTACAGTTTTGTTTGTTTTCTGTTATTCTATTAGGTTTCTATTTTTAATTTCCATCTCTGATTCCTACTGTATAAATATAGCTAACTTTCATAGCTCAAGTAATGAGATTCAATAATGTTAGGTATCAGTGGACATAACACACCTAGAAGGGGAGGTTAAATAGGTGTCCCGGTTACTAATTACAGCTTTTTGCACCGAAGCCCTATTCTAAAAAAAGCTCTAGTTGATCGATTAACACTATGTCTTAATCGATTAACTCACAGAAAACAGCAAGTTGTAGAATGACTTATTGTTCAGCCACATACTGATAATCAGATGCAGATAAAACAAATATGCTTGAACAAAATTAAACTCAATATGTCAAAGTTACAGTATCCAAATTATCAGCCAAAATTAGGCAATATTACAACTTGAAAAGTAAAGAGATTAAGGATAAAAAAATCTTGCAACAAAGAATTTTATCCTGGTTCATTTGTGGGTTCACTTGCAAACTACATACAGGCCTCCCCTTCTGATCTCGGGAGATTTTTTTCACTAATATTAATCGATTGACTAATACACCAACTTAGATGCTCCCTTCTTGAATCCAAGAACCCAATTTCTTGGTTTGACTAACCTAATCGCCTAAGAAAACCTTTCTTACGATCTAGCCCCAACCAAGAAAACGTTCTAAACTCAAGACCTCTAAGTCTTGGTGAAGACTCACCGAGTCTCTTTGGTGGTACAACACCAAGAGACGACTTCCCTTATTACAACACAAAAATAGTACAAAAAACAGAGTATTATCAAACACAATGTAGCTCAAAATATCACAATTAAAACTCAGCTAAAAACCTTATACAAGACTCACAAGTAAGCATGAATATGTATGAGTTAATTGATGTCCAAAAACATAGAATTTCTATCCTAGAATTCTTCAAATGAAATGCAAGAAAAGATAGCAAAGATTAACACATTAATCTCATGCAATTAGATCACAATTAAACCCTAAACATGATACTACCTCTCACTGTCTCACAATATATTTCTCTCTGCCTAAAATGACACAAATGAGCACGAAAAATATGCAACTAACAATTCTAAAAATGAATGAATAATCTCTTGATGCAAGACCTAAAAACACAGTTTATATAGAAACTATTTATGAGACCTAGTTAATCGATTAACGGGCTGTTGAGAATTACTGTTTTCAGGTATTCAGTTATCTGTTAAAATCGAATTCACGTTAATCGATTAACTCCTTCCTTAATCGATTAACTGGCATATTTTCCAGTTGAATGGTAAACTACCTATATGTTATGCTTACCAACTATACATGTTTTACCAATATATTATGCATAAGATGCACATATAACATGTATGATTAATGCATGAACATATAATAATCTAGATGACATGTCTCATGTAAATGATTTGATTATATTTAAGACTTGTGAGAATTGCATATAGGGTTACCTAACCTAAACTCAATATCTAAGACACACATCTAAGACTCTAAAAGTGACTATTGTAAAAGCCTAGTCTAGATATGTGATTCTCGAGTCTATGTCATATTGATTTGTCGAGTCATCTTCACGCTTTCAATAAATCCTTGTCTTCATCAAAACATAGGCAATTTATTAGTGCAACACTTGGACACTTTGCACTTTCAAAGAAATATTATTCAAACTCTCTGCACTATCTTCCTAACTCTTATTTTCGGTTAAAGACGAGATTCTTCATTAAAGCTCATTCATTTTTCATCTTCTTCATAGTGATGGCTTATACCATTTTACATGGTATCAAAACACCATTTCAAAGCACCATTCTTCATAGTGACACTTTGCACTTTCAATCTCCCCATTTTTGATGATGACAAACTTTACACCAAATCATGTTTTGATGCATAGGTTGATGATGGTCATAGAATGCATGATTGTTAATTTTAAAGTTAAAGCGCATAGGTGGACCACGATAGCTGAATATTATGTACAACCTGCAAATTCACATCAAACAACAAAGTAACCTTTCTCCCCCTTTTGACATTATCAAAAAGATAAACGAATTAATCTAGTCAAAAGTAAGAAGAGTTATATAATGAAATCAAAACTGTAATCAATCAATTAAATTTGGGGATAAATTAATTAACTAGTTGAAGGAAGCTTGAACAAATGCACATGTTTACACACATTTAATCGATTAAGAGCATAAGTTAATCGATTAAATTGATAGAATACATTAAATGAACAAGTTTAAAGGCATGAAAGGTTATACAATGACCAATTGAGAATAGAATGATCAAGCATTATTATGACAACATGTATACAACAGGCTCAATCAAACAAAATAGATGCAGATAACCAATCATGGTCAAGTACCGTTAAGCATAATTCATACTATATATGACATAGATATGCATATAATATAAGCTATATAATACAAAACCAGTAACGATTAAAGTTCAATCTCATGCATACCAAGTGATAAATGTTCAGAAAAAGTAGATAGAAATTATTACAACCAAAACAAAAGCAAAGAGAAATATGTCTCAAGAGTACAAAACACCAAAATACATGAAAATTAGCCAATAGAAGAACTAAACCAAAGGAAACCTAGGGTCTAAGGTCTTATAATCTAAGGATGCGGAGGAATGTCTCTGTCATTAGGAATTGTCAGACTACTATCTCCCTGGATGAGGACTCTCAGCTTCTCAAATTCTGCATAAAACCTATCATTTTGTGCTTCAACAATGTTTTGAACAAAGCTCCTCAAAGACTGGTAGTGGTTATCAATGTAGGCGACCTGGCGTTCCTCAAATTGCTCCAAGTCTGTATGGTAGGAGTCCTTTAAGGACTGAAAATGTAGATCCATTCTATTATTCAGCCTTTTTTCCATTGCATCCAACTAAGCTAATCAAAAGGGTGGTACCTCCGGTGCTGTTCTAGACGACTCCTCCTGAGTTCCTGCATTAAGCTGATCTGTTCCTACTCGATCCTCATCTCCAGATAAGTCCAAATCCACAATAATGTTGTAATCCTCTTAGTATTGCCAAGTATTTCCATACTTGTAAATACCCATCTTGTGGATCAAACTTTAACCAACCATGTGATCTTTATCGGAAGACTCCATCATGATGGTATCAGACACATCAATATGCAGATAATCAATGATCCTCAAAGTGAATATACTATAGGGAAGCAGCTTGGATTGTGATGTCGACACACTATACATGACCTTCAGAATCTCCTCAGGCCAATTAATCATAACATTTTCCTTAACAACATACATAAACCTTAAATCATTCACAGTGGGTTGTGCGTGATTTGTGTTTCTCTGAACTAAGGTGTACGCTATCCGATAGTGCAATAGTCTATTTTCCACAAATGATGACCCAACTTTTGTTAATTCTCCTTGGATATACATATAGGGACCTCTCAAGCAAGACTTGTAAACCTCAGCAGCATGGAATGAATTCTTGACCTAGTCACAATTACCAATGCTAGCACCATTGGTGGATAAACCTCCCAAATTCATGAAAATATCCTCACTCAGCTCAAACAACTTTATAGAAACCATAGATCAATACTTGCCATCCTTGTATCTAAAGTTGGCGTAAAATTCTCTAATTAAAGCAGGGTAAATATTTCCCTTTAGTTCTAAGAAGGTGACAACTTCTTAAGCTTGCATATCTTGCGGAAATTCAAAATTTTGTTCCGCCATCCAGGTTAGATCGGCATACCTGATGTAGGTTGGTTTCCTACCCTGAAACTTTGACAACCGAGTGTCCTAGAGTATGAGAGAATAGTAAGGGTCTCCACGGTCCAGCCTCAAATTCGGATTCGGTGGTGTAGGAATGGGAGTCCTTCATGGGCGTTGAGCAGTTGTCTTAATCCTTTTTTACTGTCCTCTTTTCATTTGAATGCAAGAGCCAAGTTGAAGAAGGATTTTTGGGGGGAACCTAACCTTAGGGTTTGGAAATGGGAAAGTGGGGTTTCCTTGACCAGTTTGAGAGGGAATGAGATGAAATGACGTACAATATGGGTAGAGGGTGAGGTTTATTCTTCTTTTTGGCTAAGAATTTAGATTATGTTGTTGCCTATGATATTTTGAGAGAAAAGGGGATAGAGAGGTTTTGAAAAAATGGCAAAAACACTTTTGGTTCTAATTTATCTAATGTTGTTAATCAGTTAAAAGCAGTGCGTAATCGATTATTCATAGTTAAAATTCCAGACTTTCAGAAAAATGAGTCCACGTAATCGATCAAGATGGGATATTAATCGATTAAATTTCGTGAAAAATAAAGTGTTGGCTAATGGAACTCATTTTAATCGATTAAGACTCATGGTCAATCGATTAACATGCATCAGATTTGAAGAATAAAAAAGGTTTTTGAATTTTAGAAGCATGCAAAGAATTCTAACATATATCAAGCAATCTTAAGCAACCACATATACATATAGAGCATGTTATACTAGATCATGAATCATATTAGGAATGGAATGCATTCAACAAGTATTCATTTTGAAGCATATTAGACATTTAACATACGATACACATAATAAAGAGTTAGACGATTTAATCAAGATATTTTTTATCAAGGATTCCAAGTTCTCTTCGAAGAACATAGAAAGTATCTCATGATAGGGGCTTGGTGAAAATATCATCTAATTGCTTAGTAGTTTCAAAAAATTCAAGCACACAATCGCCTTTTTGAACATGATCATATAAGAAGTGATGTCTAATTTCTATATGCTTGGTTCTCGAATGCAAAATGGAATTCTTGGATAGGTTTATGGAACTTGTACTATCACATTTAATGGGGATCTTTTCTAGTTTAAGACCAAACTCCTTAAGTTGTTACTTCATCCATAGGATTTGAGCACAACACACACCGGCAGTGGACAACGCAACACAAGCTTATTTTTTACTATGCCATGCAACTAAGGAACTACCTAATAAGTGACAAGTCTCACTAGTGCTCTTCTGATTTTCTGATCCAGCTTACATCAAGCAAAGTCGGAATTGGAATACCCTACCAAAGATAATGAGTCATCCCTAGGATACCATAATCCCATATTTATTGTTCCTTTTAAATATCTCATGATACGTTTAACAACACTATAATGTGAATCTTTAGGTAATGCTTGAAATGTAGTACACATGCAAACACTAAACATAATATTGGGGCGGCTCACAGTCAAATATAATAAAGAGTTGATTATCCCTCAATACTTGGTTACCTCAATAGCTTTTCCCTTTTCGTCTTTGACTAAATATCAAGCGGACGCCAGGTGTGGAGGCTTCTTTACATTTTTCCATGTCGAACTTTTTGAGTAACTTCTTGCCATACTTTGATTGATGAATGAAGATCCCACTTTCCATTTGTTTAATTTTTACCCCAAGGAAGAAAGTCAGCTCACCCATCATCGACATCTCAAATTCTCCCTGCATCAACTTAGAAAATTCTTTACAATGAATGTCATTAGTAGATTCGAAAATTATATCATCAACCTATATTTGAACTAGTAATACGTGATCATCTAATCTTCAGATAAAGAGGATAGTATCAACCATACCCCTTATGATCCCTTTTTTAAGAGGAAAGAGCTCAATCTGTCATATCAAGCTCTAGGAGCCTGTTTCAGGCCATAGAGAGCCTTCTTGAGCTTATATACATGGTTCGGATATTTAAAGTTTTCAAAGCCGAGAGGTTGAATAATATACACCTCTTCTTGAATGTAGCCATTCAGAAAGGCACTCTTGACATCCATTTGAAAGAACTTAAAGTTCATAATTGATGCAAAGGATAAAAGCATCCTAATGGCCTCTAATCTGGCTACAGGAGCGTAGGTCTCATCATAATCGATGTCTTCCTCCTGGTTGTAGCCTTTGGCCACTAAGCGTGCCTTATTTCTAATGATCAATCTAGATTCATCTAGTTTATTTCGAAAGACCCATCTAGTACCAATCGTTGGATGTTCATTTGACTTAGGGACCAAGTCTCATACATTATTGCGCTCAAACTAGTTTAGCTCTTCTTGCATAGCTATACCCCAGTGCACATCCTCAATGGCCTCATGGATGGTCTTTGGCTCGATTTGAGATACGAAAGCAACGAAGTTACAAAAATTATGTAAAGAACTACGGGTTACCACCCCCGTAGAGATATCACCTATAACTTTGTCAAGTAGATGATCTTTCTTAGTCTTCCACACGATTGGCATGTCCTGATGCTCATCTTGGCCAATTTGCTATGCTTGTTCTTCTTTGTCCTGGTCTATGTCCTTAGAGTATGCTTCTTCTAAAGCACCTACAACAAACATCATCAGAAAATACCTTTATCTTCTCTTTTGGAGAAGATTCATCAAAATGAATATGTATAGACTCTTCTAGTAGCATGGAATATTTATTAAACACTCGATAAGCTTTACTATGCAATGAGTACCCTTAAAGTATACTCTCATCTACTTTTGAATCAAATTTTCCTAGCGCTATTTTTCCTACTTTACTATGCACAGATAACATGTATGATTAATGCATGAACATATAATAATCTAGATGACATGTCTCATGTAAATGATTTGATTATATTTAATACTTGTGACAATTGCATCTAGGGTTACCTAAGCTAAACTCAATATCTAAGACACACATCTAAGACTCTAAAAGTGACTATTGTAAAAGCCTAGTCTAGATATGAGATCCTCGAGTCTATGTGATATTGATTTGTCGAGTCATCTTCAAGCTTTCAATAAATCCTTGTCTTCATCAAAACATAGGCAATTTATTAGTGCAACACTTGGACACTTTGCACTTTCAAAGAAGTATTATTTAAACTCTCTGCACTATCCTCCTAACTCTTATTTTCGGTTAAAGACAATATTCCTCATTAAAGCTCATTCATTTTTCATCTTCTTCATAGTGATGGCTTATACCATTTTACATGGTATCAAAGCACCATTTTAAAGGGTGACGTTGTTGCGCCTCTAATTCACTTCCTATTCTTCTTATTTTTTCATAATAAAAGGCGTCGTCTTTCTCCTCCTTTTTTTTCTGCCATCGCCAACATTCTTGAAGAAAATGACTACTACTACAATCATCAATGCTACCATGGATCCAACAAGTGCCTATTACATACATTCCAATGAAAATCCAGGTATTGTTCTTGTCTCATCTCGGTTAAACGGTGAAAATACCACCCATGGTCTCGTGCCATGACCATGGCTCTTGTATCCAAGAACAAGTTAGAGTTTTAGATGGAACTCTACCAAGATCCCCTACTCATGATCAAAGCTTTACAAGCTGGAAAAGATGCAATAATTTGGTTGTATCTTGGTTAACTCAATCCATTGAACCCTCTATTACTTAATCGGTTCTGTGGATGGAAAATGCAAAAGATATTTTGGATGACTTACGTGAAAGATATCATGAGGGAAAAGTGTAGAGGATCTCTAAGTTAATTAGTGAGATCCATTCAATTAAACAAGGGAATAATTCAATTAGTGCCTACTACAACTAAATCAATGGGCTATGGCAAAAGCTAGATAATTACATACCAACACCCCTTGCACTTGTGATATCAAGTGCTCTTGTCCTACCATCCCAAATGTACAAAATTATAGAGAAAAAAATTATGTGATATGCTTTTTAACGAGATTGAATGATAAATTCTCAATTGTTAGATCACAAAATATGATGATTGACCATTTTCCATCCATAACACAAAGTCTTCTCCATGTTGATCCAACAAGAGAGACAAATGCAACTTGAGGAACCAAAGTTCTCTACAAATGCCTATAGTATGAACACTGAATCAATGATAAGGGGTAGAGGAAGGGGATATAGAGGTATTGGTAGATCAAACAATTCTGGTAGATCATATACTCTTGGAAGAGGTAGGGGTCAAAAATCTTGTTCGTACTACCAAAGAACTAAGCATATTGTTGATTCCTGCTACAAGAAGCATGGATTTCCTCCAAGTTCATCCAACATTTCAAGACAAAACTCAAAGCCTAACTAATTTAAATAAATACAACAAAATCAAAACAATTGGAAAAAACTTGTAAAATAAGAAAGAAATAGTAAAATGACTCTTTTTGGATTTTCAAGGTGGGTTCTACCCAAATGAATATATAATATGTCCAATTCTGATTAACAGTTCCAAAGTTATGCCCAAAATAAACAATCAATAGTAAAACTAGTCACTACTTGTTTGTATTTCACAACCAGCAGCATGGTGATTGACTATGATGCATCCAGTATTCAATACATGATGAAAGAAGTATGAAAATAAAGTTCCATGCAAAAATTCCAGCCACAATTATATTAACCAACATACACATGAATCAACCAACAAGTAAATGGCTAAACAAGACAGCAAATAGTAAACAGAAGATGCACTTTTTGACACCCAAAAAGAATGGTTATTCTAAGACAAACACTAAATTATACTAAGAACCTTTGACAAGAACCGATAATCCCTGGAAACGACACCAAATTTGATCGAGGTCGTACCCGATGCTAATAATATAACAATTAAAAACTACAGTACTAGGAAGTGACTCATAGGTTGTTTCCCAAGGATTATCTTTCAAGCAAAGATTCAAACACCTTATACTCACACACAAAAAAGGGGTTTTTGTTGTTGGATGGTATGAAACATAAATCAATTTTAGAAACAATAGTAAATAAGCAATGTAATAAAATGGCTAAATCCCTTTGGTTCGTTTGTTCAGAACTCAATCCTTGGTTTCGAAAGATTATTTTCAGATTCCAAGCATTAACTTCTGAATTTGTTGAGAATCAATTAACTAAGTGATAATCAATTTAAAGTTCCAAAACCTAAGCCTCTAACTAATCGAAATCAACATAATCATGAAACGATTAACAAATTCGCACGAACTAAGCATATATGCACTAGAGAGTAAACCAACTAAGTGAATGTAAACTCATAAACCAGTTTCTAAGCAATGGAATTAAGCAAACCATATTCAGAAATAAGATGGAAGAAATGAACAATAAAGAAACCGAAAATGCATTAATAACAAAACCTCAAGAGTTATGATACATTACCAAATGAACTTAGTCCAGAAATTTAGTCTTTCATGGCAATGGAAGAACAAATCGAAAATGAAAATGAAGAAGAAGTGAAACCCTAGAAGAGCCAAAAGAGGGAAAACGAAATTTCAAGTGTTTCAAGGTGAGGGAAAAGTAAAGTGTGTGTATTTGGAGTGGGGAATCCGAATTTAACCCCTCCAAAACACATAAAACGAAAATGGGCTTAATACACACTAAAACCAAATTTACAAATAAAAACTTCTAAAAGAAAAATACAATTTTCACTTCAACACATATCCTTCACTTCAATAATGCCCAAAATGTCATTAGGGTCATATATGATGTGAAAATAATAATAGATTTAATTAGATCAAATAATCTCAAATTAACTCATTTTAGGAATATTAGTTCAATAAAGTCTAAAACACGAAACCATGTGAAACAAAGTCAATTAGGCACCAAGAATCATCAATCATGAGAAATTAAGGTTATGAATAGTGTGTAATATATTTCTCATCAATTTCCTCCAAGTTCAGTCAACATTGCAAATAGCTTTTCAGTTTGAGAATCAGACTACACTTATGATCTTGCCAAGATAGATCCTTCATCTTTGGATATTCCCTTCACTATTGCACGACAAGATGCTTTGAAGGCTCTAATTAAATAATCTATTGGACAAGGAAATCACAAAACCAACTAGATAAGTTCAATTTAGACTTCCACTAATCCTTAAGAACCTCCTATCATAGGTAATTCTGCATCCTTTCCAGGTAACTCATCCACTTGGATTATTGATACAGGAGCAACATACCATGTGTACTGCTCCTTGCTGCACTATGAAACCTACAGACAAATAAAGCCTATTTCCATAACATTGCCAAATGGAAATCAAGTAACTGCTCAATAATCAAGATCTCTTATTTTTTCCAACTCAATCTATCTCACAAATGTATGTGCATGTTTTTAGGTTTAATCTAATTTCAGTCTCTAAACTAACATCTTCATTAGCTTGCACCTTCGTTTTCTCTGCTGACAAATGCTTCATTCAAAAAATTAACTCCTTGATGATGACTTGTGTAGCTGAGCTTAAATGAGGTCTATACACAATGAATCAGCCAAGTAAGAACTATCTTAGGTTCCATCATATTAATACTTACTCTAGCTTTGATGATTTCAATGTTTGACACTCTAAACTTGGACATTTGTCCTATAATAAACTGATACATATGCAAGCTTTATTTCCTTTTATCAAGTGCAATAAAATAGTAGATCCATGTGATATTTATCACTTGGCAAAGCAAAATAAATTACCTTACTCTATTAGCATTGCTAGATTTGTTTGTAATTTTGATTTAGTGCACATGGACATTTGGGGACCTTTATCCACTCCTTCCACTTTAGGCCATAAGTATTTTTTTTAACTGTGGTAGATGATAAGGCCAGATTCACTTGGGTTTTCTTTATGATGGCCAAGTTAGAAACAAACCAATTAGTTAAGGCTTTTGTCTACTATGTTGAAACTCGGTTTAACTTTAAACTAAAAGCCCTTAGAAGTGAAAATGGCAAAGAGTTCATTCTCAAATATTTTTACCTTTCAAGAGGTATTGAGCACCAAACAACTTGTGTGGAAACTCCACAACATAATGATATTGTTGAAAGGAAGCATCAGCATATTCTTGCAGTAGCGAGAACACTTATCTTTGAATCCAACCTTCATCTATGCTTTTGGAACTATTAGCATAGCACACTCTATTAACTTAATCAATAGGCATCCAATTACTTTTCTATCTAATAAATCCCCATATGATGAGCTTTTGGAAGCTTATGCTACTCCTATACTCTAGTCTCACAAAGAAGAAAACTTGATCCTAGATCAAGAAAGTGCGTCTTTTTAGGATTTCAAAGGGGAACAAAAGGTTATATCCTCTTATACCTTCATAGCAATGAGATACCTTTTTTTTATTGGGTGATATATCATGTACACATTTTAGGCACACACATATGCCCTACACCCGCGTATTAGTGATACCTTTTTTAATAGAAGGGACACTAGCTTCACTAGTCGCGGTCTTTGCCGCTTCTAAGTGTTGGTGATGTGGATCACTTATATTGTTACCTCTTATTATGAGTTAGCTACTCGAGCTAGTCTCTTGTTTCTAACATCATAATATTTGGGTTTCTTTCTCTATTAGAGAGAGAGATGCAATATGAGCACCTTATAAGGAGTCTATAAGTTACCAAGGGCGTCCATTGTATGTTCGAACCCTATCCTAGGATGTTGTACTTGTTGTGAATCTTGTGATTTGTTTCATGTTTGTATTATAGCATATTGTTTGAAATTTTGTCATATAAAATAAAAATCATGTAAAATACATCATTCATACATTCTCTTATTTATTCACATATTCATCTATTCACTCATGCAAAAAAACAATTATGCATTCAACATTCATGTAAAATAATACATATAACCCAAACATTTATTCCCTAATTGATTCATTCTATTAATCTTTCATGCAACCAAAATGAAAAATAAAAATACATCATATAATTATACCTTCATATAATTTATAAAAAAGAAAATTACATTATTAATTCATTAACGCATCCAAACGGAAAAAAATTATGCATTCATTTAGTTATATCTTCTTTCACGCATTATAAAAATAATCATTCATTAAATTATACAACAATATTACACATTCATTTACTCATATACATGCACCTTAAAAAAGATAACGAACACGTCATTCATGCATACATCAACTTATTCATCCCACATATATACATACATTTTTCATACACTCTTCTATTTATTTATTAATTCATGCATTAAAGAAAAAAATAGAAAAAAATTTATTTATTCAATCATACGTTCATAAAAATAAGGTAATCATACATTCATTTATGTGTTATCAATTCACTCAATCATTCTTGGAAAAAATAATCATTCATTCATTCCATCTTGCATAAAAGGAAAGATAATCATTTATTGACTTATGCATTCATTCGTATGCATGCACTTTAAGAAATAAACACATCATTCATACATACACATACATTCATAAAAAAAGGAAGAGAAAATCGTTCAAAATATTTATTTTCATGCATTATCATATCATACATCTTAATTTCATATCTCACAATATCATTGCATTCATTATCATAAACCTTCTCATTTTAGAAAAAAGTAAAAATAAAACATTTCATACATCTTCTCATAGCTTTAATGCATTCAAATTCATATACATCATAAGTTGCATTTTCTAAGAGTCTCATGCACTAAAAATAAAATCACATGCATCCTCATGCATCATATACTTCAAAAATATTAATTTTATATCATTTATACATCACACAATGCATCTTGATATACATAACACATAATATAAGCTCAAAGTTAGCCTTTCAGGCATCATTTTGAGTTATAAGTTGCATCTCAGTTCATGTAACATGAAAAAAAAGGTTCACTTTATGCACATCATGCATCAATAAGAAATTATTTTTCTGCATGTATCTCACGATCTCATCGCTAAGGAGACCCGTCAATTGAAGATCGATTTTCTGAACAATATTGTTAAACTTGACTGAAAGCAATCGATGTTGAAACTGAAGACATTCAAGAAGTCAGAGAACTCCAAGTTTGTGGTCGAGACCATATTCGATAATGCGTTTTCTTCAACCCCGGCTAAATTGGAGACCAATTTGAAAAATTCTCATTTGAGGATCCCAGCCAAGGTCAAACCCATCTCATACTTACCCAAGTTTCCTTTTTCATGAATAAAGATTTACTTTCAACTACATATCTTTTTAATAAATATATACTAATGCATTGATCATGCAAATTTCATCATCTTATACCTCATAATACTAACACCACTCACCATATTTATCCAAAGAACACATACCCAAATAAACCCAAATAAAATTAATCTATGCATTACTATGAGATATTTGATTCGAAAATAAAATGGAGGATGATGCAAATATAAGACTCAAAATGATGAGTATCTTCAGGCAGATCTTTTCGATGACACAAGTCATTTTTCGTAATTCAATAAGGGTAGTTTTTTGATCGTTTTCCTTGACATTCAACTATTAAAGAAAAAATGTATTTTTTCAAATTAATGTGACCGAGGGATAAGAAAATACAAAGAATGTTCCTTGCTAAAATAAAATATAAAAAAAACAAAAAAAGAAGTAAAAAAGTCCGCTGAGAATCCTCAATTAATATTCAGAAAAAAGTTAGGGCAAACTAAAGTGCAATATGAATAACCATGAAAGGAACGACTTTTCATGAAAAAAATTATCGCCTTAATCTTAGGTCCTTATCAAAACCTAAAAAATTCTCTTAGTACTTGAATGTCATGCTAGAAAACTACTGAAAATAGGATAAAGAAGAAAGGTGAAAGGTGGATATAGAAAACACATGTTTTGAGCCTTATATTTGTTTCTGGAAAACCCTTAGCCAAGCCAGGGTACAAGCTTAAAAAGTCCTTGTTGAGGACTTATTTGCCTAAGATGCGCATCATGAAGAAAAAATACTGACTCCACTAAACTCATAAAATTTTGATAAAAATATTTCATCTTTAATGCATAGGTTAAAATTTATTTTCTCACTATTATCATAACTTCACTATCACTCATGAGCTAAAACACAAATTCAATTCTATCATAGCCACCACCACATCTACCATTAACGAAATCCAAATTGAACTCTATCATCACCACCACCACCATATCTACCCAAACCAAACCCAAATTAAATTTTTTCATCATCACCATATCACCTCTTATAGCCCAAACATTTACCAAAGTTTGCATTATCACTATTTTTTTAAAAATTATGCATGAAATAAAGGGCACTAAAAGCAAAGGAAAACTGGAAGCCTCCTAAACTGTGACAGGTTTTAAGATGATTCATGGTCTAAATCTTTATAGTCCAAAGTTTACCAAATCAATTTAAATAGAATAACGACTCAGATTATCTCACACTAGGGCAGTGGAAAGTCACAAGAAACCCAAACTAGGGCAATTTTCAGAGTTGATCTCATTTTCTTCTGAAAGTTTATAAAAAACTCAAAACTCGGGCAATTGTGAACTGACTTAATAAGTTGATTTGACCATAAGAAAAGGAGAAAAATATTAGGTTATCATCTTAAAGGACAACTACAACAATGACTTATACAAGTCTTCTATTTCCTACGAACGAGACCATCACATTTGAGGGTGATCACAAAAAACAAAAAAAAACAAAAAAAAGCAACAAAAAAAACAAAAACAAAAAGAATGCTAGGTTGAAAACCCACGTTGGCAACATAGGAAAAGGAGAGTGGTCCTAAGTCGAAAACTTGCAAGGGCGACTTTTGATCATAATAAAATCAGAGAATTCTCGACAGATGCCTACATAAGGTATTATGGGCAATAATTAGAGAAAATTAAAAGAACACCCTCAAAGTGAAGGCTTAACACTACTCATCCTCAATCACCCAAACTGGAGCAAATTTATGAGCAATACCACCTAGATGAAGACATGAGTTCAAAATAAGGACACTGGGGCAATGTTATTGTCACAAGAAAATCAACACTCTGGAATTCCTCAGCTAGTCTACACTAGGCTAGTATGATTGAGTTTAGTCATTTTCCTTAATATTATATTGGAGCAATTTTACATATCACCTTGAAAAAACTGTCTCTAAGTAAACTGGGGCAAATTTTGATGGGTGAAAATTTATGGTGCCACTCAATAGAAGACAACAAGGGTCGCTTTAGTCGAGTCTATAAAAGTTGATGAGTTTCATCCAACAAATATAAAAGTAAACCATGAGTGATACCTTAGAACATTGGTGAATGGGTCTTACCTTTTTTTCTCATTCCATTCAAACAAAACATATAGTATTCATATCATAGATGACATACATATATTACAACATAACTATATCAAGCAATGCATAATCACATTCATACATTAATTATTATAGTGAAAACAAATAAAAAAACATTGCTTAATCATACATTGCACATGCATCTTCACATTATTTTTCCAATAAACATAAACAAACAAATAAACATTGCATTGCATATAATGAAACATTCAAACATTCATCCCTACATTATTCTTCCAATAAGCACAAACAAATAAATAAATAATGAATTGCATATAATGAAATATTCAAACATGCATCCCTATATTATTCTTCTAAGAAGCACAAACAAACAAACAAAACATTGCATAATCAAGTATTCAAACATGCGTCTTTACATTATTCTTCTAATAAGAACAAACAAACAAAACACTGCATAATCGTTCATTGCATATAACCAAACATTCAATCATGCATCTCTACATCATTCCACTAATAAACATAAACAAACAAACCAAAAAATTGCATATCATACATCTCAACATACATTTATACACAATGTCTACAATAACAATCGGCGTGGAACATTACATTCCGCAAGTGAATTTCTAGTTTAACACCAAAACCTTCTTTACAGTAACATGTGTGCCTCAGTAAATCCCTAATTCCTTATGGCGTCATGGGTGCCTCAGCAAATCCCTAATTCCTTATGGCGTCATGGGTGCCTCAGCAAATCCCTAATTCCTTATGGCGTCATGGGTGCCTCAGCAAATCCCTAATTCCTTATGGCGTCATGGGTGCCTCAGCAAATCCCTGATTCCTTATGGCAGCATGGGTGCCTCAGCAAATCCCTAATTCCTTATGGCAGCACGGATGCCTCAACAAAGCCCTAATTCGTTACGGCAGCACGGGTGCCTCAGGAAATCCCTAATTCGTTATGGCAGCATGGGTGCCTCAACAATCCCTGAATCATTTCAACAACACGGGTGCCTCAGCAAATCCCTGAATCATTTTGGCAATTCGGGTGCCTCAGCAAATCCCTTAATCATTTTGGCAGTATGGGTGCCTTAGAAAATCCCTGAATCATTTCAGCAGCACGGATGCCTCAGCAAATCCCTGAATCATTTTGGCAGCATGGGTGCCTCAACAAATCCCTGATCATTTTGGCAGCATGGGAGCCTCAACAAATCCCTGAATCATTTTGGCAGCATGGGTGCCTCAGCAAATCCCTACATCATTTCGGTAGCACGGGTACTTCAACAAATCCCTAAATCATTTTGACAGCACAGGTGCCTTAGCAAATCCCCGAATCATTTTGGCAGCATGTGTCTCAGCGAATCCCTGAATCATTTTGGCAAGCTCGGAAACTTCCTCAATAAATCCCTGGTCCATCACGGCAAGCGCGAGAACTGCCCCAACAAATCTTTGCTACATCACGACAAGCGCGAGAACTGTACCAACAAATCCCTAGTCCGTCACGACAAACGCGGGAACTGCCCCAACAAATCCCTAGTCCATCATGACAAACGCGGGAACTGCCTCAACAAATCTTTGGTCCTGACGGTAAATGTGGGAACTGCCTTATCAAATCCCTGGTCCTGACGGCAAATGTGGGAACTGCCTCATCAAATCCCTGGTCCATCACGGTAAACACGGGAACTACCGCAACAAATCTCTGGTCCATCACGACAAACGCATGAACTGCCTCAACAAATCTCTGGTCTATCACGACAAACGAGGAACTGCCTCAACAAATCCCTGGTTCATCATGACAAGCGCGAGAACTGCCTCAACAAATCCCTAGCCCACCATTAGAGCATCGATCTGCTTCATCAAATCTCCTCAAGGACTTTTTCTGAGCCTTGACAAAAAAACGTTCATTTTTTTACTGGTTACTTACCATGATACCTCTCAAACTTCAGTTTGCTTACTATCAGGTAAGCAACAAGTAAAGAGGGGCAGTTGTGAACATCCATTTTTGTTCGGCCTAGAAAAAGCCCAAAAAAAATTTAAATACAAAAATAATAGAATTCCAAAAATATTTTTCTAAAAATAATAAAACTAAACATGATGTGTTAAGGTTCCTAGATCTAAATGATTAAGTTAACCAAAATTCAAATTTAAAATAATAATATTAAATCATTTGTTAAGGTTCCTAAATCTAAGTGATTAGGTTAACCAAAATTCAAGTTTAATGTAAATGAATTCTCAAAAAAAGATTTTTTTCAAAGTTATTCTAAAAAAATTATAATAATAAAAATAAAAAGTGGATGAGTTAAAGATTTGATTGGATTATTGGATAAATTAAAGATTTGAAAATATGTAATTTGAATCACATCATATCTATTTGATTAAGTTGCATTAATTACCTTGATAATAACTAAATCTTTAAGGATTCAAAAATCAAATCAAGATTGTGATATGGAAATACGCAAATCAAATCAAATTAGAAAGTTCATATCAATCTAATTGTGTTGTACAAATCAATTTAATTAGAAATTAAATCTTTAAAGATTTGGAATCAAATAAATCAAGCTTGAAATCAATCAAATAAGTTAAAAGATCGCAATTAGGAAATCTGCAAATCAAGTTAAGATTGGAAAATTTTATATCAATCTGATTGTGTTGCAGAAATAAATTTGATTATAATAATTAATCTTTAAAAATTTGATTCGATGAAAAATTAAACCTTTAGAGATTTGGAATCAAGTAAATTAAGGTTGCAATCTGAGAATAAGCAAATCAAATCAAGAAAATTTCAAATCAATTTGATTATGTTGTAAATATGATTTATTTTCCTTAACCTCCTCTAATCAATTAATGAGATATATTGTCCTCATTAAGCACATCTGATAAGTCATAGTCTATAAATAGAGTGTCTTATTCAATAAAGAAGAGGGGGATTTCATACAAAAAAAGCATCATCATTCTGTCAAAAAACACAACAGTGAGAAAGGAGAGAGAATTGGCCATGGAGTGATCCAGTGCGTGCAAGGCTACTGGCCACTCTGTGCAACCTTCCCCATATAGTATCTCAGACGTCCAATCCATGGAATAATCCTCATCCTACGTTCACCATAGGTTTGATCAATCAGGGGGCGAAAACACATCTGGTTTTAGTGAAAACTGATACACCAGATCAGTGTCCCATTTGAGGCACAGAATCATGTGCAGGCGAGTGCATACTAGAACATGTGCATCCTTCCACTCTATCCAAACAGAGACAACAATGTGGCCTCCTCCTTGATGCACCATCATCTAGCCAATGTGCACGAGACACGTCAACAAGCTTACATGGTCTCACCTGCACATGATCATAGCACTTCTGGGTTTGTTTTTTCTTCCTCTTTTACATTACGTATCTACTTATATATTATAGAATGAACACCATTTAGTAAGTAAAAATGTGATTTTTTTTAATATCTAACAGAGACTAATCCAGAAATAAAAACATATTTTTTTGAACAAATAAATAATATTTTTTGGATAAATATTAATAACTACACATCAACAAAAATAGCAATAAAGTAACAACCTTTTTTTCTTAAAACACTTCATTTTTTATTTTTCTTTCTAATTTCATAATCACATTACTAAAAAATATTAATAGAAAAAATCATTTTCAATAAAGTTGAACATTTTTTTATATAAATAAAACATGATAATAAATACTTTTCAAAATATAAAATAATTTTGAGAATTAATCAAAGATGGAGAGAAGATTGTCCTAGAGGCATCTTTCTTCTTAAATCATCTTCGAAAGGTCACGCTACGCCACTTCTTTTCAACTGATTAAATCTCAAAATCGGTTAAATTCTATTTTCTTAATTAAATAAATGAAAAAAATTAAACAAATAATTTTTTTTCCACCAAAAAATTAACATGCAAAATAAACATTTTTGACTAAAAAAATATTTTTTCCTTAATTAAAATACATTCAACCAACAAACATTTTTCTACCCAAATAACTATGTAAGTATTGATTCCTTTAATAGGGATACGTAGGAGCAAGGTCAATCTTGTCAGACACAATAAAAATAAATAAATTTGTTCCTTTTAATAATTAATAAACCAGATAATTTAATAATAATAATAATAAAGTCATATATTTTAGTAAAGGGTGTCGTCTAAGGTGGGCAGGTATGGTGCTAATACCTTCCCTACCTTGTAACCGTCTCCTGAATCTGGATATCAAAAATCTAAAGCCCAACATGATTGGGTTTAAAAGATTGTTCTACATTTTTTAACCATAAAATATAGTGGTGATTCTAAATAATTCATGCAGCCAAATCAGTTTGTTTTGTGACAAAAAGTCACCTCTATATATAGCTGAAAATCCAATTTTTCACGAAAGGGCAAAGCATATTGAGATAGATTGCCATGTAGTTCGTGAAAGGGTTCTAAATGGTACACTTCATCTTCTTCTTGTTCTTTCAGCCTTCAATTTGCAGACTTATTCACGAAATCCCTCACACCTATGCCTTTCGAAAACTTATTAGCCAAGCTTGGTATGATTGACATTCATACACTAACTTGTGGGGAGTTGTTAAGAGAAGATCGTATAGTGAAAGATTATTTAGATAGAAGCCCAACAAGATTAACTCTTTTTTATTCACCTTTCCTTTTTCGACATTTTCAGTTTTGTTTGTTTTATATTATTCAGTTAGGTTTCTATTTTTAGTTTTTCCCTCCTTTTCATCTCTGATTCAAGAAGTATTATTGAAACTCTCTACATTATCCTCTTCACTCTTATTTTTAGTTAAAGGCAAGATTCCTCATTAAAGCTATTGTTCATCTTCTTCATAGTGATGACCTATGCCATTTTACAATACATTAGAAAGAAGAAGGAATTATATCGAATGATATTATTGCTCAAGAATATCATCTTGGTTTCCTCACCAAATAATGAGAGAAATCTTGAATATGATGAAATATGAACAGTACTTGTTCAAGAATATCAAGAGAAGAATATGATAAAGTATGAGCAATATTTGCTAAAAAATAACAATAAAATAAAAAATACGAAGAATCATAATTGGTAGTAAGTGATGAAGAAGATGAAAAAGAGGAGGATGAGTATGGGGCATAGCCATTTCCATGTGATACATCAATAGAAGCCATGAAGTTGAATATTGAAAGTTTGACGGATAAATAACACATCATGGAAAATATAATTACATTGTTTTGATACCATGTAAGAAAATCAAAGAGGAAGAAATAAATGTGTATTTCATTGATTGAACAAAATTGTTGAATGGATTAAATTACAAAGAAATCAACCAACATATTATATAGAAAATACAAGAAACTTAACTCTATTTAAGTCCTAACTAACTAACTAATCTATTTTACACATGTTTTAATCATAAAACTTAAAATTATAATGATTGTTTGTTATGTAAAAGATAAATGAGTTTAAACTAATTACTAATCAATATAATATTAACCCAAAATACAAAAATATATTTCAACACCTTTCAAAATAGTTAAACTAATTCACCTAACTTTTAGTGTAAGATGTCTTCTTTCTAACTAATAATGTCATTTCACATAATACTTATTTGATTTCATTTAATTATTTAAATATAAATAGTATATACCATAACAAAAAGATGACTCTTCCTTAAATTTATCAACATAACTTACTTATATTTTTAACTATTAAATAGGGGTTCTATATAATATTTTTGAACTATTGCATGCATGTTTTCAGTTGAGTATCCATGGCAATTGTAAGTGGGAGATGAGTTCTTGGGCTTTTAGTTAGGTTGTGTCAATGGTTGGGTGTTTAGTGACAATATTTTTTTGGAATACCAACCATTTTGATTGATTTGAAATAAATAGAGATTAATATCAGAACTTAATTAACTTTGAAGTGCTTCAAAGCTTAACTAAGACAATTGGTTTTATGGGCGCAACAAAAAACTTTCACAAAGTGTCAAATTTCAAAATAAAGCTGGTGAAATATATGAACAACAAAATTTAACAAGAAAAATAAAATACAGTATATGCATATATTTTTAGTAATATTAACCGTGGCAAATCTTGATCTAAATTTTAGATGGGGTAATAATATTTAATCGCGATTTATAACTAAAATTAATTGTGTAACAAAAAAAATTCATATGTAAATTTTTTAGCTATTTCTTTTTCAATATAAATCAATATGTTATCTACAAGAAATTCATCTTCTATATTATGAATACCGATTTTGGTCTGAGCCATAAAAACACATAATTTTAGCATCAAGAACATCATCAAAATAAAATAAATATATATGCAGGAAAAATAACGAATAATCAAAAAAATGGCAAAAATGATAGAATCATAAACTGACTTATAACCAGTCCTCGTTAGTGGAGGGTGGTTTGGCAATTTTTAGGAAAGTGTGTGTTAGAGAATTGTATGCTAAAAACAGAATAAGAGAGAAGAGTATTCATTCACCAAAGATACATTCATACTGTAGAGTTTTACAAAGCCTTCCTCTTATAGCAAGAGTCATAACAGTTTTAACAGAATTATAAACTATCTAACCAGAAATAGAAAGTATTGCTAACAACTAACAAAAAGCTTGGGTTATTGGGCTTTCCTCAACACTCCCCCTTATGCCAAGCTACTAAGGTTTTTCATGCCTATCATCTTCCTTAGATCTTCAAATTTGTTGGCTTTTAGAGCTTTGGTAAAGCCATCTACAAGTTGTGATTCAGTGTTGCAATACACAACCTTTAACCTTTCTTTATTCACTAGATCTCTAAGGTAGTGAAACCTTATTTCTATGTGTTTGCTTCTTCCATGACTTACTGAATTCTTGGCTAAACTGATTGCTGAAATGTTATCTATGTTTAGCTGTCATAGAGTCCTCACTCTGATTTCCATCTCCTTTTGAAAGTGTGCATGTCAAGAGGAACACTTTGGAAAGCTCTCCTTGTATGTCATGGTTTTGATGAGGACAACTTGTGCCTAAATGAGCTTGAAGATCATCAACAAATCAGCGTGCTTAAGTCTTTATTTGGTACTAGGCTTAGACTAGATTCTAGTTTAAGTTGAGTCAAGGCTTAGGGCACCTAATACATGTCTCATATGCATATATCTTTTAAATCATTCCATCCATGAGATATGTCATTCATAATATGTTCATGCATTACATAAATACATGTATATGTGCATTCCAAGCATAAACTAAGTGTTAAACCTGTATTAACTAAGTGCATAACGTATTTGATGTTTTGTATTTAACAATACACATTTTAATTGTTGTTAATCGATTAACCAATCCTTTAATCGATTAACCCAACTGT
>NC_032020.1:5023553-5052601 GCF_001865875.1 Lupinus angustifolius
ATCGATTAATTAGGGGTGATTCAGTATAAATTGTTGAGTTTTAAAAAGCGGTTATTCTAACCGCGACACCTATTCAACCCCCATTCTAGGTGTATTGTAACCACTGATACCTAACACCTTTAATAGTTCCTCGAGCCAGACAGCTTGGCATACTACATAGCTTCTAGAAATATACTCTGCTTCACAGCTTGACAATGCAATTACGGGTTGTTTCTTGGAGCACCAAGAGACAGATGCATTGTTCAACATGAATAAGTACCCAGATGTACTTTTCCTTTCTACTAACTCTCCACCATAATCAGCATCAGCAAACCCAATCACCTTTAATTCAGTTTTCTGTCTTCCAACAGGGAACAAAATTCAATTACAGGTTGTTTCTTGGAGCACCAAGAGATAGTTGCATTGTTCAACATGAATAAGTACCCAAATGTACTTTTCCTTTCTACTAACTCTCCACCATAATCAGCATCAGCAAACCCAATCACCTCTAATTCAGTTTTCTGTCTTCCAACAAGGAACAAAATTCCATAATCTGATGTACCTTGTACATATCTTAACACCCTTTTAACAGCTTGCATATGTGACTCTTTAGGACTACACATGAATCTACTTACAAGTCCAACACTATAGGACAAATCAGGTCTGCTATTGCACAACAACCTTAATGATCCTATGATCTGTTTGTACAGAGTTTCATCAACTGCCTTACCATCTTCATCTTTTGTTAGTTTGGCATTAGCTTCTACTAGAGTGGTCACTGAGTTGCAAGAGGTCATGTTGAATCTTTGTAGCAAGTCCCTAGTATACTTCTTTTGATGCATTAATAAGCCATCAGTAGTTTGAGTGAATTCCATGCCAAGAAAGTAGCTAAGTTTACCCAAATCTGTCATCCCAAATTTTGCCTCCCTTATTTTCTTGAATTCATCAATTTCTTTCGAGTTTGATCCAGTGATGAGTAGATCATCCACATAGAGGCAAATTATCATCATATCTCCGTTTCTCCCCTTCTTTACATATACTCCATGTTCTACTGCACATTTTGTAAAGCTGAGTTTGAAAAGAAAGGAGTTTATCCTCTTATTCCAAGCTCTTAGGGCTTGCTTCAATCCATACAAGGCCTTTCTTAGTTTGTATACGTGGTGCTCCTTTCCTTTTGGTATGAACCCAGGTGGCTGTTGGACATAGACTTCTTCTAGCAAGGGGCCATGAAGGAAAGCTGACTTCACATCAAGTTGAAACAGTTCCCAATTCTTTGCACATGTTATTCCTACTACCATCCTTATAGTTTCAATTCGAGCCATTGGTGCAAATACCTCTGAGTAGTCCACTCCTTCTCTTTGTAAGAATCATTTGGCTACCAATCTAGCTTTATGCTTAGAAATGGATCCATCAGGATTAAATTTTTGCTTGAACACTCATTTTACTCCTATCTAATGCTTTCCTTCTGGAAGATCAATCAAGTTCCAAATTTGATTCTTCTCAATGGATCTGAGCTCTTCAGCCACTGCTTTCTTCCAAACTGAGTCTTGTAGAGCTTCTTCTTCACTTATTGGTTCTGCCTCAACCATCAGAGCTAGATGAATTAGGTCACCTTCCTCATCAATCTGACTATCATGAAGTAACTCATAATCACTGAATCTGTTAGGTAGTGTTCTTACCCTTTGAGATCTCTGGCTGATGATTGCATCACTATCACAGGTCATCACATTTTCCCTTTCTGAGACAATATCCTCATCACTCATCTCAGGAATGAGTCTTCTCAAGCTAGTTGTCATTTCTTTCCAGTTCCAACTTTCATTTTCCAAAACAATCACATCCCTGCTTATTTGCACCTTGTCTTCAATAGGATTATATAGTTTGTATGCACCAGTTAGATGATATCCAATGAACACCATTGTTGTTGACTTATCTTGGAGCTTTTTCCTTCTTTGATCATGTATGTGTTTGTATGCAAATGACCCAAACACCTTGAAGTGTCTTACTCTAGGCTTCTGGCTAGTCCAGATTTCAATTGGAACTTTGTTTTCTAGCCTCTTAGTTGGACTTCTGTTGAGTATATATACTAAGGTTGATGCAACTTCACCCTATAACTTTTGTGGTAAGCCTTTCTCCTTGATCAAACTTCTAGTCATGTCCAAGATTGTCATGTTTCTCCTCTCTGCTAGACCATTGTGTTGTGGAGTATATGGAGCAGTGATTTCATGCCTAATGCCATTCTTGTTGTAGTATGATTCAAGTGTATTAGAAGTGTACTCACCTCCACCATCAGTTCTAAGAATCTTGAGCAATTTTCCACTTTCCCTTTCAACTGCGGCCTTGAATCTTAGGAAGACTTCAAATGCTTCACTCTTCAATTTGAGCACATACAACCATATCATTCTGCTGAATTCATCAACAAATGTAATGAAGTATCTGTTTTCATCCAATGATGGTTCTTCAAAGGGGCCACAAATGTCTGAGTGCACCACACCTAGGACTCCTTTGGCCCTCATGCTCAACTCTGTTTTGAAAGGTCTCCTTGATTGCTTGCCAGCCAAACATACTTCACACATTTTCTTTGGTACTTCAGTGGGGGGAAGACCAACTACCATGTTTGTTGAGCCAAACTTGTTTAAACTTTTGAAGTTAAGTGACCATATCTATTGTGCCATAGCCAACTATCCTCTATAGTTTCCATGGCTGCAAGACATTGCTCCTCAACAGCCTTGATACTCACTTGAAATGTCCTGTTTTTGCTTAGATTGCTTCTTAGGATGAGTCTTTTTCCAGCATCAAAAATCTGACAATGACCATCTTTCATTGTTGTAGAGAATCCTTTCTGCACCAATTGCCAATGCTCAAAAGGTTGCACTTTAATCTAGGAATGAACAATACATCAGTGATCAATGCATTTGATCCATTCTTTCTTACAATTACTACATCACCAGTGCCTTCCACCTTTAGTGTACTGTTATCTGCAAACCTGACTTTGCTTTTCCTGTTTGGATTGAAGTCAGCAAGCCATTCCTTATGACTTATCATATGGTTTGAGCATCCTGAGTCAAGATACCATGACTCATCATTGTGATCATCAGAGTTGGTTACCATAAGAGTTAGTGGTTCTCCTTCTGGTTCTTCTTGTGCTTTGTAGGCTTCCTTCTCATACTGATTATTTTTCTTTTCATCAGTGCATTCATATGAGTAGTGTCCAGTTTTGTGACACTTGAAGCATTCCACACTCCTTTTGTCATACTTCTTATATCTTTGATTCTTTCTTGGCCCTCCTCTTTTGTCTACTGATTCTAGCCAATCAAGCTCATTTTTGTTCTTCTTTCCCTTCCATCTTCTGTTTTTTCTTCTTTCCTCGTCTCTATAATGAGTTGCCTTCAGAGCTTGTTCATGATTTTTGTTGGGATTTCTTTCCAACAACCTCATTTCATGAACTTCTAAGGAGTGGTATTCATTCTCGTTTGGCTCTTGGAATCACATCCAGCAGTGGTTGGAACAACTCTTGATTCCTCTATAGCTACTACTATGAAATCAAACTTTTGTGGTAGGGATCTTATGATCTTTTCAACAATCATGATATTTGTTACCACTTCTCCACACCCCTTCATCTGGTTAGTGATTGTGAGCACTTTTGTGAAGTAGTCACCAACCTTGTCACTTTCTTCCATATGAATTAATTCATATTGTCTTCTAAGTGTTTGGAGCTTTACCTTTTTGATCTTGTCTCCACCAGAATGGCTTCGAATCAAGATATCCCAGGCTTCCTTTGATGTGTTTGAATTCTGTATTTTCTCAAAGTGAATGTCATCTACATATTGATGAATGGGGAACAATGTCTTGTTGTCCTTCTTCTTAGCTTCTTTAAGCATGGCTCTTTGAACATCGGTTGCTTCTGGACCAGGTACAAGAATCCCATTCTCTACAGCATCACTCACTTCTTGGAATTTGAAGAGTACCTTCATTTGTATGCTCCACCTAATCCAATTCTTCTCTGTCAAGATTGGGAGACTCATTGATGGAATGTTGCTTCCATTTCCAGCCATATCTAAACCTTCTTTTCTACACAGGTTCCTCCTTGTGGGCACTTTCTAGTTGCTTCCCTCTTGTCACACCTTTGATTCACACACAGTGAACCACTACACGCAACAAAGTTTTGTTTAAACAGAGAGAGAGGAAGAGAAAGAGATGAGAAGAGTTTCGTGGTTTCAGATCCTTGGATAGAAAACGTGCTCTGCATACCAATTGTTAGAGAGTTGTATTCTAAAAACAGAATAAGAGAGAAGAGTATTCAATTCACCAAAGATACATTCATACTGCAGAGTTTTACAAAACCTTCCTCTTATAGCAAGAGTCATAATAGTTTTAACAGAATTTTAAACTATCTAACCAGAAATAGAAAGTATTGCTAACAACTAACAAAAAGCTTGGATTATTGGGCTTTCCTCAACAGTGTGCAATTTATCACTTAAACATAGATTACCCCGCTTATAAAAATAGAGAGACACAATATTCTATGGGAGGCTCCAATATCAAAAAATAATACCCAGATCAACTAACACCTCCCTCACACAATCATCCATTAAAGCAAATCCTAAACAACCAGAATTTTTATACATAAGCAAATCTTATAAGTAGGGAGCCAACAAGGTGAATACGCATAAACAAAGAAGAGGGGGTGAGGGGCTAAGGAGAGAATATGATAACATTGTGAGTCCAACGATAAGGAGAAGGACCAAATATAGGCAAACCATCAGGTTAGTAACACATCCCATGTTAACAAACATTCTTAAACTGAAATACATCTTTATTCATTTCTTATAAAATACATATTATAATAACATCTACATAAACACATTTTCATTACTAAATCAAAGCCAACACCCTCCATAAACATTAAGCTAATTGGTAAATAAAAAGGACTTGCTATTAAGAGATATCCTTTACAAACCAGAAGCTTTGCTAGCCTTCACTAACGCTGCAAAACTGGAACATCCATCCTTGTCCTCCATTACCACCATCGAGAAAAGCCATAAGCTTCGCCGGAGACATACCAGGAACCTGCTATTACGGGAAAGGAGAAGACATTGAACCTAGAAGAGATGAGGTTTGGATACGTGAAGAGACCTTACCTCTCTAACTGTCGGAGTCGCGGAGACGCTGCCTCCCTCGGCCAAGCCGCGTCCCAGCGATAGTCCCTATCGCGGGTCTGGCCACCTAGGTTGGGGGGTTCTAAACCTATACCCCACTCCTTGCAAACACCACGATGCACCAACACCATGATTCGCCGTCGCCGTTCTCCTTCCTCAATCTGGACTGGTTGTCGCCGTTGGAGATGAGGGTGTAGGGATGAAGATAAGAGGTGGGGAATGAGATTAGGGATTTACCCCCCTTTTTAGAATATGGTCGTGTACCACTTTTTCTTCAATCTGGTCATCCTTTTTTTTACTTATTTATTTACCTTATACTCTTAATTGTTAGACTCTGTTAGTCTGTTCCTTTGCATTTGATAAGTCTACATCATTATGTTAGTGTTGTTATGAAATTTATTCTATAAAAATTAAAGCTTGGTAACTTGTTAAATTTTTGTTGTTGAAGAAAACTATTAAAAAACAAGGGTATTGGAGACTTTATAAATTGTGTTAGTTTATTATATGTCTAAGTTTACTCATAAAAATCAAGTCAGTAACGTAAGTTATGACAATAAAAAATTAAGAGTTTAGTTGTTTTTAATAACTAAAAACGTTTTAATTATTTTGAGATTCAATAGCGATGTTATAACTCGTATTATATCTTTCTCCTCGCTTCGAGCTTAGAATCGATCGCAGTTACTTGAACTGTTTCTGTTATCTATCGAAGTGAGAAGAGGGTAAATAATTAATGTTGATTATTCATCTATTAATTTCACTTCGATTAAATTCAAATAATTTCAAACTTTTTTCAAACCAAGTTACCAATTTTTGAAGCAGAATTAAGTAGTCTTGATTCCTTAAAGCATTTAGGGATACATAAGAGCAAGATTTCATCTTGTCAGATACAAGATAAAAAATAAATATTTTGATTTAAACGATTTAATTTAAATAATTCAAGGATATTTATTTCATGCAATTAATTAGGGTACCGTTTAATTACGGGCACACGAGGTGCTAATACCTTCTTCAATCCGTAATCGACTCCCAAACTCAAACTCTGATATAAAAGACCATTTTATCCTAATTTGGGTTAAATTGAGTTTTCCACGTTTTAACTGCAAAAGACATGGTGACAACTCCTAAAGAGGTCGCGTAGCCAAAAATTGGGGCGCGACATATCTTATTACTTAACTTTGCATGGTTGTCTTTATTGCTGAAAATGATATTTATGTATTGCACCATAATAGTTAAGATAACACAAATAACTTGTTAAAGCAAGATATGACTAACAACATATGGTTGAGAGTTTTTCAAACTTGAATGACTAACCATACCAAGAATAAAATGTTGAAAATGATATCTCAAACTAATATTCTCTTGCTCATTGAAATTCATATGACATAATTTTTGGAGAAATATATATATTGCCTATATTAAATGACTTATAAACATCAATATGAAATATACTATCAATACATACATAATTTCTTTCGTGAAGTGTAAAATCTTTTGGAACTCAAATGAAATCATATTATTATAAGCAACATTAACATCTATATGTGTAAGACAACTTGGTCCATTATGTATAATTGTTAGAAGGATCATACAAGTTGCACTATATTTATTTATCAAGCTACAAATTGAAGAAGTATGTGAGCTCCAATGAATATATCTTCATAAAGACAAATATTGTTTGGGTGTAGGTAAATGGAATACATCTGTTGTTCCAAAAAAATGTGTTACTTTATGTATCACTTGTTATAATTTGTTAAAAAATATATTTTATAATTTACAAAATTAATAATCAAGTATTTTTTTTATCATTTTGGGGTGTATAGATGTCCCTCTTAACAAGTGTTGCTCATAGGAATCGAATCTTTGACATTTTGATCATCTTGAGAATCTAGTAAGGTCTTGTACTACTAGACCAACACCTTATTAGTAAATATAAATTTAACAAACTACACAAGATATTAAATGTAAATAATGTAAAGAATAGGGATGACAACGAGGTCGAGCGAGCACAAGTAGTATTTACCTGCACACATACCTACATTATTTACAAGTACCTATGTGGGTAATTGATATTTGTGGGTACCTAACGGGTTTCCAATTTTAATTATTATTTATATATTTTATAATAATTAATATATATAAACAATTATTACTTGAATAATATATATCATATGATAATTTTATGGTTTTATAGTCTATCACTAAATTTATTATGAAATAATAATAAGTAGACAAAAAAATAATTTTAAATAATAATAATAAAGTATAATATATCAAATATTCATTTAAAAAATAAATTTATAAATATGTGAGTAGTCGTATGGCAGGTATCATTATACTTATTCTCACCCTCAGTTATTTTTGAAATACTCATTCTCACCCTCAGTTATTTTTGAAATACTCATTACAAATATTTTCAATATTTTCACAGTACTTGCCGATTGATTTTTTTCACCATCCCTAATAAAGGAACACATAAATATAAAAGAAAAAAACGGATTTACCAAGCAACTCGTAAATCCTTCACTTGATGTGTATCTTCAAAGCCATTGTAGATGCTCGATATTCCATCACTTATAAGAAATAATCACCAAAGTTGAAAAATAATAGTATAGTCCATATGATAAGTTATTTTCATGACCCTATCGATTTTTACTTCTTTATAATCGATAACATATTTGCAAGCTTGAAACCATTAATTCTTGTAATTTATTAATTTAAGAATATTTAATGGCAGAAAAAGCACAACTTGTTAATTATTTCCTGATAATTGGTGAAATACCAATCCTAAGATCTTGAATATTATGATTCTCATACATAATATAAAACAATGATACAAAGTCATACTTGAATCTCTGAATCAATGTTCTTTGATCTACTCATTTGATATACCTTTTGAGAGGGTTTTGGTATGACGATCTTCCTCAACCAAATCCTTAATTCTTTTTGGAACCTTCGTTTTCTCTCTAATGGGAAGAGATGAAAACTATTTGTGATTTGGTATCTTGGGGACCATAATCGTTCCTTATGTGTTAACTTATAGGGTTCCTATTATCCCATATAGACCAACCGTTTGGGTATTCACTCATTAAGCGCGTATTCTTTATCACTTTTAGAAGTCTTATGAGTTGTCAGAAATTAGATCACTTGTTTTGTAAACCCAAAAATAAATGGTCAATATAATTGTATTAAATATATGATGTCCACCTTAATTAGAAATTATGAATTTCTAATAATCTCCCAATTGGGCTTCATATTTTTCCTGAAACAATTATATCACATATTCTTTAGGCGCGCATCTATAAGCTATTTATATTTAGACTTCTCCTTAATACAATCTGGTTCATCTCATATATTTTCATACTCATGTAAACTAGCTCATCCAACTTCAACATGTTGTTTTTATTTCTTTTTCCTGGTTTGAGTTTTCCCCCATAATCGATGTTTGGTACCCAAACAAACTTAGTTTATAAAAACTTATAAACAAAAAATAAACCAAACAATTTCACCATATTTTTGAAACTTATATTTTACAGTTTAATCTTCTTAATCAATCAAACTTAAAAATAAATATTTGTCAAAATATTTAAGAATTATATAGTCTAGACCAATGTTGTGAGGACCAGATGAGATGATTGACCGTCTGATCGCTAACTGGACTCGAAAATAACTATGGTTTGTAGTTTTAATCTAATGAAGAGTTTGATTATTTGAATCAGAGAAATTTTAGTTTGACTGTGTTAAACCTAGTCAAATCGTATAACCCGGAAAGTAATCTAAACGGTTTATTCAAAAAATTTAAAAGCAAAACACTACTCAAATACTTTCTTTTACTTCAGTCCAAAATAATAACATTTTTTTAATTCAATATAATTATACATAACTAATAATTATAAAAAAATATATTTATATCTAATTATATTTATTCAAAAAATTGTTTGATCCTATTGAAAGGCTTAATCCATTGAAACTAATATAGAATCTTTTTCAATTTAATATCTAAGTAGAGTTTAATAACATTCATGTAAACTCGCCTCAATGTTATCATAGTAGACCATTTAACCAATGAAGTGTAAAGCACAAGAACCATTAACCACAACCACAAGTTCTCCACTCAATAATTGCTTTCGAGAACAACAATGTTCAATCACCGGGCCCACATCAACACAACCAGATAAGCATAGATAAGCCCAAGCCCCCTCTCCACCGTTAGATGGATACTCTCCCAAATCCAACCGCCAAAATCCAACATTCACAGATTATTCAATATCACTTCTTTCTTCTCTCTTCATCAAATATATATAAAACAAAACATCTCTCCCTTCTTCCTCACCAACTCACCAAACTCCTTCCCTCACTAACCTTCATTTCACTATAACCATGGCCACAACCGCAACCGCCGCTGCCACGTCATCATTCATCGGCACACGCCTCCGTGAAATCCAATCTAATTCGGGTCGAGTGCAGGCACGATTCGGGTTCGGGAAAAAGAAACCTGCCCCGGCGAAGAGACCGTCGACGCAGAGTACGGATCGGCCATTATGGTTTCCGGGAGCAAAGGCGCCGGAGTGGCTTGACGGAAGCCTCGTCGGAGATTACGGTTTCGATCCGTTCGGGTTGGGTAAACCTGCGGAGTACTTGCAGTTTGAGCTTGATTCTTTGGATCAGAACCTTGCGAAGAATTTGGCTGGGGATATTATTGGAACAAGGACAGAGTTTTCTGATGTGAAATCGACGCCGTTTCAGCCTTATAGTGAAGTTTTTGGGCTTCAAAGGTTTCGGGAGTGTGAGCTTATACATGGAAGGTGGGCCATGTTGGCAACGTTGGGTGCTCTTACTGTTGAGTGGCTTACCGGAGTTACATGGCAAGATGCCGGAAAGGTGTGGTTCTTTTTTATGATTCTAATTTTGTTTGTTAGAGTCCATCGGCGAGTTAGGTTCTAGAGGTTCTGTAGTCTCTCTTTTTTCTCCATTTTTTTCCACTCCAAAATTTAACTCATAAAGTGAGTGTTTGAGTGCATGCATGCATCTGCATGGCTTCAGAGTCTTGAGACATAATTAGAGCTTATATCGTTCTTTAATGCTCTGTTTTATATAGTAATGCTTTGAATGGTAGTTCCTAACCTTGTTCAAAAACTTTGATTGCATCCTTGTTAATAGGATGAGGGATACTCTCATTTATAAATCATGAAGATCAAAGTTAATTTACTCCTACTTTTGACTATTCTCCTGTAAAAAAACGTTGAAGATTATTATCATTTAAAAGCTATTAATTATAAAAAAAAGTATTATTGTTTTTATAATCCATTATACTATTTAGAAAGAGATTAAATTTGGTGCAACCATAAAATTGGTGCTTAATGATGATGAAGTAACGGATTCAATTATTGAAAATGTTCTCTCCGTTTGCGGGATAAGGCGTACATCTATTTTCTTGAAGACCCCACTAAGTGGGAGTCTCGAGCAATGGACCGCCATTTTTTATTATGTTTTAACAACCAATTAAAAATTAATTTGAAAAAATAGACCATTGAGAGAAATAATAGTCTCATCTTTATGTCTTTACATGTGGTTAATTGTTTTCCATATTGTTGTACTAATTTTATTTTATGTTTCTTATTCTAATTTTATCAAAAAGTAGCGTGCTTTCTTTTTAATAGTAAGAAGACCTTGTCAATTAATTATGAACCTATGATTTCAGGTTGAGCTTGTAGATGGGTCATCCTACCTTGGCCAACCACTTCCATTCTCAATCACCTCATTGATTTGGATTGAAGCTCTAGTAATAGGTTACATTGAGTTCCAAAGAAATGCTGAACTTGACCCAGAAAAGAGATTGTACCCAGGTGGAAGCTTCTTTGACCCTCTTAACTTGGCCACAGATCCTGAGAAGAAAGCTAGATTGCAATTGGCTGAAATCAAACATGCACGTCTTGCAATGGTTGCTTTCCTTGGCTTTGCAGTTCAAGCTGCTGCAACTGGCAAAGGCCCTCTTAACAATTGGGCTACCCATTTGAGTGACCCTCTTCACACAACTATTATTGACACATTCTCATCCTCATCTTAAGCTTTGTTTGTACTTAAGATTATATATTGTACCTTGTAAAATTATGCTTTGAGCTTTTGGTTGTAAACATTTTACTGAGCTGGATTAGTGCTTATGAAATTAGTAGCGTGTGACTTACTAGAGAGGCTTGGCAGAATGTTTATGGTCGATGTTAGTGTTCTGTTATAAATGTTAATTAAGCCTAAAATCAAGAGATAAAACAAGACAAAAATAAAAGTGCTTTAATCCTTGCTGCACCATGCAGGACAGCAGAAGTGGCCATTTGGTTTTTAGATTAGCACAGTAATTGGCCTTTACGGCAAGAATGACCAATCTCCAACAATGTTGAAGAGTCTTCCTCAATCTTGCATTTAAAACTGTTATTATAGGGATCACACTCCATGATTTAGGGAAGTTATACAAATCACACTTTTACATATACACAAATGACACTTAATTTATATATCTAACTACATTAACTACTCTGGGATGAGAGGTAACTATACTAAAAGAATGTGAAGATACAATCTTCCTTGGCCTGGCTTGGCCTTGGTGTGGACAGATTGGTGCGTATCCCCTGTTCTTGGTGCACTTGGCTTGACAAATTGTTGGTCGTGGTTGTCTTCATTGTCTAATATATACTAATGTATCTAATCCTTATAAACAATATTGCAATATTGCTTAAGGGACCACATCTAATATTTTATTTGTTGTACCACTCTATGTATCATTAACTTTGATTTGTTGGAAAAAATTATTTAAATTAAAATTAAAATTATTAAATATTTTTTTGGCCAATCATATTTCCAAACACATAGAGTGACACAAAGGTGTGGGATAATAGATGTTCATCCATCACCTAATCCTTATGGTAAAGTGTGAATTTTGTCTGATAATACAAACTTAAATAGTTTTAATAAGATTGTGACATGTTGCAAAAAGTAAATAATAAAGGGAGTCCAACTCCTCTCCAGTAATGGATTTTAAGGAGAAACAATAAATATAATTTATTTTATTAAAAAATGAGTTAAAATTAGGACTGTTGGATTTTTATTTTTGCCACGTGTCATGATCTTAACATGGTAATGGAATCTCCATTAATGGAGAGGATCCAAATTCTAATAAAGGTGTATATCATTTAATATTGAAGACATTCATCGATGACATTAAATTATTTGAATTAAATTTAAATAATTGGACAAGTAAAACTTTGTATGCGTGTATAGTTGAAAATGAGGCAGTTAATAATATCAGACACCATGATTTTTGGATACAGATGTCACTTAAATATAGTCTTTGTATATAGTTGTCACTTGAATATATTTTATCTTAGACGCATGTAATATAATTTTGTATGCACATATCATTAGATGCAATTGTATTGGACACAATATCAATAGATGCAATTGTCATCGGATGTAATCACTCATTGGATGAACTTAGATATTGGACACACATGACTTAATATTCCAAAAATGCTTTTTATTAAATAGAATTTGACATGTAGTTGAAAAAAATTTCTTTGGTAATTAATTTAAGATATAAATCATTTAAGCATAGATAAGTATTAGCATATTTTTCTCCTACATTTAACTATTTGTTATCCATCAAAGCATAAAAGAATAAGAGTGAAAAAATGTATATACAATCAGAATATCATTCATTTGTATTCAGAGTCCATAATAATTAAAAATAAATGGTAAATTATGTAATGATAATATAAAAATCTTTTACACTGTTGATCAGAATATACATCTTTTTCTGAAACAATAATAAGTTGGTTGATGAAAAGATGCTATACTTGAAACTAAAACAACTATGGTCCAATACTCATTTGCACTGTCGCGTCTCCAAAGCCCACTACCACAACTTCTGCTTCATCGTCTCTAAGAAATATAATTCGTGCTCCTTTAAACCTATTTCCTCTAATTGAAATTTATTCCTCACTGATACCATAGTGTAGTTGTTACGTTGATTGTAGAGTGGTTGAGGCTAGTGCAATAGTATTAGATACTAAGAACAAGAAGAACAAAGACACTGGTGGTGCGATGGAGGCGTTGTAATAGGTTGTTTCGTGATGGATAGTGAGACTTGAAGAATGTGACTTCAAAATTATGTGTAAAGTTTACGCATATTTTTGTGTAAGTTAGTATTTAATTGAATATTTTGTTTATTTAGGTAATTATCAGTGTCTCGCAGTTAATATTTAATTTTAGGTATATTTTGGATAGAAAAATAATGACTAAAACATGAGAAATTCGATAAAAATTACAACGCCGCATTATTTGTTCATTGTTGGATTTAGATGAGTATTGGATATGATATTTCTAGCATATAGAAATTCAATATAAATGATGAAATATGCAAGATAGTTCCCGTTGAGCGAGATGCAACTTGCTTATGAGAATAAGGCAAAATGTTCGGATATTTTGTTGGGCATTTCTGATGGCAAGAATCCTCTTACTGAAAGAAAAATGTGCGAATTTCTACTACTTTAAACTAGAAAATTACATAATTTTGGAACTCTAACTTTTCTCACTTTCTTCTTTTTCGATTTCTTAGGCTTAGGCTTCATAGATGGCAAAAAAATCTGCCAATGAATACATACTAAAATATTCACAACATGTAATCGTAAATATAACTTATAGGTGAGAATTAGTATTATGATACTCGTCCGGCAGATACCCGCGTATTTATAAATTTATTTTTAATTAAATAATTTATATATATTATATATTTTTTATTTTATAACTGTATATGATCTATTTTACTATTATTTTACAATGAATTTTAGTAATTAAAATATAATGATACATTTAACATGTACCTAAATTTTATTATTTATGTAATAATTATTTTTTATATATTTATTGTTACAAAATATATAAATATATATTGAAACATAAAAATTCATTGAGTACTTAGTGTATTCCCGTTACCTGCATGAGTTTCCACAAATATTGTGTGTAACACTGTAATTTTATGTGCGCATTTTATTAAATATTTAATTGACAATCGATTAATTCTAAAAATTAATCGGTATTGATTTAGTATAAACCTCAGTTGAGTTTTAGTCTTGTATTGTGATTTCCTAATTTATGGTAAATTTATATAATTTTCTGAGACGGGAAGTCTTCAGGCCTCTTCCGGGCCCAAATTCACTCTAAATTCGGCCCAAGAGGTGACTTTTGAGTTCCGTAACTCGGAATCGAATTCGATTGCTCATTGGCTTCAAAATGTTATTTTGAGTTAAAATAGACACCAAGTTTGTCCATAAATTATCTCCAGATATTTTTTACTCTGAAATCCAAGTTCGACGTTCTAAACGTAACCCTAAATCGGGAGATTTTTAATCTCCTACCAAGTTTTAGCTCACAAGACTCAAGTATGGTTTTAATCACGATGTTTCATCGCATTAGTCACATCACAATCCATGAGCCAAACTTGCTTTTTGAAGAAGCAAAAGTACAATCATTTGCACAATTCCCCAAACCACTCATCAACTCATTACATCATCAAGATTTTGGGGGACCACTTTGATTTTCCCCCCAAAAATCTGAATTCCCCTCTATAAAGGAAACCTTTGGTCTTGAGTGAGAACATTTTGCCATCCTCACCTTCTCACTTTACATCCTAAGCTTTTCAAAGAGATTTCAAGGTATTATCTCCTTGTTTTCTCATTCTCTCCTTGTTTTCTCATTCTCTCCCACATACATGATATGGCAAATCGCAAGTGCACGATTATATCGTCAAGTAATAAAATATCGGTCTCGCGAGGACTACAAAACTCCTTTAATTATAACAATTAATTTATACTTAACTCAAATAAGGAATAAATTGAATTTAGAACAATTGCCAAGAATAATTATGAAAATAATCAGAGGGATTGAAATCTAATTTAGGAAGAGTTCTTAGGATAAGAGTTATCGCCTTTACACTCGCAAATCCTTGTTTTTCTCCTTTTCATGAACTTTAAGTTGTGAGGGTGAATTGCTCTTTGATATGTGTCATCCTCTCTCGAGCTCCGACACGTGTACTCAATTGAAGTCGCACCTACTCTCGTGGTACGATTATCAATCAAATCCTTTACTTGGATTTTTTTATCCAATCGCTTCGTAGCAACCCAAGGTGAATTCCAGAAACCGCCGAGAATCCTAATACTACTCTCATGAATTAGGATTCTAGTTTGAATAACTAAATGGTCAGATAATTGGGTTCATCTCTTGGTCCTTCCCCAATGTATCTAAGATGTCTAATTTGTAGGCCAGACAACTCACACGAATAAAACTCAGTTTAATGATTCAAATCACAACACTTAATGAAATAGAAGTAAAACAAGTATTATTGAATGTAAAAGGGCATAGCCCCAATCCTAGAAACAAAGGGAATTACTCACTCATGATGTAGAAGAGAATCCCAAATTCTAAATTGGAGAATTGTAATGTAAAAAAAGTGTAAAATCCTTGAGGGAGAACTCTTATTTATCCTAATTACAAAATATTTGGATAAACCCAACAAAACAAATCTAAAAAATAGGAATATAATATAACATCTATGACTTCTTTTGGTCCTTCAATTGTTCTTCGCATAGCCTCAACACTGAATTCAATCTTCTTGCACCCAATCTCCACTCTTTTTTGCTTTAATCCATCCAAACTGCACAACATAGCTAAAAACACCCACTCAACCCGAACAAAGAGAAATAAAAGCTAAAAACTATCCTAAAGTCCTAATTATGTCCTAAAATGCAAGTTAAATGCAATACAAATGTAGTATAATTTCACACTTATCAAATCTCCTCAAGCTTATCTCTTGCTTATCCTCAAACAAGTATTATGCCTAACTTTCACAATCATGAATGATGATATATAAACTATGACCCAAAATAACAAGTAATCTCATGTTTATTTTGAAACAATCCATACATCATGACAAGACAATAATAAACAAATTTAATTCAAGCTAATCCCTTAAGCCATAACAATTGCATGAATTAGGGGTCACTCTTCTCTCATCACTCATGTGTTTAAGGGTCATAGTGTTTGGCTCAAAAATTTCGTGAAAGTAAATTACCATAGGTTTGTTAGGTATCAGTGGTTACAATACACCTAGAAGGGGGGGGGGTTGAATAGGTGTCGCGGTTAGAATTACCGCTTTTCGCAAATCAACACTTAATGCTGAATCAACCCTATTTAATCGATTAAGGAGAAAAGGATAATCGATTATAAGCACAGTCTTAATCGATTAACACAAAAAACAGTTTTAAACAGAAACTATTTTAATCGATTAATAGAAACAGTATAATCGATTAACACAGGAATATTAATCGATTAAACAGAACCAGTAAGCAATTACAGAAACGATTAAATGCGAAACAAATAACCGATAACAGAACGAATACAGAGCTTACAAATTTGTATATCAGAATAGCTTGCAATACAACAAAAGAACAGAATGTATTAGTTGAATCAAATATACAAATTAAATCGATTGAAAACAGTAAAGAGAGAGAGAGAAACAAATCCTGCAACTCGAATTTTTATCCTGGTTCGTTTGCTGTCCACTGCAAACTACATCCAGGCCTCCCGGCTGACTTGGGAGATTTCCTTCACTATAATCGAATCAATGTAATTTACAAACACATTATCCAATTACAACACTTAGCAAATGACAAGAAATCAAAGAAACTATCCAATGGTTTGACTCCCTTCCTACCGATAAAGAAAACGTTTCTTTCGGCGTAGCCCCAGCCAAAGAATCTCTCGTTCTTTCCTTTTCTTACACTCTAAGCTATGAAGAAACACACAATCTCTACTGGTGATACGACACCAAGAGATTCCCTTTCACAACAATTATACAAGAATTACAAGAGTAATATTAAGCTATACCTAAGCTCAAATACAACATGAAGGCTTTACTCTAATGCACATTTAACACAAACACATGTGAAATGACAAGTATTAGTTATGAAAACAGAAGTTACAGAATCATAAAATTCATGAAAAAACGCATCAAAATATGCATGAACATGTGAGGGAAAACGTGAGAGATTATAACATGAAATGCACTCAATCCTAAAGCAAGGAATCTCTCATTTCTAAACTCACTAATGCAATTAACAAATAGATGCAGCAATTAACACGTAGAATGCTCTAACTCTCTAATAAATGCAACATGCAACTTATGAGATTAATTCTGAAAACGCAGTTTATAAAGAATCAGTCCAGAACCCCAGATAATCGATTAAATGCCTTCTTAATCGATTAACGGGACTAAAAATCATAACTGATTCTGTTTTTCAGTTTTTCAGTTTCAACAACTTAAAAATCAGTTAGGTTAATCGATTAACGTAAAGCTTTAATCGATTAACTGCATTACAAAAACGTGTTCCAGTGGCAACCACTTTACACAGCAGTTGGGTTAATCGATTAAAGGTATGGTTAATCGATTAACACTAAATAAAATATGTATTTTCATATAGAAAACATCAAATATGTTATGCACTTAGATAATACATGTTTGACACTTAGTTTTATGCCTAGAATGCATATATACATGTATTTATGTAATGCATGAACATATTATCAAATGAACATATCTCATGGATGAAATGATTTAAAGATAAATGCATGTGAGACATGTTTTAGGTGCCCTAAGCCTTCGACTCAACTTAAACTAGAAGCTAGTCTAAGCCTAGTACCAAATAAAAGACTTAAGCACGTTGGATTGTTGGTTATCTTCAAGCACTTTTAGGTACACGTTGTCCTCATCAAAACCATGGCGTTCAAGGAGAGCTTTCCAAAGTGTTCCTCTTGACATGCACACTTTCAAGGTTTGTTTATAGACCAAATCGCCACAGTATTTATTTGAATGCATGCAAAAATCAAGAGGTCTTTAAATCGTTGTAATGGGGTCAAGGTGAATGATATGAGGTGGGATAGTCAAAGAAAGGATAATTCAAAAGGCTTACAAATGTTTCCCAAAATACTTAAACCTTTTAGACATCTGATTGAAACATTGAGATTATCTTCATAGGCCTTACTTTATCGTATGACCTTTTTTCAATCAACCTTTCTCTTTACAACACATTTTTTTTTCCAGTCCCTTATCTTTTAGTATACTTTTTATTTCTTCGTTTTTCCTTTTCTTCACACTTTTATGAATTCTTTCATCACACATGACATTTTTACCTTTCTCATTGCTTCAACCAAACATCATAAATTACCCCAAACCCCAATTTGAGTAGCTATGAAAAATCATTAAAGTTTAGGCTCAAAAGTGGACAACTAATGAGTTTTCGATGTTTATAGCAAGCAGTTGAAGGTCAAAAGAAAAAGTCCTAATTGCCTTTATCATTTTAATGCACACAAACATACTTCAATTTTGAAACGATCAAAAATTAAGTTCTAGAATATTCAATCATATAAAATTATGCACTCATGAAAGAAGAAAAAAACGGGTTTTATGTAATTGTCAATTCAAATCAGAACCCTTATTGTGTTTGGCTCAAGATTCTTACATGTGGTATATTCAACAAAAGTTATGAAACAAAGACCTTTTATTTAACCAAATTTAATTCACAATTGTCAAATCTAATGTCTTTCAAATCTAATGAGGGTCATAGATCAACAATCATCATTCATGCATACTTTTTCATTTAAAGCAGATAGACAACACACAAAACAAGCCAGGGGATAGATGATATATGAGACATATGATAATGCATGATAATATGAATATTCAACCTAAAAAATTTAAAATCTATATGGTATACATGAAATGAATGAACTATCTAAATGTAAAACCCCATCAAGCTTAGAAATTGACATTGTCCCCAATGTAAAAATCTAAACAATAAGAGAAAGAAAAAGAAAACTCACGGGTTAGGTATGAAGTGTCCTTAACTCATGTGCCAATTATAAGTGGTTGGCTTCATTGGGTGTAGTGGAAGTACCTGCAAAAGAAGAGAAAATGTCCCAAATGGTCATATGTCCTAGATGGACTAGGTTCAAATATCCTGGGTAGCAACACCATTTTTTTGTGGCCGACACTATATACACCCCCTACAAAGGCTCCAAACTCAGGGAGGCACTAAAGCCGACACTAAAACACTAAAATTAATGAATTTAAAAATGTACCTCTAGCATGGGTTGCCTCCCACGAAGCGTTCGTTTAACGTATTAGCTTGACGATTGATCTTTGTAGCTCATGTAGGATCCAAGAGGGCTATGTTTATTTGTTTCTCTAGTCGCTTATCTGCTAGATAATGCTTCAAACGTTCACCATTCACCTTGAAGTTTCCACTTTCCGCATTCCATATCTCAATTGTTCCATAAGGGTAAACCTTGGTGACTTTGAATGGACCTGACCATCTAGACTTTAGCTTCCCTGGAAAGAGCCTCAATCTGGAGTTGAATAAGAGAACTAGTTCCCCTAATTGGAATTCACTAAGGAGTATGTGTTTGTCATGCCATCTTTTTGTTCTTTCTTTGTAAGTACGAGCATTCTCATAAGCATCCAACTGCAGTTCTTCCAACTCTTGCAGTTGGAATTTCCTCTTTTCTCCAACAACTTTTAGATCAAAGTTTAGCAATTCGACTGCCCAATACACCTTATGCTCTAGTTCCACTGGAAGGTGGCAAGGCTTACCATAAATCAACCTGAATGGTGACATACCAATAACTGTTTTATATGCAGTACGGTAAGCACATAAAGCATCATCAAGCTTTGAGGACCAATCTTTCCTACTCCTAGACACATGAACTGGGCTCACCCATTCACTATCAAATATAGGATATATTACCCAACATCTAAAAGTTTTAGCACTTCTTTCCTAACCACTTTTTTCATATTAGGATTTAGTCTCCTCTGGTTTTCAATTGAACTTTTATGGTTAGGTTCCATGAAAATTCTATGTATGCAAAAAGAAGGGTTTATACCTTTTATATCATCCAATGTGTATCCTATTACATTCCTTTGCATTCTCAGGACCCTTAGCAATTTTTCAGTTTCCAATTTATTTAATTTAACATTAACAACAACTGGACAAGATGAATTAGGTCCAAGAAATTCATACTTGAGGTGGAGGGGAGTGTTTTTAATTCAATTTTAGGTGTTTTACCCTCCTCCCAATCTTCAGATTTGGGCATTACCTTCAAGGTCTCATCTCCCGGGTTGTGAGGAAGTGTTGGGCTTGCATTCAAAAATTCAATAACCTCAACCACTTCCTCATCAACGTCCAAAGTGTCACCATCTACTATGTATCTCTCTAAGGGATCCTTAGATTGCACTCTAGCTGCTTCCTCTTTCACAACTTGGTGCAACATATCAACCCTGAAACATGAATCCTCAAGAGAAAGTTGTTTAATAGATTTAGCAATATCAAATTCAACTTTTTCATCCCCTATGCTTAGGGAAAGTTTTCCATTCTTTACATCAATTATAGCACCAGCAGTAGCCAAAAAGGGTCTATATAATATGATTGATATTTGTAAATCCTCTTCCATCTCCAGTATTACAAAATCTGCTGGAATGAAAAATTTCCCAACTTTGATAGGGAAATCCTCCAAGATGCCTATAGGGAATTTAACTAACCTATCTGCTAATTGAAGTGATATAGTAGTGGGTTTTAGTTCACCCACTTCCAACTTTTTGCACACAGATAAGGGCATGAGACTCACACTTGCCCCTAAATCACGTAAGGCGTGATTAAAACTAGTATTTCCAATTAAACATGTGATAGAAAAACTATCAGGATTTTTTAATTTAGGAGGTAATTTCTTAAGAATATCGAAAAATTTCCCAAATTTGTTTTTGTTTCATAATCCTCTAGTCTTCTTTTTTAGATAAAATATCCTTAAGAAATTTTGTGTATGCACACATCTCCTGCAGTACCTCAGTGAAGGGTAAGCTGATATATAATTTCTTAAGAATATCCAAAAATTTCCCAAATTTGTTTTCTAATTTTGCCTTTGCTAATCTTTGGGGAAAAGGAATTAGTGGTACATATGGTGGTGAAGCTACATACTTAGACATCTTTTCAAAATTTTGCTCCCCTTTAGGGGGTTGTGTCTCAGTATGTTCCTCTTCCACTTGTGCATTTCTCCTAATTTGAGGAATATCACTTAGTTCCTTTTCACTCCTTAATTTGACAGCTTTACAATGTTCATAATTTGGATTTTTTTCTGGTTGTCCTGGAAACATCCGTATTTGTCTATTAGGATTATTAGCCTGTTGGGAAATTTATGTTTCCAGTATTTTACCATGGATGGTCAAGTTTTCTATTTTAGAATTCAAGTCATTGAGCATGTTTGAAAAACTTTTATTAATTATGACTTGATCTTCATGAAATTTATTTTGGTTAGCAAGCAATTTTTCCTGATCTTCCATTAATGTTTTAAGAGTAGGATCAAAAGGAGAAGATTGTACCTATGGAAACCTTGTTGGAGGTTTCCTGTTACCTGGTCCATCCTGACATTGATGATTTAGAGTGTTGTTGCTCCTCCATGAAAGGTTGGGATTGTTCTGCCTGTATGGTGGGTTAAATTGTTGCCCACTCCTCTCCTTCTAGTCATAGTAGTTGCATGATTCAGGTTGTTCATTAGTCAATGCTCCATGTTCAGGTTCAATGAAGTGTTTGCATTCAGACCACTCATGTCCTTTTTCTCCACACCCCTCACATGTTGCAGTAGACCCAACATTATTAGCATAATACTTTTCTAGCTTTCCAAAGCTTTGAGAAAGGTTCTCTAGCATGGAAATTACCTTCTCCATCTGATTGCCTGAATATTATGCACCAGAGTCTCTTCTTGGATGATGTCTCCTCTCTTCTTGGATGAAGCATCATCAATTCCTTTGCACATACAGGCACCACCTGCTGAAGAGTCCAATAGTTGTTGTGATGGAAAGTCTAACGCACTGTAGAAGTTCTGAACCAGCATCCAAGGTGGAACACCATGATTAGGGCAAACTTCAGTCAACTCATTTAATCTTTCCCAAGCTTCAGCAATTGACTCCCCACCCCTTTGACTAAAGTTCTGGATGAGGTACCTATAGTGCACAGTTTTGGAAGGAGGAAAGTATTTGTTGAGAAAAACCTCCTCCAAAGTTTGTCATGTTGCTTGAATTTCAGCATTTTGATTCCTTAGCCACCTCTTAGCTCTGTCTCTTAGGGAATATGGAAACATGCGGAGACGAATAACATCTTCAGAAGCCCCATGAATCCTTACCATCTCACAGAATTCCAAGAATTGATCAATATGTGCATTAGGATCTTCACGAGCTCCACCTCCAAATTAGTTTTGCATCACCATTTGGATCAGAGCAGATGGCAAAGAAAAGTTCTCTGCCTCAATAGTTGGGTGAATTATTGCAGGACGTGAACTACAAGCATTAGGGGCTGCATAGTCGTGAAGTGGTTTTTCATCTCGTTCAACCATTGTTTGTACATGCAAATGTCTTTCTCTTGCTCTTTCTCTTTGTTGCCTTCTTCTTCTACGAAAAGTCCTTTTGGGCTCTGAATAGTAATTTGAACTTTCCATAAACTAAATGTGTAACCTGGAGAGGTACGAAGAAAAAGGAAAACGCGTAATACACTAGAGGAAAGTAATGAATTAATTGAGAATTAAAGAAATTTTGACACAGTCCCCGACAACGGCGCAAAAAACTTGATAGGGCAAATCACAAGTGCACGATTATATCATCAAGTAATAAAATATCGATCCCATGAGGACGGGAAAACTCCTTTAATTATAACAATTAATTTATACTTAACTTAAATAAGGAATAAATTGAATTTAGAACAATTGCCAAGAATAATTATGAAAATAATCAAAAGGGATTGAAACCTAATTTAGGAAGAGTTCCCAGGATAAGGGTTACTGCATTTCACACTTATCAATACATCATTGGATAGTTATCATTTTTGTTATGTTTTTCATGAGGTTGTTTTCTTTTAATGTTTGGATCCAAGTATTTTGTTGTTGTTAAATCATGTAAAGCTTGGATTTTTCCACTTGTTTTTTGGCTTGAAAAACCATAGCCTTGAACAAGTATAGAATGTTTTGTTTTTCTATTTAATACTAGAAATTATAATGTTAGTGTTTGAATATGTTTAAAGGTGATGATTTGAATATCAAAGGAACCTTTAAGGAGTTTTTAAACCATGTAAAGTTTGGATTTTCCCACTTTTTTTGGCTTGAAAAACCATAGCCTTGGACAAGTTTATAATAGTTTATTTTTGGTTTTAATGCTAGAAAAATTTAATGTTGGTGTTTGAATATGTTGAAAGGTGACGATTTGTACATCAAATGAACCTTTAATGTTTTAATGATAATTCGAGAAACCAAAACTTTCTTTGCCATTAGGTCTAAAAATTGTTGCCTATATGTGTCTAGGAAAAGTTTATTTTCTATTTTTGAAATCCAAAATGTTTATGAGTTTGAGTGTATTTGAAAGAGTAGAGTAGTGTTGTTAGTATGATTAATGGATGTGTTATCAACACTAAAGAACCATGTGATTTCTTGGAATGAAATATTGTTGGATGACACCCCTTGGGCATATTAGTGAAGTTGTGAACCATATTAAGGAAAAGGGATGAGTTTTTTTGTTGAAAAAATGTTGTTTTAAAGTATTATTTGTTATGGGTTTGATTAGTAGATGACATCCTTTGATTTCCAAGTTCAATTAATGTTTTGGAATAAAAGATGACTTATAAAAGTCTTAATATTATAAACTTAAAGTGTTATGAAGTCTTGGATAGTAGATTAGTTATAGTGTGGACATTGTTAAGATAACCTTACTTTAAAATGGTAAGTTTAACTTAAGAAATCTTGATTTAAAATGTTAACTTTTGATATATTGTTCATGGTTATGTGATCAACACTAGCAACCCTTGTGGTTACTAATAGAATGAAATGTGTTGAGATGACCATAAAGTTTTATTTAATCTACTTTAGTTAGCTTACTTTAAAGTGGTAAGTTTAACTTAAGAAATCTTGATTTAATACGTTAACTTTTGATATGTTGTTCTTGGTTAGGTGATCAACACTATCAACCCTTGTGGTTACTAATAGAATGAAATGTATTGAGATGACCATAGAGTCTTATTGAATCCACTTGAGTTAGCTTACTTTAAAGTGGTAAGTTTAACTTAAGAGATCTTGATTTTAAAGTGTTGATTTTGATTAAAAAACTTACCTTAAAGTGGTAAATATGCCTTAAAAAGTCTTCCTGAATGTAATAAATGGTGTTAAAGTTAAAGGTATAAGCTTTGTTAAAGTCTTATTTTAAAAAGGATGGTTTTCTTAAACAAGACTTTCAATGATAAAAGATGGTTCAAGAATATATAATCTTGAACCGGATGGATGAAAATGATTGAGTTCATGATAGGTTAAAAGATTACTTTACCTTAGGGTTATCATGCAAAAATTTAACTAGCAAATCCACTAATTGTTTTGTGTTTACTTCTGAAGCTACCGAAGTTGGACAACCTACTTGTTCACACTTAAATGGAATCACTCGCTCGACAACCTAAGGTGAGGGAGAATACATCGTGACATAGTGGTGTCAAAATATAACATCCGGACCTCCTAAACTACCTCAAAAGTTTGGAGTTGTTTTGGGTATTAAGAAAATCATGTACTTAATCAATTGTCTGTTTGTTTGGATTAAGTACTTGTGGTTTCTTAAGCCATATCGTTTAAGTTATGTCTATGTGTGGAGTAATGTTGTGGTTATCCATGGATGAACATTACTCAAATAACTAAACTATGATAATCGATTAACGTTTAGGTATAATCGATTATCAGAGTCCTCGCTTGAGCGACATCTCTCACTTTGGCGAAGAGGTCCCACTAATTTTATCTTATAATTGTGATAATCGATTAACATTTAGGCATAATCGATTATCAGAGCCCTCGCTTGAGTGATTGCTCTCGCTTGAGCGAAGAGGTCCCAATAATTTTATCTTGTAATTGTGATAATCGATTAACGTGTAGGCATAATCGATTATCAGAGCCCTCTCTTGAGCGACAACTCTCGCTTGGACAAGAGGTCTCTAGGAAGATTGGATAATTTTTATCGTTTGAGTGTCAGCTCTTACTTGGGAGAGAGTCCAATGATAACCTTTCTACCAAAGTTTCATTTTTTTCAAGTTCTAGTTTCTCAAACCCATTCTTCTTCAATAAAACATGTAAAACTCCGTCATGGGTTCTAGTGCCCCTGTTAGCACTGAAGTTAGCCATTAGGAGCCATTTCCTTTTCTGTTTTGCTTTTTGGGGTTACGGTATCTATGTAGGGTACTTTTGTAGTGCTAAATAACTCAACCTATTTTGTATAGCAGTTTAGGCGATGATTAGATTCCGCCTTGTTTTATGTACTAGCATTTTACTTGACCAAACAACACCTCGTTAAACTGTTGTAGGATCAAGTCTAATTATTAACGAAGAAGTATTGAGAAAAGTGTTGTGCCTTCTCCATTTTCCGTTATGTATCAATTATTTACTTTTTTGTAGTTTATAAGAATGTGACGTCTTGAAAAATGAATGGATTTAAGGAAAATAATTTGTGGTTTATATGTCACATAAAAAGAAATTTTTTTTTACCCATTTTCCAAGAGATTAATTACACTATTTTATGAAGTAATTTACGGGGCGTTATATTGTGGGAATGGGTACGAAAAACACTACATGTGCTAGTTTCACCCCGCTCCCATCCCTATTAGGCTTGTAGTTTTACGGCTTCGTAACCCATTGGAGAGGGAGACTTGAAGATTGAAAGCTTTTCAACCTTGTGGAACTCATCTTGGTGCTTTTCCATAGAAGGTCTTCATTTTCTCTTATCCATTTTATTCACTTCTATGTACCTATTTTGATTCATTTTAATATATTCATATTTATGCAATAATTTTTATGATTTATTGTTATTAATGCTTATTTTAGTTTGATAACCTAAAACATCATTTTAGGAACTCAAATTCTCTATACCAAATTTTTTTTATGCCTCTAGGATTTTTCCTAGTACTAAATAATACACCTCATTTAATTTCTCATTAATTGATATACTAACACATTTAAGTATTTGACAAAACATAGTTGGACAAATATAGAGAGATAAGGAAATGTGGCATAGAGGATTTGGATTCTTACTTTAGATGTTGAATGTGTTAAATAAGAAATCATATATTTGACTTTAAACTAGAATATACAATCCAATGGTCTAATTTATAGGAATAGAGTTAGAGTGACTGGTCAAAATAACATCTAAGCTTATTATAAGTCATTTTGTTAATCATTCAAAGAACTAATGGGTAGGGAAATGAATTGTCAATCTTAACATTGAGGATTTAATGAAAGTAGATAGATATGATGTTGAGAGAATAAAAATATAGATATTTTTTATGAGTTAAATCATTTGGATATTGAAAGATTGATTATTGAAATATAATCCCAACCTATTTTATCACATTTAATCGCTATTTTAGTTTCTTGTTGTTTAATTCAAAAATAAAAATCATTTGTAAAAATCATTTAACTATCATAATTATTGTCGAATGGCCTAATGTGCTCAAGTCCTTATATATACGATAACTCTTTATACTTGTTTGTAACAACCCGATTTGAAATTTCATTAAGTGATAAACCGAGGAAGAAGACAACCTCTTGAAGCAAATGATGTTTTTTTACTTATATATTCATTAATTAAAATATTTTCATATCAAAATTTGGAAGGCTAATATTTTACCATGCAATTGATCTTTATGAGATATTGGAATCTCCATTATTGGAAAGGATCTGATCTCCTTATAGCATCATGAGTTATAATTTATCATGCAACATGTTCTAATTCAAATATTTATTTTTTATATATGTTAATAATAATAATTATCTTTTTTTTTGCGTACACATATTAGTTATCTTATAAAATGGTCATTAAAACAAATGGAGTCATAATATGGATTAAATTTAAATAAAAATGAATATATATTAACAAAAAATAACAAACACACTTGAGCTTAATGTTGCTCAATGAAGATGACAATGAATAATACCTCTTCTATTAGAATATTGTGTAAAAATGAATAATTGGATGATTACATAGTAATTATAGGCTCTTATTTTTATACTAACAAGAGCTTCTCTTTTACCACCCTAACTAACATAACTAACTTAACAAACTAGATAATGAAATAATGTGAAATGCATAGATAACATGCACGCTAAGTAATTGGAACATGTTGCAATTTGGAAGTCCTAATGTGTTATGTTATTGAAGCTAGTTTATTGACTAGTTGGTTGCTTGCTGATGCATTATTGTGTTATGTTATTGAAGTTGGTATTGAAGTGGTTTTGTTTGCTGCTGATGCATCAAGAGTGAGTTGTGATCAATATGTGTTGTTTGTGTCTTGGCCCATGGCTTGGCCAGCTGCATTACTCATGGTCTGGCCAGATGTGCCAAAGGATGTATGTTGTGTTGTGTGTTGGCTAAATTGTCTTGGTTTGTTGGCTTGGTAGCTTGATCATATGTTTTTGGTCATGACTTGGGCATATGATGTGTTTCTTGAAGCATGAGACATAGCTTGGTCTAATAACCCTCCCCCCACAAGATGGGGTACATATGCTAATGAGGCCCAACTTGAGATGTTAGAAGCATATTCCTTGCTTCCTGAGGGCTTTGTAAGAGCATATTCCAAATGAAGATGAGAGGGAACTAGTAGAAGCTTGATGAGGCCTCTGGTTTGTTGTTCTCTAACTGTGTGACAATCTAATTCTATGTGCTTTATTCTTTCATGAAAAACAGGGTTTAGTGCAATATGTAAAGAAAATTGGTTATCATAGTAAAGAGTGGTAGTGTGTGATGGTGTAATTCAAAGATATTGGAGAATGTAGGAGATCAATTTGATCTCACAAGCGGTGAGAGCCATTGCTCTATATTCAGCCTCACAAGAACTTCTAGAAATTGTTTTTTGTTTCTTAGATTTTCAAGGTATGAGAGAATTACCTATGTAAATGCAATAACCTGAAACACATGTTCTTGTATTAGGGCATGAGGCACAATCACTATCACTATAGGCTTTGATATAAGTAGATGAGTTGTGAGGATAGAAAAGGCCTAAGCCAGGGGTACCTTTAATGTATTTGATGACCCTTAGTGCAACATTATGGTGAATGGTTGTAGGAGTAGCCATGAATTGAGAAAGTTGGTTGACAACGAATGCTATGTCTGGCCTGGAATTTTTAAGGTATATAAGTCTCCATGTCATCCTTCTTTAAGCAAGGGGATCAGGATAAGGGCTGCTAGAATCCTAGAATAGATGTGTTCCACTTAGCATAGGTGTAGGTGCAGGCTTACAAGCAAGTAATCCTGCATCAAAAACAATTTCAAGAGCATATTTTCTTTGGTTCATACATATGCCTTTGTTAGTTCTAGCAATTTCAAAGCCAAAAAAATATCTAAGAGTACCTAAATCCTTGATTTGAAAGGTATTGTGGAGGACAAATTGAATATGGTGTAATTCAGAAAGGTTGTCTCCAGTAAGGATGATATCATCCACATGCACTAAAATAACTGCCATGGTTGCATCGTTAAAATGTTTAATGAATAAAGAATGACCACTGCTGGATTGTAAATATCATTCTTTAATCAAAATAGTAGAAAGTTTTGAAAATCATTGTCTTCTGGCTTGTTTAAGGCCAAATAAAGACTTTTGTAGTTTTCAAACTTTATTGGAATCATGGTTTGCCAATCCAGGGGGAAAATCATATAAACATCTTCAAGCAGTTGAAGGTCAAAAGAAAAAGTCCTAATTGCCTCTATCATTTTAATGCACACAAACAGACTTCAATTTTGAAACGATCAAAAATTAAGTTCTA